>NW_011495082.1:17079223-17092759 GCF_000754665.1 Bison bison bison
AGGTGGGATTCCCCTCTGCCCCACGGCCATCATTGCCCTACTAGGGGTGGGGTCTGATCCCTAGCTGCTGGAGCAGAAGCCTTGAGGGTCTGGGCCCAGTTTGACTCGTTCCCTTTAGGCATGTGTTTTTCCCTTTCCTTGCAACAGAGGGAAACATGCTAAAGCAAGGGGACCCGTGCACAGTAGAGGTCTGATGTGCTGCT
Source organism: Bison bison bison (assembly GCF_000754665.1). Taxonomy (NCBI): domain Eukaryota; kingdom Metazoa; phylum Chordata; class Mammalia; order Artiodactyla; family Bovidae; genus Bison; species Bison bison. The sequence continues at coordinate 17,079,427 of NW_011495082.1, forward strand.
GTGCAGGCGTCTCCGGCTCTGCTCAGACACAGTTTGGAGTAAGTCCCCTTTATTCTTCACAACTGATCATGGCCCCCACCATTCTTGCTCTACCGTGGAAGCACCCTGCAGGGTGGGCAGGGCCCACATGGACTTTCAGCACGTTTCAGGAAGTGAGCCATGGTGGAGCAGGTATCTGGGCTGCTTCTGGCTCACTGCTTCAGTAGGCGCCAGTGGAGGCCACTGCCCCCCACCCACTAGTCCCAGCCTGGGACTAGGCGGCCTCCACATCAAACAGCTGAGTTTTTTCCCATTGGTAATAAAACTGTTAACTACTTTAGAGAAAAAAATTGATGTAAACAGTAGACATGTAAACAAGGAGCTAGAAAATATAAAAAAAGATAATCAGAAATGAAGAATTTGATAGCTGAAATAAAAAGCACATCTGAAGGAATGAGTAGCAGACTCGGTGATCCAGAAGAATACGTAAGTGCTCTGGAAGACGGAATGATGGAAATCATCCCATGAGAAGAGCAAAAAGAAAAACAAATTTTAAAAATTGGAAGCAATTTAAGAGATCTCTAGGCTGACCTTTTAATTTCATGGCTGCAGTCACCATCTGCAGTGATTTTGGAGCCCAAAAAAATAAAGTCTGACACTGTTTCCACTGTTTTCCCATCTATTTCCCATGAAGTGATGACTCATTGGAAAAGACTCTGATGCTGGGAGGGATTGGAGGCAGGAGGAGAAGGGGAAGACAGAGGATGAGATGGCTGGATGGCATCACTGACTCGATGGACCTGAGTCTGAGTAACTCCGGGAGTTGGTGATGGACAGGGAGGCCTGGCGTGCTGCGATTCATGGGGTCGCAAAGAGTCAGACACGACTGAGCGACTGAACTGAACTGAACTAGGCTGACCTTAAGCATACCAACATTTGCCTTATCAGGGTCTCAGAAGAAGAAGAAATAAAGAAAAGGGAAGAAAAAAATGTATTTGAGGGGGCTTCCCTGGTGGCTCTGTGGTAAAGAATCAGCCTGCCAATGCAGGAGATGTGGGTTTGATCTCTGATCAGAGAAGATGCCACATGCCACAGGGCAGCTAAGCCCACGGGCTGCAACTGTTGAGCCTATGCTCGAGAGCCTGGGATCCACGACTGCTGAGTACACGCGCCTGACTGTTGAAGCCTGCGTGCTCTAGTGCCCGTGGAGTGCAAGAAGAGAAGCCTCTGCAACGAGAAGCCTGCAGGCAGCAGTGAAGACCCAGAGGAGCCATGAATCAGTGAACAGATGAAGTTAAAGTAAAACACATTAAAAAATGCATTTGACGGAATCATGGCTAAAAATTCCAGACCTGAAGAAGGAAACAGTTATCCAGGTATAGGAAGCACACAGGTTCCCAAACAAGATGAACTCAAACAGACCCATACCAAGACATGTAATTAAAAAGGAAATGTTAGAGAATTCTAAAGGCAGCAAGAATAAAACAGTCTTATACAAGGGAATCCCCATAAGGCGATCAGCTGATTTCTCTGCACAGACCTTTGCAGTCAGAAAGTAGTGGCATGATATTTTCAAAGTTCTGAAAGGGAAAACCCTGAAATACTCTCCCCATCAAGGTGTCATTTAGAATAGCAGGAGGGATAAAGAACTTCTCAGACAAGCAAGAACTGAAAGAGTTCATCAGTACTAAACCGACACTGAAAGAAATGTGAAGGGTTTTCTCTAAGTGAAGAGGAATCTATAGGAAAGGGAAAATCCCACTAGGAAACGCAAATGCACAGCAGGGATTGAGGGTCGATCACTTAAACAGGCCAGTATGAAGATTATAAGACAAAAAATTACAAAAGTAACAGTAACTACAATAAACAGCTAAGGGATTAACATGAAGATGTAAAATCCAACATCAAAAACACAAAATGTGGGGTAGGTGAGTCAAAATATGTAGATTTTAAATGACCACCAGTTTAAAACAAGTAGATATAGTTACAGGTCAACATATACTAACCCTATGATAACCAAATCAAAAATTTACAATAGGTACACATAAAATAAAAAGGAACACAAGCATGCAACTAAAGAAAAGTGTCAAAGCACAAGAGAAGAAATGAAGAGAGAACTACAAAGCCAATGGAAAAACAAGCAACAGAATGGCTATAAGTACCTATGCATTAATAATTACTTTAAATGTCAGTGGACTAAATGCTCTAATCAAAAGACACAGGGAGCTGATTGGATAAAAAAAAAAAAAAAACCACCAACAAAACTCAGGACCCTTCTACATCCTGCCTACAATGGACTCACAGACTGAAAGTGAGGGAGTAGGAAAAGAAATTTAATGCAAATGGAAACAAGAAAGAAGGGCAACAATATTCATATCAGAAAAAAAATAGACTTTCAAACAAAAACTGTAACAAAAGGCAAAGAAGCACATTATATAATGATAAAGGCACCAATACAAGAAGATGGTCACTCATTAACATACGCGCACCCAATACAGGAGCAGCTACATGGACAAAGCAAATACTAGGAGACATAAAAGGAGAATTTGATAATAACACGATAACAGTAGCGGGCTTTAACACCCCACTTGCATCAGTGGACAGATAATAACACGATAACAGTAGCGGGCTTTAACACCCCACTTGCATCAATGGACAGATCATTCAGACAGAAAATCAGTAAGGCAACAGTGATCTTAAGTGATGTAATAGACCAGTTGGACTTAAAATCTACAGGACCTTACATCCCCAAATAACAGAATATAAATTCTTTCCAAGTGCACATGGAATATTCTCTTAGGCCATAAAACAAGCCTCAACAAATTTAAGAAGATAGAAATTATATCAAGCCTTTTTTCCAACCACAACGTTATGAAACTGGAAATCAATTACAGAAAGAAAAATGGAAAAAGAACAAACATGTGGAGACTGAATAACATGTTACTAAAAAAACCCGATGGGTCAATGAAGAAATCAGAGAGGAAATTAGAAAATAGGCCAGACAAGTGAAAATGGAAACACAACACTCTCAGATGGATGGGATGCAGTTTATAGGGATACAGGCCTTTCTCAAGAAACAAGAAAAATCTCAAATAAATAGCCAAATCTACCACCTAAAGGAGTTAGAAAAAGAACAAACTACACCTAAAGCCAGTAGAAGGAAGGAAATAATAAAGCCCAGAGAGAAAATAAATAAAATAGAGATTAAGAACAGAAAAGATTATTGAAACCAAGGGATGGTTTTCTGAAAAGATAAATGAAATTGATAAACCTTTAGCCAGGCCCACCAAAAAGAAAAGAGGGAAGACCCAAATAAACAAAATAACAAGAAATGAAAGGAGAAATATCAGCCCAAACTAGGAGGTCCAGGCTGGCCCTCAGAGGATATTCACTTGTATCGATAAGAACTGGAGCTCTGTGATTTCTTCTGACACTTCCCGAGTAAAATGGCAATTTCTCCCTTTCCTAGACACATGCTTTGGGCTACTAATTTACCAATCCTTGATAGATGAATGGCTGAACTGCATGGCGATATTAGTAGTAACACATTCCAGAAGTCACATAATTCCACTGTTTGTGGACTCACTTTCACTATCGTTCATGTAAAATAATGAATTCCTGAAAAGATCAAATCAGGATAATGTGACATTTATTTTAAATAAATAAAAAACAACAGTTAGTATTAACAGTTCAGTTCAGTCGCTCAGTCGTGTCCGACTCTTTGCGACCCCGTGGACTGCAGCACGCCAGGCCTCCCTGTCCATTACCAACTCCATTAACAAGCATTTAATAAATGTTTTGTGCTGGTGTAAACACTCTATGTATTAGTTAATTTAATTTTTATGGTAGTTACCAAAATTTGCGCTAACAGTATGTTTGTAATAGAAATTAAACTAGTTAGACCAAAAGAAGAAAATACTTTGCCTCTTGTCTCACAGCTAGGAAGCAGAGGAGATGGGGTAAAAACCCCACAATCAGACTATTTCCATCACACTGCTGTCTTCGTAGAACAGCATTTTATGTGTTCAAGACTTTGATGGGATAGCATCAACTGAGAAATTTTTTGTATATAATGGAAATTTTTGAGGGTGGTACTCTACTTTTTTTAGGGCCAAAAGGAATCTTCAACTTGCCCTTGAGGATTCAAAAGAAAATAAGGATGTAATTTTTTACAGAAAAACAACACTGAGGAAAATGAGTTATATGCAAGCAATACTCTGTGTAAACAACTAATAAATCAGAAAAAAAAAAGAGAAAGAAAAATGTTAACAGTAATTTAGCAGCAAATGGGGCATTTGATCTGCAGCTCCCAGATGAATTCCCAAACGACATGAATAATTTATTTTAGGCAGATGAAACGATATGGGTTATGTAATGCTTGATGAGAAACTGCAGTTGTAATCGGGGAAATTGCTTCTACTTAGCAGGGTCACCGGTGAGGAAGGAGCAGTCCCAGGATATCATTTTCCGCCTTGAGAATCTTGGCCGAAGTAGTGCCCGAATGCTTTCTGCCCAGCTGTGATCCAACTCATGGAGCTGAATTTAGTTTCCTCTCCAGAGACCTCAAAAGGCTTTGGAATATTCTAGCACCCAAAAAGCTTCTGTGTTATTTTGTGAGAGGTCGAGCCCCAGTTGGGTTCCTGGGTGGCGCAGCAGTAAAGAATCCACCTGCCGATGCAGGAGACGCAGCAGACATGCGTTCGATCCCTGGGTGGGAAGATCCCCTAGAGTAGGAAGTGCAACCTACTCCAGTATTCTCGCCTGGAAAATCCCACGGACAGATGATCCGTGGGGTCGCAAAGAGTCCTGACAGAGCACAGAGGCACATATGTGCCCCAATCGCAGGTCCTCAAAAAAAAAAAAGCTGCAGTTACTGGACTTGCACAGATGCAAGGCTCTCCCAGGACTAGGATAGGCTGTCAAGCTGTGAGGCAGCTCAGTTGCTTCTTGGAATTTATGCCCTATGGGACCATAGAGCATTTTGAAAGCCACTGTTTAGTATTGGCAGCTGAATTTTGACATTCCAAGCTATTATTAAATCTCTTTCAAACAGATGAAACTGCAGTATCTGACAGCTAAGCTTTCCGTGAGGCACGTTTATCTGGCAGGAAGGGTGCTATCACGCGCTTTATTATTCTGTTATCTGGTACCTTTCAGTTGCTGTTTGTTAATCACCTAAAACTCACGCATTGTTTAAAATATCTCCAATGACAAGGCAGATAAAGAGCGAGGGTTCGTATTTTAGCCTCAAGGCCATGCAGAGTTTAAAGATATGGAGAAGTTTACCACTGAGTTTCTGACAACTGTGAAAAGCACTATAAGAATCCACGTATTTAGTTGTTTCTATAAAAGCTCACACTCAGTCCTTCTCCTATAGTCCTTCTCCTATAGAAGGAGGGAATGAAAAAAACATATTTCTTACCAAGCTGGAGCTCACCCAGTTGGATATGTTGGTGTTTGAGGGCATATTTTATTAAAATAAGAAAAAAGTGATTTTAATTTTATACAATGTGAGCCACTTAATTTTCATTTCATTAAGTGCTGAAAAAAATTAATGTCTGATAGATGAAAAAGAGAAGAAATAGAAGAGCTATTTGGAAAAGAATAAGTAAAGGTATGTTCTGAAAAGAAGAGTTGGAATTTTTTTTATTTAGCAAAAGGAAGAGTAATAATCCTATAGCTATGCATACTTCCTATTTTTTTGGTCAATATATAGTTTTGTTGGTGAAGACAAAACTATATATTTTTGTTAGTGAAGACAAAAATGAAATTGCATTACTCATGGTGAAAGAATATGGCTCTTTAGTTTTTAGAAAAATTGGTTGAAAACATAATCTCTTTATCTCCTTTGGTAAACCACACTTCACTCTCCCATGCTAACAGTCAACTCAATTCAGAGACTTAAGGAAATTAGTTCCAGCCCCTAAAACAACCCTCATCAAAGAATGCAGAAAAGAATGCTACCTTCTGCTTAAGTACTGGATAAGAACCAACTGAAATGTCATTAAAGTAATTCGCTCAACCAAATCCCCCTGGTTGCCACAAGCTGACTGTGAAATTGTAGAAATCTTTGATGTCTTCTGACTCGTGATAGAGAAGTGAATTTGATAAAACAGCTTCAAGATGAGTCATGGTCACATTCTCCCTGCATGTATACAGCACCAGTCAGTCAGTCCATTCAGTAAATATAACATCCTCAAAACATCACATTCTCCCTGCGTGTATACAGCACCAGTCAGTCAGTCCATTCAGTAAATATAACATCCTCAAAACAGTGCTCAGTGGGAAAAGAAAAGAAAAGAAAAGAAAATATATGTATATATATTTAGCTGGAGTTTTCTCATGAGTTAACGTTTACAGAGACACAGATTCTAAATTAATGCCCCAGTCTGATCTGTAGGCTAAGTTGTATGGTAGTTTTGTAATGATGCTAATAATAAATAACATACAATAAATAATAAATAACAACAATAGCATCTGACCCCTAAAAAATGCATATGATGTACTAGTCACGGCTTTAAGCCATACACACATGTAAACATGCACACACGTACACATACCTCACACATACATGTGTATATACTGTTGTTGTTTAGTCGCCGTGTCCAGCTCTTTCGAGACCCCATTGGCTGTAGTCCACCATGCTCCTCTGTCCATGGGATTTCCCAGTCAAGAATTCTAGAGGGGGTTGCCATTTCCTTCTCCAGGGTTTCTTCCTGACCCAGGGATAGAACCCACATCTGCTGCATTGGCAGGCAGATTTTATACCACTGAACCACCAGGGAAACCCACATACATGTATATGTGTATACTATTTAATCCTCAAGATGTCCTTGATATCGGTTCAGTTCAGTTCAGTTCAGTTCAGTCACGCAGCCATGTCCGACTCTTTGCGACCCCATGAACCGCTGCATGCCAGGCCTCCCTGTCCATCACCAACTCCCGGAGTTTTCCCAAACTCATGTCCACTGAGTCAGTGATGCCATCCAGCCATCTCATCCTCTGTTGTCCCCTTCTCCTGCCCTCAATCTTTCCCAGCATCAGGGTCTTTTCAAATGAGTCAACTCTTCGCATCAGGTGGCCAAAGTATTGGAGTTTCAGCCTCAGCATCAGTCCTTCCAATGAACACCCAGGACAGATCTCCTTTAGGATGGACTGGTTGGATCTCTTTGCAGTCCAAGGGACTCTCAAGAGTCTTTTCCTACACCACAGTTCAAAAACATCAATTCTTTGGCGCTCAGCTTTCTTTACAGTCCAACTCTCACATCCATACATGACTACTTGATATCGGTAGATGCTATTATCCTATTTTGCAAAGAAGGAAATAGAGGCTCAAAGAGCTTAAATAATTCGCCTAGCATCACAGAATGGTGAGGGTGGTATTAGATCTGGACCCTCTGACTGTAACGCCCCTGATGCTTATTTATCACTATGCATAGAGCCCTTCGGTTGAGTCGCGGGAACCTTTGCTTGTTGAGATACATTCATTTGAAGTTTACCTGCAATACAAGAAGTTCAAGATGCTATATGATCTCCTTCAAAAATGTGGTTAATAGAGTGAAGAGGAATAACCACAACAGAAGTGATATTTTCAAGGCTTCCCTATAAAAGTGTATGGAGGCAGAGCTGGTAATGGAAAGTTATTGATTGTGACTTTAAAAAGGTGAGGAACTTCAGTACTGAGCACAGACAAATTCATATTCCTAAAGTTCCCCTCCCTATTTGCGAATTCTCCTTTCTACATTTGAAAAGCTGGTTTTTAGAAGTGATGACAAAAGTATTAAAGAGTCAGCCTTAATAGCAGCTGTTAGCTCAGATTAGCACAAGAAAAATTTTCCTTCAATTTCTGCTGCACATCTGTTACAGTTTTTGTGTGTGTATGTATTTGAATAGTGAGTTATAGGATGGTGCATGGGATTTTTTTTCCCCTATATTTAAAATGTTTTTCTGCATTTTTTTTTTTATTACCTTGCCTCGTTTCCTAAAAGCTCCTCGGTTAATGTATTATAGCCACTTAGCTTCAAGCAGACACCTAGGAGTAAATAAAAATAGGAATGCTTCTTCCCTCTATTAAAATAAGGATTTATTTGGAATTTAAATTATATTGGCATTATTATTTTCTTATATGAAAATGATTTTTTCCTATATGATCATGTACCTCTGAATTTTACAATGCTTAATTATAACTATTAATCAATATATTGAGATAAACAAGGTTTGAGAGTAAGTTCTCTCTTTTTGTTAAGGCTACTGTGTACTTTGGCCAGTAAATTGTGTGATACTTTCTCATCTGTTTTATTGATAGCTTAAAAACAAAGCAAAGAACACTTGGGTGGCAAAAGTGTAAGTCCTTTAGATAGCTTAATTTTTGTTTTGCCAATGGGCTTTCAGTAAATACATGTATATATTCATATATATTCAGCTCCTTAGTTACATGTCTCACTATAAGGCAGAATGGAATTTCCACAGGACTTCAAGAATTATCACCATCAGTCTCCTCTGAATCTCTCAACTGTGGGCAACTCTCTTAGGGACAGCCCCAGCCTCCACTCCACCTCCCACAAGTTGCCCTGGGGCACGTGCTCAATTCGGAGAAGAGAAATAACTACAATAGAGGTAATATTTTCTATGTTTCAAATACAATACAAAGAATGTCTGGAGGCAGGACCGGTAATGGAGAAATATTGATTTGTGAATTGAAGTTCATCAGGACTGATAATAGCTGCCTTTACACCTCAAGAGCAGCTACAGAATCTGGCTTCTGGCCAATTCTGGCTCCATCGAGGAGGCAGCCACATGAAATGGAAAGGCTGTGGGTTCATACTCAGGCTCCAAAAGTTCTCAAATTCCATTCCAGACAGCACCAGAGATTTGAAATTTGTTTCTACAACATCTAAGCCTCAGTTTCCTTATCATTAAATTGGGAGTAAATGTATATTTAAAATTTTTTTTTTCCCAAGGACTAAAATGAAATGAAAATTTCTGGGTGTCTCAGTAAATGTTTCTGGGTTTCTCAGTAAATACATGTTTGCAGTTTACTAAGTCTGACAACAGTTTCCATTGTTAGAATAATAATAAAAATATGAAAGATATTGCTGAAGATATATTTTTATTGAATCAAGTAATAGTCAAGGCTATGGTTTTTCCAGTGGTCATGTATGGATGTGAGAGTTGGACTGTGAAGAAAGCTGAGCACTGAAGAATTGATGCTTTTGAACTGTGGTGTTGGAGAAGACTCTTGAGGGTCCCTTGGACTGCAAGGAGATCCAACCAGTCCATTCTGAAGGAGATCAGCCCTGGGATTTCTTTGGAGGGAATGATGCTGAAGCTGAAACTCTAGTACTTTGGCCACCTCATGCGAAGATTTGACTCACTGGAAAATACTCTGATGCTGGGAGGAATTGGGGGCAGGAGGAGAAGGGGACGACAGAGGATGAGATGGCTGGATGGCATTACCAACTTGATGAATGTGAGTCTGAGTGAACTCTGGGAGTAGGAGATGGATAGGGAGGCCTGGCGTGCTGCAGTCCACGGGGTTGCAAAGAGTCGGACACGAATGAGCAACTGAACTGAACTGAATAGTTACATTGTACAGGATGCTTCCTTCTGGAATTTATGATACTTTTGTTGTTTTGTCGATAAGTCGCAGTCTGACTCTTGTGATCCCGTGGTCTGTAGCCCACGAAGCTCCTGTGTCCGTGGGATTTCCCAGGCCAGAATTCTGGAGTGGGATGCCATTTCCTCCTCCAGGGCATCTTCCTGACCCAGGGATCAAATGCGTGTCTCCTGCACTGGCAGGCAGATTGTCTACCACTGAGCCACCAGGGAAGCCCTTATGATACTTTGCATCAGTGTTTCTCGAAGTGTGGTCCATGGACTACCTACATCAGAATCACTTGCAGTGCTTAGCAAAAAGTCAGATTTCCTGTCTCTAGGTTGGACTTACTGAATCAAGGTCCTTGGGGAACGTGCTTAGATGAATATATATTTAACAGCATCCTCAGAGGACTTTTTTCCCTACACTAAAGTTTCAGAAGCATTACCTATATGTGTATCTTTATATTTTATAAATGATAACTTGTAACACTCATGATGTTATTTGACTCAACCTTGAACAAGTTAACATCTCCTTTGTATTTATGGGGAAACTGAGATCTAGAGAAGTTAAGTTTCTCACCCAAGGTTCCAAAGACGTAGGAGGCAGAATTAGGTCTGTATTCAGGGCTTCTAGTCCAGTTCTATTTAGACAATATTTCTCCCATTCCCCTACATGAGAGGATACTAGTTGCAGATAGTTTAGGGTTGCAGGTGGTCTTGCTACTCTACAATATTTTATTCTATATGCAATCAATGGAGATATAGTAAGGATTTTTAAGTAGAATAATTTTAATCAGATCCCCGTTCTAAGAGGCAAATGAGACAATTTGGAGAGAGGGGAAACTGAATCCAGAAAGTGAGTTGGGAGATTGATGTCGGGGTCGCAAAGAGTTGGACATGACTGAGCAACTGAACTGACTGACTGATATAGGCTAGGTTATTTGTGCCAGAATACTCAAGTTGCATTCCAGAGGGCACTGGAAATGAAATATTTTTGGAACAAGGTATATTTATGAAGCCCAGAACATGGTTCTGTATGTTGTCATTAATCACATTAGTATGGCCGCTAAGTTGTGAGTTCTATGAAAATTGAGCCATGTTTCCTTCATCTTTGTATGCTCAGGATCTAGTTTAGTGTTGGCTGTATGGTTTTGTTAAATATGTTTGTTTGTAGTTTGTTTGATAAAATTGAGTGAATGATAGTAAAAACTTTATATTGACAAGTTCAAATTATTCTTCACATACATAACCCATTTTGTATACACTCAATACATACCAACACACGTATTTAGTTACACTACTCATTTGATCATCACCACTGTCCTGTTTTGCACGAGAAACACAGAGTGATTAAGGAATGCGTCCCAGGCCAGTCACATGTCTAAGCTCTAATGCTGGTGGACCTGGTATCTGAATTAGGTAGCAGGGTCCAACGCCTTGTTGTGGCACATTATGTATATAAATTTATCATTGTTTCAGTTGCTTATTGCTTTTGATATTTCATACTGGCATAAATTGGAATTTCATAGGTGTACCATAGGCTATTGCAGCCATGAAATTAAAAGACGCTTACTACTTGGAAGGAAAGTTATGACCAACCTAGATAGCATATTCAAAAGCAGAGACATTACTTTGCCAACAAAGGTCTGTCTAGTCAAGGCTATGGTTTTTCCAGTGGTCATGTATGGATGTGAGAGTTGGACTGTGAAGAAAGCTGAGTGCTGAAGAATTGATGCTTTTGAACTGTGGTGTTGGAGAAGACTCTTGAGAATCCCTTGGACTGCAAGGAGATCCAACCAGTCCATTCTGAAGGAGATCGGCCCTGGGTATTCTTTGGAAGGAATGATGCTAAAGCTGAAACTCCAGTACTTTGGCCACCTCATGCTAAGAGTTGACTCATTGGAAAAGACCATGATGCTGGGAGGGATTGGGGGCAGGAGGAGAAGGGGACGACAGAGGGTGAGATGTCTGGATGGCATCACTGACTCAATGGACGTGAGTTTGAGTGAACTCCAGGAGTTGGTGATGGACAGGGAAGCCTGGCGTGCTGCGATTCATGAGGTTGCAAAAAGTCGGACCCAACTGAGCCACTGAACTGAACTGAACCGAACCGTAGACTATATAGAACATGTAAAATATTAGTAGCTTGACACAAAGAAAGTTTATTTCATACTCACTCAAAGTTTGATGTGGCTTAGCTGACATTCCTGTGTGGCTCTCACCCAAAACATGACTCAACAGCGTGGACTGACTTTATCTTGTAACCATGCCAACTGGACCGGAGTTGAGCAGGCAGGGGAATAGAAAAGGAGACGCATCAGCTCTTGTCTTGGTCTGGAAGGTCACATGTCACATCTGTGCATATTCCACTGGGTAGCACTATTCACAGAGCCCAAGTTAACTGAAAGAAAGGCTGGAAAGTGCAAAGGAGCATATGAATTTTGGTGAACACTAAAGATTTCTGCCACAATAACAAATAGAATAGCCATTATACATAAAAATAAAATTTAGGAGCTTCTGTGTCTTGGGGTGTGATCGTGTATCACTCTCCTGGCATGTGGGTATGTTCACCAACCCAGGAACTCTAAATCCCATTTTTTAGAGTCTTTTAGTGGCTTCATTCCATAGTCATTATTGATTAAATTACTGGCCATTGGTGATCAAATCAACCTTTAGCCTTTTTCCCCTATCCAGAGGTTGGCAGGTGGGGCTGAAATTTCCTGTCCTCTAATCAGGCCTTGGTTTTTCTGGTGTTCAGCCTGAAGCTTTCTGGGGACCCCAGCTCTCAGTTACCTCATTAGCACACAAAAGGACACTCTGGTCAGTCCAGGGACTCCACTGATCTTAATAAAAGTTCTCTGGAACCTGGGGTGAAGAAAAAAACGCGAAATAAAAGATGCTTCTATTAGCCCTATCATTCAGGAAATTACAAAAGTTTTAGGAACCCTGTGCTAGGAAGCTGGCATAGAGACTGAATTTACATTTCTTATTATGTCCTATGAAGTGACTTAATATCCTTGGTTTAATATAGGTTGGGGAAGAAGGTGGGCAGTAGCGTGCTGGAAATATTTAAGAACCAGCTTGCTGAAAAAAAGTATGCCAGTTTGTATATCCATTAGCTTATTATCCATTTTTCTGATATAAGGATGGGTAGCACACTATTTACAAGTAATAAAATACACAATCCTCTTCGTTATTCAGAATGCTTTTATTGGTTTCTGCCAAACGTTTGTGTCCCTAATCAGCTATGATTGCAGTTGATGAGCGGGTACAGTTATGACATGAATGTCATGTTACGACATGAATACAGTGAAAAAACAAAGATGTATTTTGAAACTTCGCTTGTCAATGACGTAAGTTACATTTTGCTGACTCGGGTAACAGTTTTCAAATACTAGGAGAACATTTTGAGTTTTCACAATGTGCCAGCCATAGACATGACACATTTTTAATTCTAATCAACTCTACCAGCAGCTCCTCCACCGTTTTAAGTCTTGACAATCATCAAAACAATAAATGAAGCCCTGGCTTGTAGCAATTTGCCATGGTGTGATTTCCATGGTGTGAATACTTTCACCATGACAGATTCCAGGCCTCCAATATGGTATTGTGGAATGCAGAGCTGGGGAAAGGTGCTCAGTAGCTTGCCATCACATAGTGTGACTGTGATGATAATAATAGGTGTAAACAACCCTGAGAGCATAAAGCAATAATAAGGTGCAATGAAATCCTAGAAAGGGATGCCTTACTTATTTTT
>NW_011495082.1:17092859-17093012 GCF_000754665.1 Bison bison bison
TACCTTTGTTTTTAATTTATTTAATTGGAGCTTAAGTAATTTAATTTTAAACAGTGGTTGTGTTTAACAACTGTCCTTAAAAAAATCCTGAAAAATCAATTGGCTTTCATCAGCCGCTGTAAGCCAACTCTATACCACTGAGAGGGCTGGATA
>NW_011495082.1:17093112-17095872 GCF_000754665.1 Bison bison bison
CTCACCACTTCTGATGTCACCATAATTGCAGTTCTTTGAGTTTTGAAAACTGTTAGATCTCCAATAGTCCTTTTTGAACATTGTAAATGAGACTATAGCTTCACCAGACATCCTCTCCGCTATTCTAATATCTGTAGCTCCAGCAGCTCCTAGCCAATACTATAGTTCATGCATATCCTAGGCACTAAGGAAATCCTTACCGAAGACAGTAAAAATTGTGCAGACATCTAAAATATATTTTACCTTCAATCTATCAGTGAACCACCTTTATTATTTTAGCAGGGGTTCAGTGGTAGTCAAAGGGTAGTCACAGAACTGGTAGGAGGAAGCGGAGCCTGGCACCCTGAGGGAGGCAAGCTTCCACTTCAGTCTCATTAAGTGGTGACCATAGTTGACACCCTCACACAGACTTAGGATTCAGTGCCCCAATTATGGCTGCCAAATCTTGGTTCCTTCCTCCCCTCTTTTCTTCCTGCCTTCCTTCCACAGCATTTTATTGAGCACATACTGTGATCTAGACTGTTCTAGGTATCAGGGATATAGCAGCAAAAAACACAAGCCTGTGTCCTCACAGTGCTTAACTTTCTGTTAATATTAAGGAAAGTCCATAACAAATGAACAGTACACATGTAGTGTGTCATAGCATTAGGCGCTATGGAAAGAGAGAAAGCAGGAAAGGAGCTTAGAATGAATCAGGTTGGTGGTGGAGTTTCACTAATTCAGATAGACTGATCCAGAAAGACCTGTCTATATGTTGACATCTGAGCAGAGGCCTGCAGGAAGTGAAGGCAAGAGCCATGCAAATATCTGGGGAAAGAGCCTCCCGGGGACATGAAACAAGGGCAGGGGTCCCCGGGGAGAGCATGTCTGATGCACTTGGAAGACCCATGAGGTGGCCACTATGGCTGGAATGGAGTCGGCAGGAAGAGAATGGTAGGACCAGAAATCAGAGGGTTAACAAAGGGCAAAGGCAGAGGGCAGGTGTATACGCTGGTCTGTGAGTCACCTTACTGTCAGTCAGGTCTGAGCCCAAGGACCTCCTAGGCTGCCCTTGGGGCGCCTTGTTGGTTCCGAGTCCCTGCCCTCTTATTTGCCTCCTACGCTCCTCTGAACATCAGATTTGGCAGAATCTTCATACCTGTTTTTCCATCCGAGTACTCGTGTGGTTGCACGACGTCCTGACAATCGTGGTCACTGCCTTTTAGACGTCTGCCCTGATGCATGGAGATGCCTCTCTTCATAACTCTCCACAGAAACACTGTCTCCCATACTATGCCATGTAGCTTGTTCTGCTTTGTCTACTCACTTGGTTACTAAGTTGTCATAATATCTCCCTCCATTTTTAAAACTGCGAATGACAAAGCCCAAAGGAAATAGGAATTTCATTGGTTCACAGGGCAATACAAGTTTCAGGTGTGTTTGATCCAGGGCTGAAAGGACCGCAACAAGATCTGTTCTCCAGCTCTCGCCTCACCTCAAAACTGACTTCATTTTTCAGCTCTATATGGTGCCACAGTGGCCACTCCAGACCCAAGCTTTTCCAGGTCGAAAATTAACAGAAAAAGAGCGCCTCCCCACGCCCCCACTCCTGCTCTCTCTTCACAGTGTCTCAGAAAAAGATCTCCTTAAATCTTAATAAATGATCACACATCTCTGAAGTAATCACAGTCAGTTCAGTCAGTTCAGTCACTCAGTTGTGTCCAACTCTGCAACCCCATGGACTCCAGCATGCCAGCCCTCCCTTTCCATCACCAATTCCCGGAGTTTACTCAAATTCATGTCCATCAAGTCAGTGATGCCATCCAACCATCTCATCCTCTGTTGTCCCCTTCTCCTGCCTTCAATCTTTCCCAGCATCAGGGTCTTTTCCAATGAGCCAGCTCTTTGCATCAGGTGGCCAAAGTATTGGAGTTTCAGATTCAACATCAGTCCTTCCAATGAATATTCAGGACTGATTTCTTTTAGGATGGACTGGTTGGATATCCTTGCAGTCCAAGGGACTCTCAAGAGTCTTCTCCAACACCACAGTTCAAAAGCATCAATTCTTGGTGCTCAGCTTTCTTTATAGTCCAACTCTCACATCCATACAGACTACTGGAAAAGCCGTAGCTTTGACTAGACGGATCTTTGTTGGCAAAGTAATGTCTCTGCTTTTGAATATGCTGTCTAGGTTGGTCATAACTTTTCTTCCAAGGAGCAAGCATCTTTTAATTTCACGGCTGCAGTCACCATCTGCAGTGATTTTGGAGCCCCCCAAAATAAAGTCTGTCACTGTTTCCACTGTTTCTCTATCTATTTGCCATGAAGTGATGGGACCAGATACCATGATCTTAGTTTTCTGAATGTTGAGCTTTAAGCCCGCTTTTTCACTCTCCTCTTTCACTTTCATCAAGAGGAGCTTTAGTTCCTCTTCACTTGCTGCCTAAGAGTGGTGTCATATGCATATCCGAAGTTATTGATATTTCTCCCGGCAATCTTGATTCCAGCTTGTGCTTCATCCAGCCCAGCATTTCTCATCATGTACTCTGCATATAAGTTAAATAATCAGGGTGACAATATACAGCCTTGATGTACTCCTTTTCCTATTTGGAACCAGTCTGTTGTTCCATGTCCAGTTCTAACTGTTGCTTCTTGACCTGCATACAGATTTCTCAAGAGACAGGTCAGGTGGTCTGGTATTCCCATCTCTTTAAGAATTTTACACAGTTTGTTGTGGTCCACACAATCAAAGGATTTGGCGTAGTCAGTAAAGCAGAAGTG
>NW_011495082.1:17095972-17098140 GCF_000754665.1 Bison bison bison
GTGTATTTCCTTCCCACAGTAATAAGTCTCTTACGTTGCTCCTCAGGAAGGTGCAGCTTTGGGTATTCCCCGCTTACCCTGGGATGACAGTGGTGTTGGTAGGAGTATTTAGAAAGAGACCTAGACTCACCCAGATGTTTAACTCCACACATCTGGTCCCATCACTTCATGGGAAATAGGTGGGGAAACAGTGGAAACAGTGTCAGACTTTATTTTTTTGGGCTTCAAAATCACTGCAGATGGTGATTGCAGCCATGAAATTAAAAGACGCTTACTCCTTGGAAGAAAAGTTATGACCAACCTAGAGAGCATATTCAAAAGCAGAGACATTACTTTGCCAACAAAGGTTCATCTAGTCAAGGTTATGGTTTGTCCTGTGGTCATGTATGGATATGAGAGTTGGACTGTGAAGAAAGCTGAGCGCCGAAGAATTGATGCTTTTGAACTGTGGTGTTGGAGAAGACTCTTGAGAGTCCCTTGGATTGCAAGGACATCCAACCAGTCCATTCTAAAGGAGATCAGCCCTGGGATTTCTTTGGAAGGAATGATGCTAAAGCTGAAACTCCAGTACTTTGGCCACCTCATGCGAAGAGTTGATTCATTGGAAAAGACTGATGCTGGGAGGGATTGGGGGCAGGAGGAGAAGGGGACGACAGAGGATGAGATTGCTGGATAGCATCACCGACTCGATGGACATGAGTTTGAGTGAACTCCGGGAGTTGGTGATGGACAGGGAGGCCTGCTGCTACTGCTAAGTCACTTCAGTCGTGTCCGACTCTGTGTGACCCCATAGACGGCAGCCCACTAGGCTCCCCCGTCCCTGGGATTCTCCAGGCAAGAACACTGGAGTGGGATGCCATTTCCTTCTCCAATGCAAGGGAAGTCGCTCAGTCGTGTCCGACTCTGTGCGACCCCATGGACTGCAGCCCACCAGGCTCCTCCACCCATGGGATTTTCCAGGCAAGAGTACTGGAGTGGGATGCCATTGCCTTCTCCGGGACAGGGAGGCCTGGCCTGCTGCAATTCATGGGGATGCAAAGAGTCGGACACGACTGACCGACTGAACTGAACTGAATGCCTGCTGATTGTGCTACTCTTTTCAAAAATAACATGAGGGGGGGGGTGTCTAGATTGTTCTACCAATGAATCCAATCAAATTGTGGCTGCTTTGATGGAATGGTTTCTGAGATCCATATTCTGACCCCCTGCAGTCTTATTCCCTGGTTCTTGCCAAAAAACTAGCTGGCCTTCAATCTAGAATGTATGTTCATTAAATCCACAGATCTCCTCTCAATTGCCTTTCACCAAAACCGCCACTATTCTTGATAGAGCCCTCAAAGTTGAATTTCTCCATCCTCCATTGCAAAGGAAGCTGGTTGCTCTGGGAGAGATTAGGAGCTCCATGTTTTATGGTCTGCTTCTCCTTCCAGGCAAAAAGTCTCTGAACTTCGGCTCTAGGGATGGGAGTAGGGGTAATAGCAAGCTTCTACCTGTGTGACCCTCTGTTTTAGGAGTTCAGTGCTAAGTGAAGGTAGAGGCCGCAGTCCAGGGTCTTCCAGGCTTGCCTTTTCTGGCGTGGGATCACTGGCTCTTGAGTCAAAGCAACAGCAACCAAGACTCCCTTTGTCTTGGGCTGCAGCACACAAAGTGCAGCTCCTGTTCCACAAGCAGGGACTGATGGAAGAAGGGGGTCTCCACCGCTCCACCTGACTCACCCAGGACATAACCTCAGCAACAGGTGGCTGGAGCACCACCGAAATACCGAAGTCCTAGTCCTCCAGGGAAGAAAGCCCTGTGACCGGGAGCTGGGGGAAGAGGGAGCCCTGTGCTCTAGGCTGCAACTGTCCGGAGTGGAATTGCCATTTTACTGAGCTGGGAGTTAGGAGGGAGGCAGAGGGCTTGGTTCAAATTCCATAGATTCTCACCTTTCTTACCAAATCTTCACAGATTTTCCTAAACAGATATTCCACTTGCTCTTTGCTTCTAGGATCATTTCCAGAGACTTTAAAGTGTTTTTAAAGACAATTTTATTTTATTTATTTCTTACTTTTGGCTGCGCTGGGTCTTCGCTGCCGTGCGCAGGCTCCTGTTGCTGTGCCTGGGCTTTCGCTGGTTGTGGTGCACAGGCTGCTTCTTACAGTGGCTTCTCTTGCTGCAGAGCACTGGCC
>NW_011495082.1:17098240-17124279 GCF_000754665.1 Bison bison bison
CCGGGCTTAGTTGCTGCACGGCACGTAGAATCTAGTTCCCTGACCAGGGACTGAACCTGTGTCCTCTGCACTGGCGGGTGAATTCCCAACCACTAGACCACAAGCAAAGTCCCTCAATTGTTTTTTGTTTTTTTTTTCATTTTCATCAGTTTCACCGAAAGTGGGTCATCAGCGCTCCTCACTCTGCCAAACCAGAAGTTAGCCTCCTGCACACGAGATTTTAGTTGATACCAGTTGTTGTCTAAATCCTGCTTAGAGTTAATTATGCTCCCAAATCACTGCAGATGGTGACTGCAGCCATGAAATTAAAAAACGCTTGCTCTTTGGAAGAAAAGTTATGACCAACCTAGACAGCATATTAAAAAGCAGAGACATTACTTTGCCAACAAAGGTCTGTCTGGTCAAAGCTATGGTTTTTCCAGTGGTCATGTGTGGATGTGAGAGTTGGACTGTGAAGAAAGCTGAGCGCCAAAGAATTGATGCTTTTGAACTGTGGTGTTGGAGAAGACTCTTGAGAGTCCCTTGGACTGCCAGGAGATCCAACCAGTCCATCCTAAAGGATATCAGTTCTGAATATTCATTGAAGGACTGATGCTGAATCTGAAACTCCAATACTTTGGCCACCTGATGTGAAGAGCTGACTCATTTTAAAAGACCCTGATGCTGGGAAAGATTGAAGGCAGGAGGAGAAGGGGACGACAGAGGATTAAATGGTTGGATGGCATCACCAACTCAATGGACATGAGTTTGATTAAACTCCAGGAGTTGGTGATGGACAGGGAGGCCTGGTGTGTTGCAGTCCATGGGGTCTCAGAGAGTTGGACACAACTGAGTGACTGAACTGACTGACTGACCTTGGGGTCTATCTGGGAGAGTCCCCATAGTTCTAGGTCCAAATGCTGAGCCTCATGCCCGGCCTGGCATGATGTGACAGTCCTGATTTCACCACAGGTTGCATACAGCTATGAGTGTTTTCCAGTGTCACGGGCTCTATGGTAGCAATTGTGGTGGGAAATGATACCAACAGGAAGAAGAGAGGACGTGAGGCAAACTGCCATTTATGACTCTGTCCAGCATCAGCCCAAGTCTTGTCACTTAAAATCACCACGGATGCCCCCTCTCCAGTATGTGCGCTGACTTCTTATTCATGGTGGGTGTTTCCTAGTGCTTACTCTTGAGAAGCTGTGCAGAATTTTCTCTTCTTTTGATTAAACACCTGCTATTCAAGAACAGCTGCCTAGGGTCATGACTGTCTTGGAAGGAAAAAATATTGACCTCAAAATCATGCAAAGAACAGCCTGTAGGATGGGAACATCCCAGAGGTGTGGCTCTTGGTGTGTTGTAGGCCTGACTGAATGGTCATTTGCTCATGTGAGTGGAGGTGGGCCCTGTGCATTTATTCAGTCAACATTAATGGCACAACCATGGAACCCCAGACACTGCTAGGCTGGAGGATGATGAAGAAGCAGTCACAGTTTCTTCAAGGAGCATATAGTCTCAGGGAAGAAACAATGAGAAAGCTGCAGTTATACTGTCATATGACACCTGACCAGGGGGGCAAGCACAGGTTGTCTGTTTCAACCTCTACTCTGTCAAGCTTGCTTCCAAAAAGTAATGCTGAGGCTCCTAGTGGGGAGTGGGAATGAGGCGAGCGATAGATCCTTGTTTTCTTGGCTTTCTTTTAGAGTTGAGAAGGGAGAGGAGAACCGAACGTGTACAAGAACGTGCCAGGCATGCGTTCTTTCTCTTCACTTTTTCAATGAAAGCAGAAAAGGAGAAGCAAAGTTTTTATCGCCACCAGGGGTTGTAGCAGGAGGAACTGTCACCTAGGAGGGAGAGTCTGCAGCCCAGAGAGACCTCTGCTCAGCCAGTCTAGGCGAGAAGCCAAGAGCCTCGACACGGGCTCTGCTGCCTGGGGACGACGGAAGGCTGAAGAGCGCTGGCTGTTCAACAAGTTTGAATGACATTACCCCTTAAAGTGTAAAGAGAGGGTGAGTCCTTGTCTCGGATGCCCTAAAAAGGAGACAGGACTGGCCTTTCAATGCTTAAGATTGAAAGACATTCTCCCCGTGAGACTGCAATGCCTGGTGTTATCTTACTAGGAGGAAGGGACCGTGCACATCCATCTGTAACATGCTGGGATTTACTCTTCACCCTCATCAAGCATTATATCACATGGAATTTGAACAACCACAGAGCTGAGCTGTCAAGGAGGCACCAACTCTGTAGGTCAATTGATGAGGAGGCAGACATGACAAGGACCATAAAACAGATGAGAAGCAAGTCCTTAGAAGCTGGTGGAGGCATGGAGAATGAGCAGTGGTCATGGATGTGACCACTACATCCATGCGGATGTTCTCAGCTACATCCTGAGAACCAAGCCAGGTTCCGTCAGGTAGGGGTTGGTCTGGGCCCTCATGGAATGCGGTCAGAAGCAGGCCTGGGCAACTGGGGAGGTGAATGGAATTTCTCAACCTTTTCTGTCCTTACTTCCATCGGCTTTAGGAAGAATTCCAACTTTAGGTACACGTCACGCAGTAGATTTTTTGCAGTGGGTTCAAGGTTGGTTGTACACTGTGTTTAAATGGGGATGCCTGGGGTTTCCAGACTTGGTGATCCGCTATGGGAGTCAAGACCTCACCGCTGTTTATCCCGGGTTTTGAAATAAGTTCCTTACTGTCCTCCTCTTCTTCATTCTTGTCCCCTGAGCGCTCTTCTCTATGATGTTGCCAGAGTGATGTTTCTGAAGTGCATATTGACCATGTTCCTCCCTGCTCAAAACCTTCAGCAGCGTCTCAGTTTCTGTGGAATCAATTTCCTCCCATGGGACCCTAACATCTCCTTGACCTGACCTCCACCTGGGCTCCATCCCTGTAGAGCACACACATGACACATTGTGGCAGTAACCAGCTGCAGGCGGTAGCATTCTGCTTCAGGCTCTTTCCCCTTTGCGTGCATTTGTTTTTGCTTGTAACACACACCCCTTCATCCCTCTGCCCTCCTTTCCTGGGCACACTTTCCTAAGAAAGCCTTCTCATGCATTTCAGAGCTGGGTAGACGCTGATCTCCTGAGGTTCCTGCACGTATCTCTGACTTGCGCTCACTTTATTGCATTGTATGTGCGCTTCTCTCTCTTACTCACCTGCAAACTCCTCCTGTGTCTTATCTATATTTGTATCAGCCAGGGCTGAGCATATGCCGAGGACATAGTTGGTGCTCTAAAATATTTTGTTGCATGAACGACTCAAATGATCCTTAACTGTCTCCTGAGTAACTAATTTGCGATATCTGTTGGAAGCTGACTGGAGTCTGGAAGCAATCGGTACCTTCATTTATTCACCCCTGACTTGGAAACGCAGCAAGCCACAGCCTGCCAGGCCGAGTGCACCTGAAAGCCTCAGGAAATCTTGTCACTGTGCATTTTGTTGTGTGACTGCAACTTGAGCTGAATAGAGAGAAATGAATCCTGGCCAGCACGAGCATCGTGCCGGGAATAGAACAGTGGGTCCACTGCAGTCGGCGAAGCGGAAGGTTCCCATGGTGTCGTCAGGGAGTGGTCGAACTGTAGCTGGACCTTATGCCTCTTTGCCCCCTGCCCACTGCTCCGTGCCACTGAGTGGAGGGGCTGTGGGCTCTGTGTGTCTGCAGAGGAGAGCTGCATGGCCCTTATCTCTAAGCCTGTCCTGCGGAAGCCGCCAAGCCTTGAGTGATGGTGTCCAGCAGGACCCAGAACATGATCACGTGCGTGCC
Organism: Bison bison bison; assembly: GCF_000754665.1. Taxonomy (NCBI): domain Eukaryota; kingdom Metazoa; phylum Chordata; class Mammalia; order Artiodactyla; family Bovidae; genus Bison; species Bison bison. The sequence goes on from NW_011495082.1 coordinate 17,101,991, forward strand.
CAGTCAATGTCGTCGGGTCTGGAGTGCCCCAGCCAGTGACGCAAGGAGAACTGAAGGAACCTCAGGTGGTCTTTACCTTCACACTCATTAGGCCCAGAAAAGCCTCCTTGTCCCGCTGGTACCATCTCTAGGTACGCCTTCCTTTCCTTCCTCTAAACTGAGGCTGACCTCACTCAGTGATCAGTCAAAGGCATCTACCAAGTAATAAGCTGTGTGCCTGTTCAGGCATGTAATGTTAGATTTGCCCCTGGAGGGGAGGGTGAAGGTCAACTATCATGACCATGGAGTTGGGAGAACTCAGCGCGCCACCCATATCTGCCTGCCTCTCCTGCTGCTGCTGGTGGAGGGTTTGCAATCTCCTTTCCTGCTCAGTGTGAGAATTTTTTTTTTTTTTTACCTTTGTACAAATGAGAATTTGTGTGGAAATCCAAAACCTGCAAAAACGAAATGCTTGTTTGGAATGTAAACCTATGGGAATGAAGATGATCTCACAGTCTGCAATAAAAAGGTCAACTCTTGATCTTGGATGTTTCCCAGCTCAGCACATTCAGGACGGCAGTGGAAAATCCAGAGTGCCAGCAGCCTCCACACTGTGATTTAGGGAGGAGAGTGACGGAGAGTATTTTTGTCAGAGGCACTGGCTCTCTGCTCAGCCTCAATATTTCATAAAAAGCTCGTTGCGGCAAATTTTTTCATTTGGCAGCATCTGCTGTGCTATCATCTTGATTTCTTCACTTTAAGTAACACTGACACAAGGTCAAACGAAAGTCAAGTTGACATGATGACTATCCGATTATCAACTTCTATTAGTGCTACACATTATATATATATATATACACACACACACACACACACACACACACATATAAATATAGTCAGCAATGTTTGTGGGAAAAGGAAGTTAGCAATCTTGGAATCGTAGTGCAAATGAAAAGCTCAGATTTTAAGTTATGCATCAGATGGCAGGAAATGAATCATTAGAATGAAATTGTACTTGATTCTGACACTGTTTGCTCTTTGACAAGTCATTCAGACTGCAGGCCTCAGTTTCTCCACCTTTCAGGAGCATAAACCACAGCGCTGCCTTAGTCTATACTGCCATTCATATCTTAAGGGATAGGTTTTCTGGATACCATTAGAAAGAACTTCCGAAATGTTGCAAAGTATTGAAACTTACTAGGGGGAAAAAGAGGCAAGGTTTTTGTTTGCTTGTTTGATTTGTTTTTTTTTTCTGAGCACTTAAATAATAGAACAGGCAGCAGTTTCTTAAGTGAATGGATTTAATGGAATGGAAATCACCATGAGATTTATAAGGCTGGGAAAGGAGTCTGCAGCATGCAGGCCTGGACTAAAAGAAGCTTGGTCTGTTTGCATCTCCAGTGGCAAACATCGGATGCTGTGGCAACAAAGGGCCTTTACTGGAAATGTTTTAGAGGTTATGAGATTACGTGCAGCCTGTGTAACCTAGCGGACAGAGGGTAGGATGTCAAATACACTGCACCTTTCATCAGTGGCTAAGCTGGAAAAGCCTGAGAGACATCTACTTCTGTGCAGTCTTGAAAAGTTAGGTATTCTATTTGAGGGTAATGTAGGCATTTGTTTCTGGAATTCTGCCCAGTAACCCAGAACACACCAAAATGTCTTCAGGTAATTCGATCAGTGTTCTTGTAAAAGAACCTCAAAGCCACAGATTCTGTTACTGGCAAGACTGAAAATGCATTATAAGGGAAGACAACGTGTTTCATGGGATGGTGGCTTGGCTGGGAGAGGGCTCAGGAGAGTTAACAGACAGCAATTAGGAGCGATGATTAATGCTAACCCGAACTTCTGGGAATCTTGCAGAAATGTGCTCCTCAGGGTGTTTTGGTGTTTACAACTTTGCTTTTTGCTTTGTGTCCACTGCCTGCTGCAGTTTTGGTCAAGGTCCTTGTTAGTCTCCATTGGCCCCTTGGGGCATTGATATAAAAGGACATCCTTAGAACGCTTTTTCCCCAACATGGTCATCTCACACACTGTCACAGTAGTACTTCCAGAGGTATAGTCAGCTTCCTGGCATTGCTGTTGTGGGATAGTCACAGAAAATGCGGCCATAATCCTTCTTCATAAACGGGTCCATTATTTAGCTTCCTGGATGTGATATTGGTACCCACCGTGAAAATGATGGGCCCATGCCTATGTGTCCATGGGCCTTACCCTCTTTGACCTGGGGATGGGGCGAGCATAAGGGCTGAGGGATACTAAAAGCAGGTTCTAAATAACCTTCTCTGAGCTCCATTTGTCTGCACTGGTCATATTGGGGCACACTGGGGAAGCGTCGCTGGAGATGTGGGGAGCAGTTTTCTCCTTGGCTGGTTCCAACCGAGTAGACAGGGTCACTCTTGGTTCTAACGTCTCATGTTGAACAGGACTAATTAGGTTGGGTGGGCAGTGAGGGCTTTGGGGAGGGAACAGGAGACATCTATTGGATATCCAGAGTCAGGGTGACATTCTGGAGTTCAGGAACTGGCAGACTATGGCTCATGAGCCAAGTGTGTCCTGCTTCCTGTTTTTATAAGTCAAGTTGACTGGAACACAGTCGTGGTCATTTATTTACATGTTGCCTGTGGGTGTTTTTGCACAAAAATGGCAGAGTTGAATAGCTGAAATAAAGACTGTGAAACTTGTAAAGACTAAAATACTTGCTATTTGGTTCAATCCAGAAAAAATACTTGCTTAAGTCTGCTGTAGTTCTTTGTAGGTTATCTGCTCTTTGGTGTCCTATAATTGCTAAAATGAGTTTAGGTGTGAGTTCTTTTTTTGTGCTTTGGGTTTGCTGTACTTTAAGCAATTCTTAGCCATAAACTCTTTGGAAGTTGTCTCTCCCCATCTCTGCTCTTGAAAATTGAATTAGATTTATGTTAGAATCTCTCATTATTTTTTTCGTTTATCTTACCTCTCTCATATTTTCCATCTCTTAGGGTCTTCATGCTGTATTCTGGATAATTCTCCGTATCTCTGATTCACTAACTCCTAACCCTAACCCATCACTGGATTTTTAATTTCATTATTACTTTTTTTTTTAAGATTTAGAAATCCTGTTTGCTTCTTTTTTAAACATGCCTGGACATCTTATTCATATTTTATATCTCCTTTTTTACTTCTTTAAACATATCAAGCATACTTAGTTTAAATTCTCTGCTGCTAATTCAAGTGTATGAAGATGCTATAGGTCTGATTCTGCTGCTCGCTCCTCATTGGCCTAGAGGGTGCTTCCTACTTGTGAGTTTTGTGCTTGCTTCTAATGTTGAGCTCAGGTATCTTGGATCTTTTCTGTGGAAATGCTTCAAGCATTTTTATTTGTTGTTCAGAGTGTAAAGCATACCATACTGCCAGAGAGTTTTTCTAAGCCATGTAATCCACTCCAGATATACTAGATATACTAGAGATTTCCAAATGTTGCAGGTTGTGAAGCACTTGCCTGGACCATTAATAAAACGAGTTCTTTGAATGCTAAACTGTCTTCCATTTCCTGGCCTCTCTTCTTGCTTTGATTTGATCCCTGAAGAGAGGAAAGTGAATCTTTAATTCTCACTGGAATCCACAGTGAAATGATAAAAGCTAAGAAACGTTTCATATCTTGAAGTCCCATTTGGTTGTTTTCCAGATCTGCCTTGTCATAATTCTACTTCTGTGAAAATTATCCTGCTCTGCAAAGCAAATGACACTTGGTATACTGCCTTCCATTTCACCTTATTCATCAAATCTACGACTTACTAAGTGGTTCCTAACATACCAGTTCCTTGAACTCAATGAGATGTCTACTCTGTTTATCGGTCTACTTTCAAATATTTCCTATTTTTCTCATCCAGATCACATTTTATAATTTAAGACTTCAAACACTAATTCCCTAAGCTGACTTGCCACATCCTCTTTCTATTCTTTTTTGGTGAAACCCCAGTCCTGAATGAAATAAAATGCCCATTTCCTCTGTGTCTGTACTTGAACTGATGAGTATTCCTGAAGAAATATCATGATTTTCACTTTGGTAATGATTGACTAGATTATTTGGACTACTTTCTCCTGCTGAAAATATTTTAAAATGTGGATATAATATTTAAAGTACCTCATTTAAAACATTGAAGAATTTTTAAGATATTAAGGAATTACCAGGCTGAAATTTAAGACCAACTAGAAATTCAAAGAAGTAACTTGAACACTGAAGACACTTGGCCCAGAAGCAGTTTCTAACACTGGAAAAATTTCACTTGTTTTTGCCAGCTTTATCAGGTAAGGGATCATAATTTCAGACCCAGGGCCAATGTAAGTGGGGGATCTAATAACAGATTCTCCTCACATTAAGCCATAATCACAAAAGGCTAGACTCTCAGGGTAAATCAGAAAGAACCTGCTGGAAAAGTTGTTTTGGAACTATGCATAGAAGAGAAAAAAAGGAAAGAAAAACTACTTTTTGAAAAGTTGTGGCCACAGGCCAAACTGCATGCAGATTTCAGGCTAAGTTTATATACCCTGAAGGCTGTCTAGGGAAACCTCAAGTTAAAAATGGGATTTAAGGTGGTTCTAGACTGTAATGCCCTTGGTTTCCAGGCAGAAGTAAATTCAAGTCTCTTTGGAGGTAGGTAACTTGATGCTAAGCTTCAAGGAATCCCCACAAATTTTTTTTTTCCAGGAAAAATTAAAAGTATATAGTCAAAAATAAAATCAATCACATTAAGCAACAGAATTGGAGAAGGAAATGGCAACCTGCTCTAGTATTCTTGCCTGGAGAATTCCATGGACTGAGGAGCCTGGTAGGTTACAGTCCATGGGGTCAGAAAGAGTTGGACATGACTGAGTGACTTAATGAAAGCAACAGAATATTATGAAGAGGAAAAATTAGGAATAGCAGATTAAAGAAATAGGTCTACAAATACACCATAGTTTGGATTCGTTGGACACAAATCATAAACACTTTTGTGTACTCTATAAAATAAGTGGCAAACACAGGAAATTCTAAACTTTAGCCTAAAAGATGAAAAAGAGCCAAGTAAAACTTCTAGAAATGAAAACCAAGATGTAACCCCAATTAAACTCAATGTCTGGATTTAATAGTAAATTATCCACAGACTTAATCAGAAGGTGAATAGAAATATAGGTGAGAAAAAATATACAGAATAAATGTTAAAGAGACAAGAGTATAAAAATAAGGTTAAAAGTCATAGAGGGAAGTATATCATTTAATTTAAGACAGAGTAGGGGCAGAGGTGGTACTTGAAGAACTGATGACTGAGAATTTTGCAGAACTGATGAAATATACCAATCCAAAGATCAAAAAAAAAAAAAAACTAATAAAAATCTTAAGCAGAGTAAATATGACTTCATACCTAGATATTTTACAATAAAACTGCATAGCACCAAAAAAGAATATTCAAAACAGCCAGAGAAAAATGTTAGAATACTTTAAAAGGAGCAACAGTTAACTGTTGACTTCTCAATCCCAGCAATGAAAGCCAGAAGTCAGTGGAATGATGTCTCCAAAGGGATGAAAGAAAATACATGCCAAGTTAGAGTTCTATATCCTGAGAAAAATCTTTAAAAAATAAAGGTTAAATAAGATTATTTTCAGGCAAATAAAAGTAAGGGGTGTTTGTGCCAGTGTACTGTCACTAAAGGAAATTCTAATGGAAGGTAAGCCCAAATGGAAGGCCTAACATGAAAGAAGGAATGGGGAGGAAAGGAAATCATAAATATGTAAATATATATCAACACTTACTATATAAGGTGATAATAATGTATTATAGAGGAAAATACAGTGTTAAAATACATGATAATAATGACATAATGATAGGTGAGTAAACAGTGAAAGCCTTTCTATCTGGTAGGGTAAAAATATTGATTAACTTTAGAAACATTTGTGTAATTCTAAAATGTATTTAATGTATGTTTCTGTATGTATGTTATATTTCACAGCAAAGTAAAACAAAGTTAATCCACTGATTTGGTCCACTATAAGCTGATGGTCTTTAACTTTCGCCAACAATATTCCAATGCTTCCTGGCCAATCCCACATGGCTTCCTGCTGTGTCCCTCACATCCTCCGTGGGAATGCTTTCAGACATTCTCCAGTCTCTCCCATCTCCTGCTCTTCCCTGGCTCCCAAACTTTCTCTTCTTCTTCAGCATATAACTTCACCTCCTAATTCAGAGTGTATAGCAACCATAAGACGAGAGTGCCCTCCACTTTTTGCTGCAAATACTCATTTCCTCAGCATCAGGATCAATCCCTTGTTAATTCTCTCCTGTTAAAAGGAGAAATTTCACAGGTTTTCCAACCTAAGACTAATTATTTCTTCTCAGGGATTGTGTTCTCTTTACCCCATCTCGCATCTATATACAGCATCCCTCTCTTTAATGGACTCTTATTGTTCATATTTAAACATGCTCAAATTTAAATGCCATCTATCTTAAAACACATACACACCCAACATCTTTGATTCCAAATTTCCCTTCTAAATAATCCTATTTTTTTCCCCTCATAGCCAGCATTCCTGAAAGCATTGCTTCTACTCTCTGTCCCTGTTTCTTCACTTTGTACTCAATCTGATTAAAATAGCAACTTTCAAACATTTTGATCTCAGGATGTTTTTAGACTCTTGAAAATCATTGAATTATTGAGAAGAGTGCAAACAGCTCTTGTTTAGGTAGTTAGCTGCAAGGTATTGCCTATTCTTAGACACTTAACTTTTCTCTGTAGATGGATAAATACACTGTCCTCTTTATACCAGAGCAGAATTTATGTCCTGTTAATCTTGGAATCTGTTAACTGACTCAGGATTTGGTACTCTTTTTGGTTATTATTAACTCTGTCTGGTTATGTCCCTGATTTCTCTAATTCTTTGTTGGTGAATGTGAAAGAGTTAGTATTTCAGCTGCATTTCTTTTTAAGGTTTTTTTTTTTTTAGGTACTTTGCATAGATTTTAAACAAAATGAAAAAAAAAAAAAAACAGTTTATGAAACAGGAGTGTTAAACCAATTCACCCCACTCCTTGGAATACATGAGAAAGACGAAAACAAAAAAAGACTCAGTTTCACACTCCAGCTGGTCTGTCCTGTATCTGAGAAAATTGCCTCAGGTGTCCACAATGGAACTTCTGCTTGAGATTCTAATATGCTAAAGATGACTTCTCAGGAGATGATATGTCTCTGAAAAGTGACTGAGAAAAAGCTGTGTCAACAGCAGATTAAAATAAAACTGAGATAAAGTATTTTCCCATTCAAATGTAATGGTTCTATTTCATCTTCAGGAAAAGAAAGAGGTGTATATAAGGATGTCCAGGAATTAAGTAGAGTTGATTAGGTAACCATACTAGCTAAAAGCTAAACGTGGTGTGCTGTAAGATAATTTGCCTCCCTTGCCTCTACTGAAGGGAAGGTTTCTTTTTTTTTGTAACTGTAATATCTCAAAGCCCTTAAAAGGATTTATAACACAAAAATGACTTTCAGTAAATTGCATTATATGTGTGGATAGTGCTGTAGCCAGATTCTTGCATCATTTCACACATTATATTTGGGCTATAGCTGGGTAAGCTTCTACCAGCCCTGAGACATGTGGGGTGGTGTGTGTGTGTGTGTGTGTGTGTGTGTGTGTGTGGTCTTTTACAGCAGGGTGGAAGGCAGTTGGGGTTGGGGAGCAGGTAGGAACAGAGCTGGGAAGAAGTATATCTGAATGGTCCTTGCACATTAAGTGTCCAGGACATCTTGGGGGACGATGAGCCACACTGAATTTAGATGCTATAAATGGGATGGTATAAAATGGGATGGAATGTAGATGGTGTTAGTTGTTTTGATAAATGAAATTTGGTGCTTAATAGCAGCCAAGAACTTGCCTGCTTTGAAAAAATAAATTAAAAGGATGATATCATTCTTCATGAGTATTCCTAGTGCACAAACCACCCCCCCCAAAAAAAAAGAATTTGTTTCCTGTCTGAAATCCAGCGTTAAATCTGAAATATGGTCTGAGGCGAAGAGAACCAGTTTCCCCGCAAAGCCTTAAGCTGCCCTTTGTGCTCGCCAGCTCTCATTGAGCACGCGGGTTGCCCTGGTGATGAATGTCCTGCTTTGTGCGGTCTCAGCACTTTTTTTCTGGAGAGGCTGTTTTAATGAGAAGGTGAATGGAGGGGCTTCTTTTGAAAGCAGGACGAGAGGAGGGCCACTTCTGAAACTGCGGGCATAATGGTGCCATTCCTTATCGCAGATCTGACAGTGCCCGGAGCCTGCTCGCCCCCCTCTCACTCGCTCGTTCTCCGCTCCTGACTAACTACTGTTTTGGATTGGCCTCTGGCCTCGGTCTCCTGGAATCTTCTTTTGGAAGTCAAGGGTAACTGACCAATCAGATCGCATCGTGTCACTCTGGCCTCATCTTTCTCTCCTCCAAAAAAACGGGACTGTTCTTGGTGTTGCGGGGAGCTCCTTTCTCCCACCTGTTTTAAAAACGCTGTGCTTTAAAAACGCGCTAAAAACGATGCTCCAGCCTGTTTGAACACCCTTTCTGCATCCATTCTGCAGGCCAGGAGTGGGAGGAAACCGTGTAATTGCGGTATTTCAGGACCTGCCTGGGGCTAGCTGGAACTGAACACACGCAGTGGACTCTTGATTATCCCTGCTAATAGAGGGAATGGTAGTTCAGACCACACGCATTGTTTCTGGACTTTGAAGTGCGTTACGTGATTTCCTTTTTTTTTTCCTTTTTGAACGCAGTAGCAGGTGGTTTACTGTGAATGATGGTAAAGTTACTTTCCTATTGCCTGTGTTTGGGGTGGGAAAACTGTGAGAGGTTACCATTCCCTTCTTTCCTCCTCTGCCCCCAGGCTCACCTGGGACGGACTCCTCCTGATTTCCTATTATACGTTCCTTTTCATTTTCCCCTTCTCTTACCAGACTGAACTCTCTGGCAGCTGTGGAAGGGGTAAGGCTCACTTGACACAGAATTAATGGAAGGAATGTACTCTTAGGTACTTACCCTGAAATAGGAGCCAACCTCAAAGCTAAGGAGATAAAAATGATGAATATTTGTATGATCAGTATTTACACAAGTAGAGTAAGTTCCATGATGCTGGGCATTTACTGCTATGATCACTTTGGTGGTGTGTCTTTTTGTTTGTTTTGTTTACTGCTTGCTGAATCCCCAGGATTTAGAACAGTGCTGAGTATATTTCATCAGTTCAGTCACTCAGTCACGTCCGACTCTTCGCGACCCCATGGACTGCAGCATGCCAGGCCTCCCTGTCCATCACCAACTCCTGGAGTTTACTCAAACTCATGTCCATTGAGTCAGTGATGCCATCCAACCATCTCATAGTTAATAATATGCTCTTAATAAAGTTTGTGCACCAAATGAATAAAAAACCTTAAATTCCCACATGGCTTTCTTTTTATATTCTTACTACTTTCCTAGAATATACATAACATAGTCATTCTTATTATTGAAACAGCTAATTCTTGGTTTCTTACCCCTTTTGTTTGTATGCAGTCGACTGCCTAAGTCCTTGTAAATTCTCAATAGAGTATAGAGTGATGGTAGGATGTTTTTCATGGACAGTCTCGTTGAACTTGAGCTATTTTTTACTTTGTTGATTTTTCAGGCCAAGTTTTTATCTTCCTTACAGAGACAGCCTTTCTTTGGCGATAGCGGCGAAGCAGTAGGCTGCTCAAGGGCCATTTCTATCACCGGACCTCATCTGTCATGGTGTGTTTGTCTGATAAACCTTTCCCTGCACAGAGCAATAGGAATCTCACCCCAGCTACACCCACTCCAGCCTATTTCCTTAATAAACAGAAGTAAGCCAAAGAGCTTCCAGCCTTGTGCTGTTTTAGCTGAGAAGAAACCAGAAAGAGAAGGTCAGGATGGAATGCAACTCCCTTTCCTTTGTGACCTCCTCAAAGGAAGATGAGAGAGCAGTGTGAGATTTCTGATTCCACCCAGAGAGGTGCGACTCGGCTTAGAGTTAAAACTCCCCAAACGCCTATGATGTGTGAGGGAAGTGAGTTAAATGTTTGGCCTGGCCTGGGAGCCAATCCAGGGTTGAGTACCGGTTCTCCTGCTGACCAGCTTTATGAATGGAGCAGTTTATTCTTAGGTCCTCTAGACTCCGGCTTCTTCCTGTTTAAGATGGTGATAACGATAGCATCTGTTTCATTGGGAGAATTACACTTTTAAAAGTCTGCAAAGGGCTTACCTTCATATCTGGAGCAGGCACAATTGTTGACTCTAACGAGCGCTCCTGGAACACCTACTGTGTGCCAAGAACCATGCCACAGAACTACGGCATGCTCTGTAGTTTAATCCCTATGTCAGCCCGTTCTTCCCAATGAGAAAACCGAGGATCATAGAAGTTAAAGAGCATGCTTCACGTTGCACAGTCATCGGAGTGCTGGGAATTTGGACCCGTATCTCTCCCTCAGTATTGTGGCCTCCTGAAAGCTTCAGTGCCCAAATAACTGAATCCATCACACAGCCACGTCCCCGGTAGTAAACCCTTCCCCCTAGGTGATTGAGGGGATAAAATGCAGGCACATTTATCAAAGCAGAGATGTGTTTAACCCCCTGGACACCTCACCTCCTCCATGTTCTTTGGAGGACGTGCTCGGGCCGCCACCCCGGGGCTTGGCAGGGCTCAGGGGACTCAATGCCTCCTGAGAGATGCTTCCCCTGACCACACTCTCTGAGATTGTTATTCTTCCACACCACAGCTGCCTCCAAGGCAGTATCAGAATCAGGAAATCACAGGTGTATTTGTTTGAGTCCTTGCCGGCTACTCCCACTGCTGGAGAGGAGTCCATGGCAGAGACTTTGGCTTTGTTCAAGCTGTATCTGTAGCACATGGCCTAGCGCTCAGACGTGGGAGGGTCACAGTAGATATGCGACCCCTTTGCCAATGAAGAGCCCTGACTCTTGAGAAAAGCCTGCAGTCCTGTCAGGCCAGCGTTGTGTTGGAGGAACCACACAGCCAGGCTTCCAGTAATAGAGAAAGGGAGTGTGTGAGGAGTGAAAGTTGCCTGAATTCTCTGCTTGCATGTCCCCTTCAAGCCCTTTTGATGTCAGGAGAGAGCTGTCCTCAATTCTTTTGCAGGGAGGCAGGCCTCGGGGTGCAGCCCCTGGCTAAATATGTCCTAGCTCAGCGTCTGCTCCATCCTCATTAACTCCACTGCGTAGCTGGCCATGGGGCAAGATTCATTTAGTGACTGAGCTTAATAAATAGATGCTTCTGGTCTTGCATTTCAGGCATCACTCTCAGAGGCTAAGAGCTCATTGAAGTGCTCCTTTCAAGATGTCAAGGGCAAGCAGCTGGGCTTGGGGGAAGTGCAGAGATAATTCTGCTGAGCCTTTGTTTCCCAGCCCGTCTGGCAATCACCAGCACTGCGGCAACGACAGGAAAAGCCTTCAACGCCCACTTCCTTGCCACACAAGAGCCGCATTTCTGAACTGGGTCAGCCGGGTGAGGCGTGGCCACCTGTATGGACCTCCAGGCACGTGAAGCCACTCTTGCCGAAGACGTTTGGTTGGAGAATTTTGGTTTTGTGGCTGTGTACACGTTCTGTCATTGCATGGCCTGTGATGCAGAGAGCTTATCTCTTCCCCCTGAAAAGCCTTGGCAGAGAGCTTTCATTTTGGAGGAAGCTTATTTCCGGGCAACCATCTCCAGGGAAAATGAGTGTGAGGCAGTAGGCAGTAAACAACATCGTATCCCATAGGGACGGAGGTGACCCGAATGAGCTCCGGAGCGAGTCCGTGATAGCGGCAGAATCATTACAGTGTGTGCGCCTGCCCAAGTCCATGTGTAATTGTAATGTATAATTAATACAGAGCTAAAATTAAACTCCTGGGTGAAAGAGACGGGCAGGCTGAGGAGGCTGAGGAATATCAACCTCTAAGATACAGCTTGTTTATGACAAATGTAGGACTGGATTGCTCTTCATTTCAGTGGGCGTGTGCCTGTGTTTTGGGTTGCTCTTTGCTAATATTTCAGCCTTGAGGAATAAGGATTCCACAGTTATCCTCTTCCCATTCCTTCCAACCCCAGGAACAAACTCTCTTTCAAGTAACCTTGTCCTCAGGCCACTGAAGTACTTTGGTTTTTCCAGATAATTTTTCTCAAGTGACGAAACTCACAAGCAAACAGAGACAGGACACACCCCTTTCCTGGTGCCATTCCTTGGCGCGCTCTTGACCCTGACTTTGCCATGAGTTTGCAGGCGTGTCACCTGAGGAGACTTCCAGCTCTCGCTCGTGAATACGGCTCACAGCGCCCTCCACCATTCTTTGGACCTTGAAGAGAGGTGACCACTGGTTGCGGTTGTGGCCCTTGATGGTTAATGAAAGTTTGATTCTGGGAGCAGCGGTTTTTTTGAAACAACTCTCAGGGTAACTAAGCTTACTTCTACTTTTCAAACCCAGACTTCACGTTAGCCTCTGCATTCTATTTGTGCTAAATGTGCAGTACTGAAGAATTTAGAGAGAAGACAGTTTTTACTTCTCTTCTTTCCTAGTTGATTGTTTGAAACTCACTGACAGGCTTGAGCTGAACCATCGTCTGGTTCCGAATTCCCACTTCAGCGTTGTCCACACGCGGACCCTCTGTTCCTGCTTTTAGCTGGATGCTCTACCATTTTCTACCAGAGGTTATAGTCACACAAATTCTGCACGCCTGTTTTCACTCCTAGATCTTGTCATCCTTTGTTTGGGCAAAATTTAATAATGTCTCACTCCTGGTTTAAAAGAAGTTTTCTATTGAAGCCCCAGAGCATTTTTTAACGTGATATAGTACATACTAGACACAGTGTCATAGCATCTTATTCCTAAAATTCCAATGAGATGAGAAAGAGAGACAGAGACAGGGATATATCATTTGATCCAAAGTAACTGTCTTCTGTAACATCAGCAGCAAGTATTAGCCAGTGATTTTCACCCTCTCTTGTCTGTGTTCCACCTTTGTCACTGTGATACTGAGAGAGCTATTAAACAACTCTGACCCTAAGGCTCCTTAAATAGGATGACAGAAGCAAAGTTTAGTCCTCACTGGGTGTTGGGTTAGCACAGAACCCAACACAAATGAAAATCTTCAATTTACTTTCTCTTTTATTCCTTTCATTGAGTAGGAAAACCAACACTGAACATGTGAAAAAAAAGTATCCTGAAATTGATCAGAGCATATATTTAACTGGCTGGAAAATCCATTCGACAAAATTGCTTTGACTCTCTCATCAAATTTCATGGTGTTGAATTATTAATTTTGACAATAGAAATCTTCCCATATTTTAATTAAAACAAATGTTCTATAAAGGGTCAAAGGTCTTTTTGGAGACTTTCATATAATGATAATAAAAAAACGAAGTACCAATAATAGTATCACCAAGCCTATCACTGGCTAAGTATTGTTATTATACTTCTCAGCTTACTTATTAAATTTAGAAAATTAAGTGATAAATCATGGGCCCAGAGTATCTATATAAGTAGGCTTAGGACAACAATCAGATTGGAAGGAAAAACTAGAGTTCCTTTTGATGTTATGTTTGCATAGCACGCCCACTGTTTTTATCCAGATTGCATACTTATTGGGGATAACTTTGAAGCTCATGAAGATTTGGGGCCACTCCTGAAGCTGCAAACTCAATTTTATTGCTTAACCATTGTGTTTATTGGGATAAACAGTTTCAGTGTATTGGTAGAGACAGAAGTGGGACTGCAATTCATTTTAGCCACCACTTAGATAAATTCTGTCCACGATATATTTAGGGTTTCTGTTTTAAGTTGAATTTGTTTAAAATAAAGTGTGAAGATTAGACATGTGAAGAATTCAAGTGTTGCCAACTTCACTCGCCACTAATTCCTAGACTTGGAATGATTTTTCTCTCTGCAGAAACAAGGTGCTTGAAAAAGTGGTTGAGAATTGCAAATGTGAGATCAGAGTTATGCACGTGCTGTGATTTCTTTCCTAAGATACAGTGTGTTTGCAGGAACTGTGATGTTGCTCACTTGAAGTTTAGATGCCTCAGTAATCCAAGGGTAGTAAAGACACAGGAATACTATAGTCTCTTTTTTATGAAATGTACTTTTGGCATTTCAAAGGGTCCGAGAATAAGGTTAGATCTTGCAGTTAGGTGGGATGCTAGTAAAATTTGTCTTAAGGTCACTTTGTCTCCCAAACTTCTTCATCTGGTTACCCTCAGTGACTGAAACTCCAAGATTTCTGACATCTTTGGGTAAAAATCACTAAAATGAAAATGTAATCTTAGAGAAGTTGTGATGTCTACACTCATTTTGCAAATCCAGATTTATGCTACTTGTCTATATGTGACCCTCCTGGGAGCTACATCCATGTTTAATTTTATGGAATAAGCAATGAAGCTTGGTATAGGCAAGGGTGACTGAATGCAGAGGCTATACTCCAGTACTTGTAATATTGTTATTGATTTTGCTCATTTAGTCAACTAATAATATTAATTAATGAATTAATACTTTCTATAAAAGTGGAAGATCTAAATACCAACACTAGAGTATAATTTGTACTTTTTACACTAAACATCAACTTTTATAACTTTTAATGGTCAATACTTCTTTTTGATTTATAAGCTAAGATAGTTATTCACCATTAGCCTCACGTTTTAGAATAAGAAGCCTCCTGAGACATTTATACAGAAAGGTGTCACAATTTAGAATTCATCAGTCTATTAGCAGATCTCAAAAGCAACTTAGTAACTCATTGGTCCTTTTAGCTGAAGGAGCTATAATGCTTCTAAGAACACACTGTGTCAAGACTTCTGTTTTCTTATACCTGTTTTTCCTTGTGGTAAGCAAAGAACAGAGGAAGAAATGAAATATTATGACCATAACATGCTAACAGTCACAAAGCAAGTATATTAACTTACAGTTGGAGATTATCCTTCACGTGTAATTTTCTTGCCCAGATCCCTAACCATTGAATTTAGGGTCAATATGTGAACATATTAAGTATACCTTTCAGTCCATCACTATTAATTTCTGAAGCTTTCCACTCACTCCCAAAACCTTTTAGATGTCAGCTTTCTGTCTGGGTTTGATGAGGCCTAGTAAACAGTGCTGCTCCTTACCATCTAATTCAGAACCGAAAGAGACAGATAGAGACAGAGGGACAGAAGTCAGACAGACAGAGAGACAGAGAGATGAATATCAAAGAATCAGGTTTGTTTGCTGATGCCAGAAAGACAGCAGTCACACATGCTTGGCTGATGCTGAATTAGAGATTATGAAACCATCAGTGGTGGAAAGGGGCAAACCCAGTTCTCCTTTAAATAGGGTTTGCTGTAGATCGTCTGGCTGAGGGAAAGAGGGGCAAAGAAGGTCTGAACTGGGCATGCGTATTTCCTTCTTAAAGAGTCACCAATCAGGTGAGTTATTCTAGGAGGACGATCTAGCAGGAGGTAGAGAGTGACCAGGGTTGCTGCTTTAGGGAATTCCCGGCACTTTTATTGGAATAAGGACATGATTTACAGTAATAAAATTTTATCATTTAGCATTTTTTATTTGTAAGACAATGAAAACTGACTTGGTAGCTTAAGCCAATAAAAGAGAGAAATTAAAGAGATGAATTCTGGAGAGATGGCTCATGTTACTAAGGGGATGAGCACTCAGGCGCTGAGACGTGCAGAAACCAGGGCAGCTCAGAGAATGTTGGCAGGACACGGGCAGCCTCTTTAACTCCGGCAGGACCATCCAAATGATTCGGCTAGGACTTCCTCTACCTCTGCACATTTCTCTTCAAAATTCAAATTCTTGAGGGTTTTCGAGCCTCTGTGGCTTTATTGTTGTTATTGTTTAGTCTTTAAGTTGTGTCCATCTCCTTTGTAACCCTGTGAACTGTAGCCCGCCAGGCTCTTCTGTCCATGGGATTTCCTAGGCAAGAAGACTGGAGTGGGTTGCCATTTGCTTCTGCAGGGGATCTTTCTGACCCGGGGATTAGCCCTGCATCTTCTGCACTGGCATTTGTATTCTTTACCACTGAGTCACCAGCAAAGCCCATGTCAATGGTCTAGTTAGGTTCATTATATTTTCTGTGAAGATGGTTTCATCTAGCCATTTTATATCAACCCTCTCAAAGGCTTAGAGCCTGGGGTTTAATTATTACTCCACAGAGACACTCTGAAGTGAAGCTGCTACTAATTTAAAGAAACATTCTGTTGTTTTGGAGTGGCAATGGGGTATAATCCCATTTAGGTTTATTAGTAACAGGAAGATGAAGAGAGAGGTGGAAAGCCAGAGACAGACAGAGCCTCCTGTCTGACTGATGGTGGTGGGAGCGCCTTCGAGGCTGACGTCTGTGCTTGGGGTCCTGAGCCTGCAGAAGAAGCGGTGCACACGGATGTGGAAGCAGCCAGGAAAGAGGAAGGAATGATTGACACACATCTGCAGGTTTAGGGACTGTGTTCGTTGTTTTGTCTTTCATTATGTTGTTACTGGAGGGCCATATGTAATATATTGTCTCACGTATGTTTTCTGAGGCTATCCCGTCTTGGATCACTTAGGTCCTTGGACATTTTTCCTAGGTTGAGCATCTCACATTAGATTCATCATGACACAAGTTCTTTGGGTTTCCAAGAAAGTAAAGCTTGAGACAGAGGTTTGGGTGAAAACATTTTCTTTGCGAGGTGATCCTAGGAAGCAGACGTGAAGGACTGAGCAGAGAGAAAGCCAGCATAAAGATGTAGTATCGAGGACATTGCTGTAGGCAGCAGAGGCTTGATTCTGCTGAGACTTGATGAGACCTGTACAGATTGTCTCTGAGGCTTGTCTGCCTGAAGGGACATCTATCCACTGACTCTTGCAGCCCACAGGTGAGGATTTCCCTAAGAATGTTCATTCCACTGTCCTTGCGGACCAGACTGCCTGTGTGTGGGCTGAAGAGGTAGGTACCTGCAGTGTTAGACCCTGGGCAGAGCAGAGAGATGTGCAGATTGAAGTGGAATGCGGTGAGATGGTTTAGTCTGAGCCATCACATATTGTCCACTGCAGCTGTCCTAGAATCGGAGGGGACTGTGATACAGGGTACTTAAAAAGTCTTCTAGAATGCTCATTCTGGTTCCCTCATCAGTTCATTTGTCCATCCACGTGTTCATCCATCTATTCAGTCAAATGCACTTAATTGTCACCCAGGTCATGTGCTAAACCCTAAAGATACAATCTTGATCCTCATCTTTAAAGAGCTTACATTTTATTGAAGAAGCAAGAGTTCATAAAAATTAGCAGGAGTCAATAAAAGATTCCATAACAAACAGCATTGACACTTAGTCCTGAAAGAATCAGAGAAGCTTCTTTTTCATGGAAGAAGCAAAATTTAAGGTGGTTTGGACAGCCTGGGTGTAGCGAGTTAGACCTTACTAGGATTGGTGTTATGATACTCAATAAAAATTAGCTGAACTGGTTGCAATTCTGACAGTTTTATCTGTTAAAATTTAGTTTTTAGCAATTTCTGTCAAATTTACTTATTAACTGTTAGAATTGGTTCTCTGCCATGGTGTGCATATTTGGCAGGGAAATTGTTGGTTGACTAAGATAACATTTCCATTCTACGGCCATTTTTCCCCCCAGCTGACATTTTATTTTTTGGCTCTACACACAACTTTGGCAAAAAAAAAGTGACTATGACCTGAGTGTTCCCAATTGTTGAACTTTTAGACAGCTCTGAAGCAAGCAAATGCCAAAGAGAAAAACTTCCCAGGAGGCAGGGATTAATTATGTTCACGATTAACAAGGTTCAATAGGTTCTTGCTGCGTGAGTGGATTTCCTAGGTTTGCCTGGGTTGGGGTTTAAACAAGATGCAGTTTGGCTGCTGATATCATGTTCCAGAATGCCCAGGTGTGCTCTCCCACAGAGCAGCCTCAAATGGAGCCTGTTTAGCATCACTTGCTGCTGAGAGGCATTTAAGCTTGCAACTGTGGTGTCATTTTCTGCCTACTGTGGGAAATTCTTCCCAAATGGTCCTTGGCTGGCATCTTGCCCCAGCTAAAATCAATGTAGTACAGTCCTTTGAATCTGGGAGTGGGGCCAGCATAGCAGGAGCATAATTCTCATGCGGCAAAGATGGACATGAGGGGGGCTGGACAACATTATCTCTGGAGTTGCTTACAAATCTGAAATGACAGCATCATGCTAAAGAATGGGTGTTGGTGCTAATGTTCCTCCCTCTTGCCTTTATGCAGAGAGAAGAGTTCCTGGATATATGTGGAGAAATTCACTCATTACTTGATTCATCTTTTAAAGTATTTATTAAGTTCCCACAATGTGCTGGCAACTAATATGTGGTAGTGAACAAGAGGAAGATTCTTGTTTCATGCAGATAACATTCGGACAGTGGTGGTGGCGGTGATGGTGGGGAGACGTGAAAGAAGCAATCAAATAAAGAAACAAGGAAACCATCAGATGCTAAGTACTGGGCTTCCCTGGTGGCTCAGCGGGTAAAGCGTCTGCCTGCAATGCGGGAGACCCATGTTCGATCCCTGGGTCGGGAAGATCCTCTGGGGAAGGAAATGGCAACCCACTCCAGTACTCTTACCTGGAAAATCCCATGGATAGAGAAGCCTGGTAGGCTATAGTCCATGGGGTCGCAAAGAGCCGGACACGACTGAGTGACTTCACTTTCACTTTCAAGTAGTCTCTAGAGGAGAAGAGTGATGTGAGAGGGAGTCCCTTGATGGATTTTCGGAAGGCTGGTGGGTATGGAAAGTTGGATCCAACTAGTGGAGTTACAGAATAGTGGGAAGTGAGAGGGTCTCATGATGATGGATGACCCTCACTGGTGGCAGTGATGTGACCGGGATGAGGGAGTCCTCTGCTGTGAGAACATCAGTAATCAACTTAATCTGGATGAAGTGATTAGCAGAGTATGAAGGGAAATGAGGATAAGTGAAAGGAACTTTAAGATTGGGCGCACAAGCCCCCAGGGGCACTGCTGGGGCGCGGTGTTACAAACGAGTCTCGATTGCTGGTACGAGGCCAGGTCATGCGAGGTGCAGTGCTGTGTGGCTGGGCTGCGAGGTGAAAATGCTGACTGCCACGGGGGCAGCTGGATGACAGAACTGGGAGACTACCCAAATTTCAGGTGTGTAAATCTCCTTCGTATATTCTGTCATCATCCTCTCCCCAAGGAGCCACTCTCAGGGCACTGCCTGCATCCATGGCTTTATCCCTGAGGGACGGTTCGTGAGCCAAGAGACGCATCATTTTTTCCACTCTATATATATACCTGCTATGAACTGCAGATTGGGAAGCCAATTTTCCGTCTTTATTCGTGGCAGACGAGAAAGCAAAATGTGCATATTGTTACTTTCAAAAAGTATGTTATTGATATTTTAAATCTTCACTTTGCATATTTCTGTTCAAATTCCTCTCTTTAGAGAGACCATTTCTTCCCATCTTGCCTAAAATAAATACCAACGCCCCTTGTACTCATTTATTACCTTTTCTCAATTATTTACTTTTGGTTTATTCAGGATTACTTTTTATATTTTACACTGACTTTTTAAGTTGGGTGGTTAACTCATTATTTTAAACCGTGACTTTAGGTGGATTATGTTAATTACTCTCAGGTATAATAGCAGCTATATCCCACTAGTTCTGATACATAGTTTTTACCTTTTTTGAATTGCTGTTTAATTCTAATTTTTTTTTTTTCAAATTTTCATGATGATTCAACTTTTGGACTACAAATTATTTAACAAGTTTTCAAAATTCTTTTCCATTAGAGTTTATTACAAGATATTGAATATAGTTCCCTGTGCTATATAGTAGGAACTTACTGTTTATCTATTTATACATAGTAGTTTATATCTGCTAATCTCAAACTCCTAATTTGTCCCTCCTATCCCTGTTTCCTTTTGGTAACCATAAGTTTGTTTTCTATGTCTGTGAGTCTCTATTTTGTAAATGCATTCATTGGTATTATATTTTGGATTCCACACTTGTCTTTCTTTGACTTACTTCACTTGGTATGATCATCTCTAGGCCCACCCATGTTGCTGCAGATAACGTTATTTCATTCTTTTTCATGGCTGCATCATATTCCATCGCGGGCTTTCCAGGTGGCTCAGTGATAAAGAATCTGCCTGTCAATGCAGGAGATATGGGTTCGATTCTTGGCTTGGGAAGATCCCCTGGAACTGGAAATGGCCACCCCTCCAGTATTCTTACCTGGAAAGGTCCATGGACAGAGGAACCTGGTGGACTATCGTCCATGGGGTCTCAAAGAGTCAGACATGACTAAGCAACTGAGCACAATCGTCTATTATATATATGTCCATTCATCTGTTAATGAACATAATGAATACTTCCATCACTTGGCTATTGCGAGAAGTGCTGCTAGGAGCATCTAGGTACATGTGTCTTTTCAAATTAGACTTTTCTCCAGATATATGCCCAGAAGTGGAATTGCTGGATCATGTGGTGGTTCGATCTATATGGACCCTCTATACTGTTCTCCATAGTGGCTGCACCAATTTACATTCCCACCAACAGTATAGAAGAGTTCTCTTTTCTCCATACTTTTCCCAACATTTGTTATTTGTAGACTTTTTGATGATGGCCATTCTGAACAGTGTGAGGTGATACCTCATTATAGTTTTAACTTACATTTCTCTAATAATAACAAGCAATGTTGAGCATCCTTTCACATGTCTGTTGGCCATCTGGATGTCTTTGAGGAAATGCCTATTTAGATCTTCTGCCCATTTTTAAAAACTGGGTTGTATGTTTTATTTTCATTATTGAGTCTTATGAGCTATTTGTGTATTTTGGAAATTAAGCCCTTTTGGGTCACATTGTTTGTATAACAGTTTTAAAAAGGATTTTCAAATATATGAATTTGGGATTTATTTTGTTGCTGATTTCTAGTTTTATTGCATTATTGTACAGTTAAGAAAAATGGACTGCAGCACACCAGGCTTCCCTGTCCTTCACAATCTCTCACAGTTTGCTCAAACTCATGTCCATTGAGTCAGTGAGGCCATCCAACCATCTCACCCTCTGTCGTCCCCTTCTCCTCCTGCCCTCAGTCTTTCCAAACACCAGGATCTTGTCCAATGAGTTGGCTGTCATATCAGGTAGCCAAAGTATTGGAGTTTCAGCTTTAGCATCAGTCCTTTCAATGAATATTCCGGATTGATTTCCTTTAGGATTGACTGGTTGGATCTCCTTGCAGTCCAAGGAACTCTCAAGAGTCTTCTCCAACACCACAGTTTGAAAGCATTAACTCTTTGGTGCTCAGCCTTCTTTATGGTCCAAGTCTCACATCTTTACATGACTACTGGAAAAACCATAGCTTTGACTATACAGACCCACGAAGCTCATCTGTCCATGGAATTTTCCAGTCAAGAATACTGGAGTGGGTTGCATTTCCTTCTCTAGGAGATCTTCCTGACCCAGGGATTGAACCGGATCTCTTGCATCTCCTGCATTGGCATGCAGGCTCTTTACCAGCTGAGCCACCAGGAAAACATTAAAAAGAATGTATGTTCTCAAATCAAGATTGCCGGGAGAAATACCAATAACCTCAGATATGCAGATGACACCACCCTTATGGCAGAAAGTGAAGAGGAACTAAAAAGCCTCTTGATGAAAGTGAAAGAGGAGAGTGAAAAAGTTGGCTTAAAGCTCAACATTCAGAAAACTAAGATCATGGCATCCGGTCCCATCACTTCATGGCAAATAGATGGGGAAACAGTGGAAATAGTGTCAGACTTTACTTTTTTGGGCTCCAAAATCACTGCAGATGGTGACTGCAGCCATGAAATTAAAAGACACTTACTCCTTGGAAGGAAAGTTATGTCCAACCTAGATAGCATATTCAAAAGCAGAGACATTACTTTGCCAACAAAGGTCTGTATAGTCCAGGCTATGGTTTTTCCTGTGGTTATGTATGGATGTGAGAGTTGGACTGTGAAGAAGCCTGAGTGCTGAAGAATTGGTGCTTTTGAATTGTGGTGTTGGAGAAGACTCTTGAGAGTCCTTTGGACTGCAAGGAGATCCAACCATTCCATTCTGAAGCAGATCAGCCCTGGGATTTCTTTGGAAGGAATGATGCTAAAGCTGAAACTCCAGTACTTTGGCCACCTCATGGGAAGAGTTGACTCATTGGAAAAAACTCTGATGCTGGGAGCGACTGGGGGCAGGAGGAGAAGGGGACAACAGAGGATGAGATGGCTGGATGGTATCACTGACTCTATGGACGTGAGTCTGAGTGAACTCCGGGAGTTGGTGATGGACAGAGAGGCCTGGCGTGCTGCGATT
>NW_011495082.1:17124379-17127588 GCF_000754665.1 Bison bison bison
TGTGGATTTATATATATATATATATATATATATTAGGTTGTTCTTGTTAATTGAGATAGTTAAGTATTCTGTGTCCTTAATAATTTTTATTTACTTCATTCTCAAGTGCCTGAGAGAGATGTATCAAATATTCTCATTATGATTGTGTATTCTTTTATATCTCTTGAGATCTTTTCCCTCATACTTAGATATTTTCAAGCTATGTTACTTAGTGCTTACGGTTTTAAGATTATTATATTTCCAGTAAATTTAGTTATCATTATGAAATGTTCCTTGTTTTCTCTATAATGGTTTAAAAAAATCTTAAAATCACCTTTTATCTGGTATTTAAAATGCTATCCCTCTTTTTAAAATTCTTAACATCTGTCTTCATAATTTTAGTATCTATCTTGAGGGGACATTGTAGTTAGGTGTTTCTCTTATTACCATATGCAGCTTGATTTTTTAAATAAGCTCATATAATAGTTTCAATTTAAATGAAAAATTTATTGTGATAATTTGAATTTTCTGCCATTGAAAATTGTTCACTTCAGTTTAGCTGATCTGTCGTATCCAACTCTTTGTGACCCCATGGACTGCAGCACGCCAGGCCTCCCTGTCCATCATCAACTCCCAGAGTTCACTCAAACTCATGTCCATTGAGTCGGTGATGCCTTCCAACCAGCTCATCCTCTGTTGTCCCCTTCTCCTCCTGCCCTCAATCTTTCCCAGCATCAGGATCTTTTCAAATGAGTCAGCTCTTCGCATCAAGTGGCCAAAGTATTGGAGTTTCAGCTTTAGCATCAGTCCTTCCAATGAATATTCAGGACTGATCTCCTCTAGGATGAATTGGTTGGATCTCCTTGCAGTCCAAGGGACTCTCAAGAGTCTTCTCCAACACCACAGTTCAACAGCATCAATTCTTTGGTGCTCAGCTTTCTCTATAGTTCAACTCTCACATCCATACATGACTACTGGAAAAACCGTAGCCTTTACCAAATGGATCTCTGTTGACAAAGTAATGTCTCTGCTTTTTAATATGCTGTCTAGGTTGGTCATAACTTTCCTTCCAAGGAGTAAGCGTCTTTTAATTTCATGGCTGCAGTTACTATCTGCACTGATTTTGGAGCCCCCTCAAAAAATGTCTGTCACTGTTTCCATTGTTTCCCCATCTATTTGTCATGAAGTGATGGGAACACATGCCATGATCTTCGTTTTCTGAATGTTGAGCTTTAAGCCAACTTTTTCACTCTCCTCTTTCACTTTTATCAAGAGGTACTTTAGTTCTTTTCACTTTCTGACATAAGGATGGTGTCATCTGCGTATCTAAGCTTATTGATATATCTCCTGGCAATCTTGATTCCAGTTTGTGCTTCATGCAGTCCAGCATTTCTCATGATGTACTCTGCATATAAATTGAATAAGCAGAGTGACAACATACAACCTTGATGTACTCCTTTCCCAATTTGGAAACTGTCTGTTGTTCCATGTCCATTTCTAACTGTTGCTTCCTGACCTGCATACAATAAAGCAGAAGTAGATGTTTTTCTGGAACTCACTTGCTTTTTTGATGATCCAACAGATGTTGTCAATTTGATCTCTGATTTCTCTGCCTTTTCTAAATCCAGCTTGAACATCTGGAAGTTCACAGTTCACATACTGTTGAAACCTGGCGTGGACAATTTTCAGCATTACTTTGCTAGTATGTGATATGAGTTCAATTGTGCAGTAATCATACCTTTTGGTTATCAGAAATTATACATTTTAGTTATCTTACTTTTTTCTTGCTTTGCTTTTTCTTCTTTTGTTAGATTGATAAAGTTTTCTTAACTTGTCTGCGTTTGCAATAATGCACTCTATTTGCAATTGTTAAAGTTTGAATGGGGTGAGGACAGGGAGGCTCAAGAGGGAGGATCATATGTATAATTACGGCTGATTCTCATGTTGTATGGCACAAACCAACACAACATTGTAAAGCAATTTTCCTTCAATGAAAAAAGAAAAAAATGTTTGTCTTCACATTTTAAACATTTATTCTTAAAATATACAAATCTAATCAAACACTTTGGCAAACTCTTTGCCTTCATACAATAAAAAAACTGTTTAATGTCCTAATGTTGATCATGTCCTCCTGTATTCAATGCTAATGTTGCTTGTTCTTTTTTTTTGTGTCAGTTTGGATTCTCTAAGAAAGAGAAGCCAAGACAAGAATATATATGCAAGAGATTTTTTTTTGAAAGACTTTAAAGATAGAGAAGCGACAGGAATTGACAAGGAGACTCTGCAGAATGTTGTTGCATGGCTGACAGCTGTGGAAAGAAGGACAGAAAGGAGGAGTTGGTAGGTAGAATCTTAGACTGGAATGTAGTTTTAGAGAGGTTTCAGTTCAGTCAGTTCAGTCGCTCAGTGGTGTCCGACTCTTTGTGACCCCATGAATCGCAGCACGCCAGGCCTCTCTGTCCATCACCAACTCCCGGAGTTCACACAGACTCTCGTCCATTGAGTCAGTGATGCCATCCAGCCATCTCATCCTCTATTGACCCCTTCTCCTCCTGCCCCCAAACCCTCCCAGCATGAGAGTCTTTTCCAATGAGTCAACTCTTCGCATGAAGCGGCCTAAGTACTGGAGTTTCAGCTTTAGCATCATTCCCTCCAAAGAAATCCCAGGGCTGATCTGCTTCAGAATGGACTGGTTAGATCTCCTTGCAGTCCAAGGGACTCTCAAGAGTCTTCTCCAACAGCACAGTTCAAAGGCATCAATTCTTCGGCACTCAGCCTTCTTCACAGTCCAACTCTCACATCCATACATGACCACAGGAAAAACCATAGCCTGGACTATACAGACCTTTGTTGGCAAAGTAACATCTCTGCTTTTGAATATGCTATCTAGATTGGTCATAACTTTCCTTCCAAGGAGTAAGCGTCTTTTAATTTCATGGCTGCAGTTACCATCTGCAGTGATTTTGGAGCTCCCAAAAATAAAGTCTGACACTGTTTCCACTGTTTCCCCATCTATTTCCCATGAAGTGGTGGGACCAGATGCCATGATCTTAGTTTTCTGAATGTTGAGTTTTAAGCCAACTTTTTCACTCTCCTCTTTCACCTTCATCAAGAGCCTTTTTAGTTCCTCTTCACTTTCTGCCATAAGGGTGGTGTCATCTGCATATCTGAGGTTATTGATATTTCTCCCAGCAATCTTGATTCCAGCTTGTGTTTCTTCCAGTCCAGCG
>NW_011495082.1:17127688-17131062 GCF_000754665.1 Bison bison bison
AATCTTGATTCCAGCTTGTGTTTCTTCCAGTCCAGCGTTTCTCATGATGTACTGTGCATATAAGTTAAATAAGCAGGGTGACAATATACAGCCTTGATGAACTCCTTTTCCTATTTGGAACCAGTCTGTTGTTCCATGGCCAGTTCTAACTGTTGCTTCCTGGCCTGCATATAGGTTTCTCAAGAGGCAGGTCAGGTGGTCTGGTATTCCCATCTCTTTCAGAATTTTCCACAGTTTATTGTGATCCACACAGTGAAAGG
This sequence comes from Bison bison bison, assembly GCF_000754665.1. Taxonomy (NCBI): domain Eukaryota; kingdom Metazoa; phylum Chordata; class Mammalia; order Artiodactyla; family Bovidae; genus Bison; species Bison bison. The sequence continues at coordinate 17,127,949 of NW_011495082.1, forward strand.
CTTTGGCATAGTAAATAAAGCAGAAATAGATGTTTTTCTGGAACTCTCTTGCTTTTTCGATGATCCAGTGGATGTTGGCAATTTGGTCTCTGGTTCCTCTGCCTTTTCTAAAACCAGCTTGAACATCTGGAAGTTCACGGTTCAGGTATTGCTGAAGCTTGGCTTGGAGAATTTTGAGCATTACTTAAACTTAGAGAGGTTTATATCAGGATAATGGGAAGTTTCTGAAAAAAAAAAAAAAAAAACATTAAAAAAAGATGCCCAAAAAAAAAAAAATAAAAATAAAAATAAAAATAAAAAACAAACAAAAAAAAAGACATTAAAAAAAGATGCCCACTTCATCTTGAGTAGGAAGGCTTGACTCTAGGACCCCTGAGACTAGGTCTCAAAGGGAACAGAGGGGTGAAGCCAAAGGTTTCAGTAGGCTATTGATCAACTAAGCTCTCTTTAACAGAATATCTTAGAGGAAATCTTAGTAGCACACCTCCATGGCCTCCACAGCCTTGGACAAATGTTCCCAGATCCATTTTCCACTTTGCTAATTCTCTCTCCAGTTCTATCTGACCTTCTGTTTAATCTAATCATTGAATTTTTACTTTCAACTTATAAGGCTTTTCACTATTAGGGGTTCTATTTTTTTTCTCAATTTATCTAGTTTTCTTTTTTTATTTTTAGTGTCTTACTCTTTTCCTGTCATTTCTATACCTTTTTATCCCTTGAATCATTTTGTTTACACTTGTAATCTATTCTGTCTGCCTATCACTCACACAGGGGGATGTTTCTTTTTCCTAGTCAAGGCAGAGCCAATTTCATTGGCAGATAGGTTGAGTGTTTTCAGCCTTCCTTCTACTGAGGATGCAGCTCTTTCAGTGACCTATGTTTATGCAGAGTCTCAGCTCCAATTTCTGTTTCACGTGGACTTGAACTCTATTTTCCTCCCCCTGTGTTAATTGCAACCAAAGCTTCTGTAGAGTGGTTTGTATCTGTTGATCACATACTCCTAATTTGTCCCCCTCTCCACCCCTTTCCTTTGGTAACCATAAGTTTGTTTTCTAGGTCTGTATGTCTGTTCCTGTTTTGTACATAGATTCATCTGCATTATTTTTTTATATTCCATGGATTTACTGTACAGCACTGGGAATTATATGCCCAATATCTTGTAATAACCTATAATGGAGTATAACTGAGAAAAAAAATCACTATTTGGTACAGCTGAAGCTAACACATGGAGAAGGAAATGACAACCCACTCCAGTGTTCTTGCCTGGAGAATCCCATGGACGGAGAAGCCTGGTAGGCTGCAGTCCATGGGGTTGCACAGAGTTGGACACGACTGAAGCGACTTAGCAGCAGCAGCAGCAGCAGAAGCTAACACAATATTGTAAATCAGCTATATTTATATTAAAAAAAAGCTTCTGGCCATCAGGTCCTATTTCCAGGTACAATTATTTCCCATATCCCATTCCATGTCAGCTTACACTTTTGTTACTTTGATTTTCAGTTTAGCTTTTATTTCTTACAATCTGGGGCATCTCTTACTTTCACATATGCTTAGACCTAATTTGTAAAAGCTTCTTTTTGATATCACTTTTCTGAGTCTTTGTAGCATGATTATTTTATGCTACCTTCTTCCTCTGGGTTGCTATCCCAGATACTGTCTTTTTAACCTGCTTTATTTTCTTATTAGTACTCATCATTCTGTCACAGAAGAAGATGCTGAGATGGAGTGTGGGGTTTGAATTGTTTATTAGGAATGAATCTGTGAAGAAAGTGGGGCGCAGGTTTGGGCACAGGAAGAAGTCAAACTACTATGTGGGCCGGAAAGAGCCTCAGCCAGTCTCGTGAAGAGCATCTTAGAGTGGCCCTTGTGAGCCCAGATGCCTAAGCCTCTCCATTCTCGGGCTTCCCTGGTGGCTCAGACGGTAAAGAATCCGCCTGCAATGTGGGAGACCTGGGTTCGATCCCTAGGTTGGGAAGATCCCCTGGAGAAGGGAAAGTCTACCCACTCCAGTGAATTCCATGAACTGTATAGTCCATGGGGTTGCAAAGAGTCGGACACAACTGAGTGCCTTTCAGTTTCTTCTATCCCCACTTCTCCACTTAGTCACAGATACAGACTTCCTTGGGAAGAGTGTGGCCTTGAGACAGATGGCTGCCTGCAGCTCAAGTGGATCCTCAGAGGGGTGGTGGCCAGGGCTGCTGCTGACTGCATGCCGTAGCTGGGCAGAAAGTTCTCCCTTGAGGGAGGTTGTGACAGCATGGTTCTGAATCTACCACACACTCTCTGAATTCATACTATTCAGGTAGTTCTCTACTGCTTTTCTTTTTTCTTTCCTACTCCAAAAAATAAAAGCTCTGTGTACAAAGCTTAACCTGTAACCTGAACTGGGGGAAATCAAAATAAGTGTTTCAGAGCAGAAGACAATCAGCTGGGCTTAGTCAAGGAGGCCTAGACTTTGATGGCTCTTGGAGTAGAATAGTTTGGATTGATTATCTGGTGCCATATTTTTCTCTTGCTGTCATAATGAATGATCCTATACTGAGTGGCTTAAAACAGTGCACATGTACTATCTCATGGTTCTGTGGATCAGAAATCTGGTTTCTCTGAATCTCCCAGAACTGAAGTCAAGATGTTGGATGTGCTGAGCTGTTAGTCAGACACCTTGGGGGAGAATCTGTTCCCCAGAAAATTCAGATTGTTGGCAGAACTCAGTTTCTCATGGTCATGGTGCTGAGTGTGCATCCTTGCTGGCTGTCAGCTAGACTCCTCTCTTAGCTCCTTCAGGCCACTTACATTCCTTCTTATCTTTCCTTTCAGCTTTGAACCAGCAATGATGAGTTGAGTCTTCATGTTTTGAATCTCTCTGACTTTCCTTTCTGTTGCATTTCTTCAGCTTCCAGCCTAAGAATGTTCTGTTTTCAAGAGCTCACATGATTAAATTGGGCCTGCCATGAAATCAAATGATGCTTACCCCTTGGAAGGAAAGTTATGGCCAACCTAGATAGCATATTCAAAAGCAGAGACATTACTTTGCCAACAAAGGTTCGTCTAGTCAAGGCTATAGTTTTTCCTGTGGTCATGTATGGATGTGAAAGTTGGACTGTGAAGAAGGCT
>NW_011495082.1:17131199-17136793 GCF_000754665.1 Bison bison bison
TGGGAGGGATTGGGGGCAGGAGGAGAAGGGGACGATAGAGGATGAGATGGTTGGATGGCATCACTGACTAGATGGACATGAGTTTGGGTAAACTACAGGACTTGGTGATGGACAGGGCGGCCTGGTGTGCTGCGATTCATGGGGTCACAGAGTCAGACACAACTGAGTGACTGAACTGAACTGAACCATGACTGACTCCTTATTTTTAAGACTAGTAGCCTTAATTATGTGTACAGAGTATCTTTTGTCATATAACATGACATGTCAAGAACATCTGACATGCAACAGCTTTGGCGGACATTGTATTGCCTACACTTTTGGGGAGCAGAGGTTTCAGGAATGGGTTCTGACATGATAAAAGTGACATTTTAGGAAGATCTCTCAGTCAGATGGTAAAGAATCTGCCTGCCAAGGCAGGAGATACAAGACACCTGAGTTTGATTCCTGAGTTGAGAAGATCCCTTGGAGGAGGAAATGGAAACCCACTCCAGTATTCTTGTCTGAAAAACCCCATGGGTAGAGGAGCCTGGCAGGCTATAGTCCATGGGGTCACAAAGAATTGGACACAACTGAGCAACTTTTGCTTTCTGTCTCAGCAGTCAGGTAGAGCATGGATAGGGCCAGGGAGACAGTGAAGGAAGATGCTAATCTAACAGAAAATAAAATCATAGTGATGGAGATGAGGGCAATGATAATGAGAACAAGAAAGATGTGGACTTCAGTTAAAGAGTTTAGGAATATCTGATTAGATCTGATGGCAGATTTATGGAGCACAGGACGGGTAGTGGGTTACATGAGACACTGTGTTTGAAAGGTGATGAGCAGATTGGGTTCAGTGTTCTCATCCTAGTGTGAAGCTGCATAATTGAGGCCATCCGAGACTTATTACAACTTACTCTCTGACACAGAGGCAGGATTACATGGAGCAGGACTCTATATCATACATCTGTTTTCATTTTTGATACTAAAAACACTCATTCTAGAAACTCTCTGTGACAAGCAATAAAATAGGGCTATTACCTACCCAGATAGGATGGATGATAAGTGCAAATCATCCAAAATAAATTTTTAAGTTCTAAACTACATACCTTTGATGAAAGAATGCAGTTAGAATTCTAGGCGAAATACACATCTTCTGCAGTGTGTTTTACTTAGGCTGATATCAAAATAGGTTCTCTCAGTATGAGTCAGTTGGTGACTGGGGTATTTCCTTCAGAAGCATGTTGCAGCGAAATCAGATTAAATATGAATTTTACAGAAGAATAGCAAAAGAAAGTGAAAGTCAAGTCATTCAGTTGTGTCCTACTCTTTGCGACCCCATGGACTGTAGCCTACCAGGCTCCTCTGTCCATGGAATTTTCCAGGCAAGTGTACTGGAGTGGGTTGCCATTTCCTTCTCCAGGGGATCTTCCCTACCTAGAGATCGAACCCGGGTCTCCCACATTGCAGGCAGATGCTTTATTGTCTGAGCCACCAGGGAAGCCTGAAGAATAACACATGGAGATAATTAAGAAACCATTATATTTTTATTCCTCAGGTACACATGGTAGAAACCAAGATGAGTCATTGATGAGCTTAAGGTGAATCTGTCTGGGTATTACCTCAGTTGTCTCCAGCTTTCACAATGAATTCCTGGCAAAACTGGAAAAAATACACAGAAGAAGTGATGTCCCAGATGCAAGAGCTCATGTTTCTTTGTTTTAAGTATTGAATTCTCCAAAGTATCTGGAGTGAGCTGGTTTTTGGCAGCTTACATGACTAGCAATTCCTCTTTTAACACCTCTAAACCTTAACCTTTAGGTCATTCAAGTTCATATCGTGGAAGGAATGGAAAAAATATTTTGGAGTAGAGAGTGAATAGCAGAAGGGCAGAAACCATCTAGGGGCGGTGGGTCAACCAGAGCGTCCGACTGTATAGAGATGGTGTGCTTTTCAATATCTGGTGCATTTACTTGTTTTCATTCACTGTGCCACTGTTCCTCATCAACAAATGCCACTTTTTATCCTACCGATGGCTAAAGGCAGCATTCATTTCCATTCGGGCACACAGGACAGGTTTTATGGTTCCTAAAATGATACTGTCAAGCAACCTTGTATGCATTTATGAGCAGAAATAGTTTGTGTGTGTGTGTGTGATTGAGAATACAAGAGCTTGGGGAAGTAGGAATTAAAAGAGAAGAAGCAGTGTTACCTGTGCCAGGTAAGAGGTCTCAGATACAGCAGCAAATAGGCAAGTGTTGATTAACCAAGACTGGAGTCTAGATGGGTATCTAAAGAGCCCCCATCCTTCTGATACATATATGCACAGTGTTGGAGTTGCTGTGCACATGTGTGCCTTTCTTGGGCACTTTTTTCACAATTCTAAAGGATAAGGACCAGTGGGGTCCAGAAAGAGAGTTTGAAGAAGCGAAAGAAATGAAAAAAACCAGGTGTATACTATCTGAGAACAGTTCCTAAATCAGTCACTAGTAGGACAAGACCACCAAATGAAAAGGAAGAACTTCTCAAAAGCATCTTCTCTTCTCTGAGAGCATCAGAATAAAGAGTTAATCCTTCAGGGCAGTGAAGGGAAGGAAAGTTACATATTGAACATCAGTGGAGCAAAAGACTTTAGAAGAATATGAGCCTTATTTGCATATTTTCTGGAAATGTGTCAAGAAGAGCGAGTGCATCTCTATATGCAAAACTTCAACCAAAATAGATCATCTGAATAAAGGAAATATTAAGGGAGCTGGCTTGCCTTTTGACATTTATTTAACTCTTTTAGAGGAAAGTATACATTGGCAAGAGCTTTTAGGGGAAAAGAATGTATCTGATTTCCAGCCATAAGAAAAGGCAATAGATTCAAAGCCAAGGAATATTCTTGGTTTGAACTTTAGTAGTGCCTTAATTTAGCCAGCTGGAGAAATGCTTTTTTTTTTTGAGTATAAAATTATTTAAACTTTCCAACAGAAAGTTTTCATTTGGTTTTAAATCTGGACTTTACTGTAAATTTGTCTTTCTACGAATTTGCCAAAGTAGCCTCCACCCTTCAGTGATGGTGAACATACTTATGAGAGGGCTTGATGTGGGTAGAGGCTGAGCATATCCCTATATACTCAGCAAATGACACTACTTCCTTAGCAAGCAGGGAGGGGACTTTTGACAAAGCTATAAATGACAATGCCCTAGATCTATATAAATCATCAGGGACGGAGCTCAAAAACTTAATGCTGAGTGAAAAAGCAAGTGACAGAAGATATGCAGAGTGTGTTATTTCTGGATACATATATAAGCATGAAAAAAAATCTAAGTTATGTACGTGCTGCTACTGGTTGCCTGGTGTGGGCGAGTTCCCTGTGGGGCAGAGAATAAGGAGGAGAAATGAGAAAGGAGTTGCTGGTTGTCAAAGAGCACTTAAGTTCCTCCCTCCCCTCCTGGCTTCCCTTTACCCCTTCCTTCCCTAAACAAAGCAAGCATAAATTGCTTGTGCAGTTTTATTTTAAATTATCCACACAGAAGCAATAGTAGAGCAATTAATTCAATATTAAAAGTTAGTAATTTTGGAAATGGATAGTAGGAATATATGTGTTAATTTTTGTATGTTTTAGGGGAAAAAAAGAGCATTTACTGAAGGTCATCATATCATGTGCGGTGTATTAAAATGCCAACATTAACACCAGTCTTCTGTTTTCCTACCACATACTCCTTAGCAGCAACCAGGAGAAGAAAAGAATGAGAAAAAGAATTCCTATTTCATATTCCGTAATGAGGACAAGCCTGACAGGCTATAGTCCAGGGGGTCACAAAGAGTCGGACACAACTCAGTGACTAAATAGCAGCAGCAGAAGCAGCAATCAGAACAAGAATAAGAAGGTGGAAACACTTGAGGCAGAGGATTGAAGGGGAGTGGAAACACATAAGGGACAAATGGTGGACGAGAAGATGAAGCGGACAAGAAAACAGAGTATTGTGGTACAGTCCTATATATATATATATATATATATTCAGTTCAGTTCAGTTCAGTCGCTCAGTCGTGTCCGACTCTTAGCAACCCCATGAACCGCAGCACGCCAGGCCTCCCTGTCCATCACCAACTCCCGGAGTTCACCCAGACTCACGTCCATCGAGTTGGTGATGCCATCCAGCCATCTCATCCTCTGTCGTCCCCTTCTCCTCCCGCCCCCAATCCCTCCCAGAATCAGAGTCTTTTCCAATGAGTCAACTTTTCCCATGAGGTGGCCAAAGTACTGGAGTTTCAGCTTTAGCATCATTCTTTCCAAAGAAATCCCAGGGCTGATCTCCTTCAGAATGGACTGGTTGGATCTCCTTGCAGTCCAAGGGACTCTCAAGAGTCTTCTCCAACACCACAGTTCAAAAGCATCAATTCTTCGGCGCTCAGCCTTCTTCACAGTCCAACTCTCACATCCATGCATGACCACAGGAAAAACCATAGCCTTGACTAAATGGACCTTTGTTGGCAAAGTAATGTCTCTGCTTTTGAATATGCTATCTAGGTTGGTCATAACTTTTCTTCCAAGGAGTAAGTGTCTTTTAATTTCATGGCTGCAATCACCATCTGCAGTGATTTTGGAGCCCAAAAAACTAAAGTCTGACACTGTTTCCACTGTTTTCCCATCTATTTCCCATGAAGTGATGGGACCAGATGCCATGATCTTAGTTTTCTGAATGTTGAGCTTTAAGCCAACTTTTTCACTCTCCTCTTTCACTTTCATCAAGGGGCTTTTTAGTTCCTCTTCACTTTCTGCCATAAGGGTGGTGTCATCTGCATATCTGAGGTTATTGATATTTCTCCCAGCAATCTTGATTCTAGCTTGTGCTTCTTCCAGCCCACATTTCTCATGATGTACTCTGCATATAAGTTAAATAAACAGGGTGACAATATACAGTCTTGACGGACTCCTTTTCCTATTTGGAACCAGTCTGTTGTTCCATGTCCAGTTCTAACTGTTGCTTCCTGGCCTGCATATAGATTTCTTAAGAGGCAGGTCAGATGGTCTGGTATTCCCATCTCTTGAAGAATTTTCCACAGTTTATTGTGATCCACACAGTCAAAGGCTTTGGCATAGTCAATAAAACAGAAATAGATGTTTTTCTGGAACTCTCTTGTTTTTTCCATGATCCAGCAGATGTTGGCAATTTGATCTCTGGTTCCTCTGCCTTTCCTAAAACCAGCTTGATCATCAGGAAGTTCACGGTTCACATATTGCTGAAGCCTGGCTTGGAGAATTTTGAGCATTACTTTACTAGCATGTGAGATGAGTGCAATTGTGCGGTAGTTTGAGCATTCTTTGGCATTGCCTTTCTTTGGGATTGGAATGAAAACTGACCCTTTCAAGTCCTGTGGCCACTGCTGAGTTTTCCAAAGGCTGGCATATTGAGTGCAACACTTTCACAGCATCATCTTTCAGGATTTGAAATAGCTCAACTGGAATTCCATCACCTCCACTAGCTTTGTTCGTAGTGATGCTTTCTAAGGCCCACTTGAGTTCACATTCTAGGATGTCTGGCTCTAGGTGAGTTATCACACCATTGTGATTATCTTGGTCATGAAGATCTTTTTTGTACAGTTCTTCTGTGTATTCTTGCCACCT
>NW_011495082.1:17136893-17151196 GCF_000754665.1 Bison bison bison
TGTGATTATCTTGGTCATGAAGATCTTTTTTGTACAGTTCTTCTGTGTATTCTTGCCACCTCTTCTTAATATCTTCTGCTTCTCTTAGGTCCATACCATTTCTGTCCTTTATCAAGCCCATCTTTGCATGAAATGTTCCCTTGTTGTCTCTAATCTTCTTGAAGAGATCTCGAGTCTTTCCTGTTCTGTTGTTTTCCTCTATTTCTTTGCATTGATCGCTGAGGAAGTCTTTCTTATCTCGCCTTGCTATTCTTTGGAACTCTGCATTCAGATGCTTATATCTTTCCTTTTCTCCTTTGCTTTTCGCTTCTCTTCTTTTCACAGCTATTTATAAGGCCTCCCCAGTATATCATATTACGTATGTATACTATATTACATAGAAAATCAATTATAGAGTCAGTCATTCCAGTTGGTCAATGTCTTGTGAAAGAAATAATGTGAAACTTGGGAATTTCAAATTTTTATTTTGAACCGTGTCATAAAGATCCATTAGACTAAAGTGTGGAGAAAATGAGTCTGTGACATTGGGTGGGCCTGAAGCATTTATGACAAATATGATGAAAACAGTTCTTTTGTGGGTCTGAAAAGATGGGCCTGAGAAGACGCTTGTCCTAAGAGAGGGTGGGAACATGACCCACCCACAGAGGCTTTGATCTGTGAACATAGAAGTCAGCATTTCAGGGACAGATACTCTTTTCTAGTTAAAAGGCAGCTTTTTGTCTGCAAAGATGCCCTCTAGCACTACAGAGACCAAGGGGAAATACTAATAGGATGGCGTAGGCATGGGGACGTGTCCTCTGTCTCATTGATCTATAGTCTCACACCGTCCCAGGTCTTATAAGTGAAGACGTGTAAGGGAAGTCGTGTAAGGTAACGGGGTGGCAGGGAATGCATAAATGTTATGTCACATTTTATTCTTTGGCCTTGCGTTTCCACTCCCTTCCTCTCTGCCAGAATTGTTCCCATCTGATCTCAATGCTTCAGATGAAATAGATGGGTTTGCATTTGTAAATTATCCCAGAGGCTTCTTCTTACCTACTTTCCTCTTTCCTTAACTGGCTATTTACTGTCAGTAATTTATGTCGGATATAGAAATGGGGGAGTTAGAGATAAATAAAGACATACTCCAAAGAAATGGAAAGGACTAACAGGTTCTAGTGAGAGAATATCTTTGGCGCTTCGGTCCTTCTTGCTGAGTACATCAGCCTCAGGTGGGTTTTGCTCTGGTGACCTTGAGTCCCTCCTTTGCTGTGAGAGCTCAACAGATATTCTGCTGAATAGAGCAGAAATAAAGCTCCTCGTGGTGAGTAGTAAACCAGGCTGAATAAGTCATGCCTTCAGAATCTGACCTATTTTTTTTTTTTTTCAGTAGAATTTTGTGGTCCCCTAATGGAAAGGTTTTATAAGATAAAGGTATATATGATTTCCTGAAAACAGTTACAGGCTCTATAATACAGGCACCTCTAATAAAAATTATGAATTCTTTGACAAAAACAAATATGAGGTTTTATTGATAAGCTGATGGTTGCACAGAAACACTAGGCCATATTGACTTTAATAAAACATTAAGTGGTTTAATTAAATCATTAATTCTACCCTCAGTTTCATTTTTCAAAAGACAGTCAATGTAAAAATAAAATGGATTCTTTTTTTAGCTGCTTCTCTTTCCTCTATAATTCATTAAGATGAGTATAGATTGACTTATTGCTACTCTGCCATAAAGCACTTGCTGTCATTTCAAGAATATAGCACTTTAAGCAGGATACAAGAAAGTATTGATCTTAAGGTGACATCTTCCTTATTTTCATAAAAGGGTTTTTTTTTTTTTTTTTTAGAAAAATCTATAATATGTGTATGACTACAGAGATTTAAGTTACAACATTATTATACTACTACTAAAATAATTGTTAGCTTGTTTCTTTGGTCTATGGGGAAAACTTACAAAAGCAATATAAACTTTTGCAAGCAATTTAAAATGCATGTAATGGTAATCATCACATATTTTCTTCCTAAATTAATTTTCATTTATAAAAGTAATATATGGAGATAGTTTTTAAAGTCGGTAATATCAGAAAATATATAAAAGAAATTAATAATCTTTCTTCTCATTCTTGCAATACTGTAATTATATAATCATATTCTCCAGCAACAGTACATACACATCTCTATATTTAAAAATAATATGCTATCTTGGCCTAGATTCTCTAAAAACAGATTAAACTCAGGGATTAATGTTTTGATACTTTATTTGGATGGTATAAGCCCAAGTAGATGAAGGTAAGAAAAAAGAGAAGTGAGGCAGGGAAAGCTGCAAAGCAGGGCCACGTAATACATTACACGATGGATGCTTAGCAAGCACGTCAACCGGGCATGTGGTTTTGTCACCATGGAACGTGATCAGTAGCCCCGCCTTCAAATACTTCTTGGACAGAAGTTCCTCTGCTTGGCTTGCTCTGATCTACTTTTTCTCTTTAGTCTGAGTTCACTCTATGGGGAGCTAACTCTTCCATAGTTCAGAATCATGCCATCTGGGGGTGACCTCCTAGAAGCTTATCCCACACTCTGTGGTGTTGCGTTGCATTGCATGGACAGGCTCAGTACGGGACGAGGGCTTGTGTGGGCCATCCAAGTGCTAGACTTCACCTTAACTCCAGCCAGCTGGGGAGCTTGGCAAAAGTGATCAGTGGGGTGGTGGATCAGCCCAGGGTATAGGCAGCGCCTTCAGAAAGGAGACAGTGGGGGCCATGTGAGTGATTGTATAACACATATGCCGTATTTATCCCTTGATATATCAAGTTTAGACATTAAGTATTGATTTCTTGATTCAGGCTGATGAGCATTTAACTATCTTTTACACCCTTTTTCTTTTCATTCTCACTCCAATATAGTTATGTAATAATTTTTGTTTCATTAACACGTATACATGGAATTTAGAAAGACAATAATACGATCCTATATGCAAGGCAGCAAAAGAGACACAGATGTAAAGAACAGACTTTTGAACTCCGTGGGAGAAGGCGAGGATGGGATGATTTGAGAGAATAGCACTGAAACATGTATATTACCGGGCTTCAGTCAGTAAATCATCTGCCTGGAATGCAGGAAACCTGGGTTTGATTCCTGAGTCAGAAAGATCCCCTGCAGAAGGGAAATGGCAACCTACTCCAGCGTTCTTGCCTGGAAAATCCCATGGACAGAGGAGCCTGGCAGGCTACAATCCATGGGGTTGCAAGAGTCGGACATGACTTAGCAACTAAACCACCGCCACCATGTATATTACCATATGTAAAATAGATGACCAGTGCAAATTCGATGCATGAAGCAGGGCACTCAAAGCTGGTGCTCTGGGACAACCCTGAGGGATGGGGTGGGGAGGGAGGTGGGAGGGGGGGTTCAGGATGGAGAACACATGTGTACCCATGGCTGATTCATGTCGATGAATGGCAAAAACCACCACAATATTGTAAAGTAATTAGCCTCCAATTAAAATAAATAAATAAATAAAATAATAATTGTTTCAAAGTGATGTTTGCATTATTTTGTTAAATTATGTTATGGTTAAGCCAAGCAGTGAATATAATTACATTTTATTTCTTATACAATTTTCATTTTCCCTAATTAACTCATGTTTTTATTTCCATTGTTTTCTAAGAACTTTTCTAATATATTCTATTATAGATGACTATGACCATTTTTTATAAATCCTCACACATGCAATATAGTCCATCGATTCCATTTTCCCTCCTCCTTTCATGACCTCTTTCCCAGAGCCCTGAATTCTCCTGCTTTAATTTGGACTGATTGTTTTCCAGATATAATGACATGGAATCCTTATTTTCTGGGTCTCATATTTTTCCTTTTCTTGAATAATTCCTTGCTTGGGTTGAGCACATTCAACAGTGACTCTTAAAAAAAATCAGACACTTATAGTACTTCTCTAAGACCTTCCTGGACAAAGGGGAGAGAGACACTTCACTTTCTTCTTGCTTTATGTAAGTCATTATCTAGTTCTGGCCAGTGGTCTGTGAGTGGAAGTGACACATACCAGTTCAGGCAAAAGCATACTCTACCCATGGAAGAAGATACCAGGCCTTGAATGGAGGTAGTCATAAGACCCAGACTAAACCTGGATGGCTAAGTTGCCATGTAAGATGGTTGACCTGGAGAATCTCTCATGTGTGCATGCATGCACGCTCAGTTGCTTCAGTCGTGTCCGGCTCTTTGCGAGCCTATGGACAGTAGCCCACCAGGCTCCTATGTCCATGGGATTCTGGACAAGAATACTGGAGTGGATTGCTCCCTCTAGAGGATCTTCCCAACCCAGGCATTTAAACCATGTCTCTTATGTCTCCTTCATTGGCAGGTGGGTTCTTTACCGCTAGCACCACCTGGGAACCCCAGATAATCTCCTGTACTCACATAAATTTCAAGTACACCAAGAAAACTTTGCTGTATTCAGATTCAGATTTTGGTATTACTTGTAACCTGCCTCACCTGACTGATTCAAAAGTTTTCATGGGAAATAGATTTTTGAGCCATTCTGATCTGAAAACATTGCTATACCACCCTCTTTTTTGGCTAACAGAGTAGTTGAATATAGAATTCTAAATTATAGAGAAATTTGATTATATTCTAATCCAATCCCTTTGTTGGAGTAGGAAATGGCAACCCATTCCAATATTCTTGCCTGGAAAATTCCATGGACAAAAGTAGCCTGGAGGGCTACAGTCCATGGAGTGGCAAACAGTTGGACATGACTGAAAATGCATGCACTCACGTCCCTTTTTATGTAACCTAGATTTTTCTGGAAGCTTTTAGGGTCTTCTACTTACCCCGGTGCTTAGAAATTTCACTCTTATGAGTCTTGATGTGAGCATTGTTTGCTTTTATATATTGAGGTTTATGCCATTATTGAGATTTATGCCATTCATCTCTGATAAATTTTGTATTATACCTTTGATAATTTTCCATACTTTTCTTTCTACAATTACTATTAGTTGGATGTTATATAGGCTAGAATGATACTCTTTTTCCTCATTTTTTCCTCTCTGATTTTTTATTTCCTTTGTCTTTTTGTTCCATTTTGTGAAAAGAAAAAAAAAGCCTCAATTTTAACTTTCAACCCTTCTATTGAATTTGCATTTATTTAAAATGTTTTCTCCAGCTTTACTGAGGTATAATTGACAAAATTGTATATATTTAAAGTGCACAACATGTTGATTTGGTATATGCATACTTTATGAAATAATTACCACAATCAGGTTAATTAACTCATCTGTAATTTTTCATAGTTACCATTTTTCCTGAGTTTAAAAATTGAGTCAATTTTAATTTCTAAGAGTTCTTTCTTGTTGTCTATTTGTCTTTTATATAATTCTATTTTCCTTTTATCCTTCTGAGAATACATTTAAAATTTTGTTTTGCTATTCACTGCACTTTTTTTTTCTAAGTTCTTTTGTCTTCTTGATTTTTTAAAAGAACTTTCATTTTGGATTTTTCTGAATAATCTGATGATACTTTGCTGTCCAAAAAATCAAGTGTTGTATATGAAGACCCTTATCAGAACCTGTTTGCCTGAGTGGAACTTGTCAGCCTATAAACAGTGGAATAGTCTGTTTGTTGGGACAGTTGCTTCAAATACAAGTATCTGTAGGTCTCCTCTTTGAGGCTGTTCACTTTCTCCTGGGTGCTCAGCTGCTAAAGAATCTGCCTGCAATGTAGGAGACCTGGGTTCAATTCCTGAGTTAGGAAGATTGGCTGGAGAAGGGATACGCTACCCACTCCAGTATTCTTGGGCTTCCCTTGTGACTCAGCTGGTGAAGAATCTGCCCGCAATGCAGGAGACCTAGGTTCAATTCCTGGGTAGGGATTTCCTGGAGAAGGGAGAGGCTACCCACTCCAGGATTCTGGCCTGGAGAATTCCACGGGGATAGTCCATGGGGTGGCAAAGAGTTGGACATGACTGAGTGACTTGCACTTTCACTTTCTCCAGAGACAATTCCCCTAATCTCTTCCCTGGTTGAGTGCAATTTCTCTTGACAGCCTTTTTGGAGAAAGGCCGAAGAGAGTCTGTTAATCCCCCAGAGGCCTGGTATTCTCCAGTCTGGAGACACTCTGGTGTAATTTCTCAGAGCGCAGAAGTCTGACCTCCTATGATGGGAAGAGAGAAGACGTTTACTTCATTGCCAACAGTGGGAAAAAGATACACCCACGGAGGGCAGATTGGAGTGCTTATAGGGGCGCAAGACAGAGAGGCGGGCAAACGCACAGAAAGGCGGCGTGGGAACCTCGGTGAGACGCAGTGTCTGTGCTGAGCGTGACCCAGATGGGTGAGGTCTCCACTTTGAGCAGGGTGAGTTGGTCACTCTCCCGGGGGGCTTTGTGCCCCAGCATGACACCCAGTGTGGTGAGGAGGATGGTGGCCTGAGCTGGGTGAAGAAGGCTTCCATGTTGTCATAGATTTGGGGTGAATTTTCTATGACTACTATTAAAAAATCACCGGAAACGTGGTGGCTTAAAACACCAGAAATTTATTTTCTCACGGTTCTGGAGGCCAGAAATCCAACATCAGTTTTACTCAGCTGAAATCAACATTTTGGCAGAGTTAATATTCCTCCTGGAGGCTATAGGGGAGAACCCATTTTTTTGCTTTTTCTAGATTCTACAAGCTACCAGCATACCTTGCCTGGTGGCCCTATATCACCCTGGCCTTTGTGTCCATCATTGTATCTCCTTCTGTGATTCTGATGCTCATGTTTCTCTCTTAGAAGAACCCATGTGATGACATTGAGCCCAGTTACCCAGGATAACTCACTCATCTCAAGGTTTTTTTGTTTAATTCTCTCTATGAAGGCTGTGGATTTAGAAAAGGCACAGGCACAGAGATCAAATTGCCAACATCTGCTGGATCATAGAAAAAGCTAGAGAATTCCAGAAAAAAACAGCTACTTCTGCTTCATTGACTACACTAAAACCTTTGACTGTCTAGATCATGACAAGTTGTGGAAAATTCTTAAAGAGTTGGGAATACCAGACCACCTTACCTGCCTCCTGAGAAACTTGTATGCAGGAAAGAAGCAAAAGTTAGAACCAGATATGGGACAATAGACTGCTTCAAAATCAGGAAAGGAGTACATCAAGGCTGTATATTGTCACCCTGCTTATTTAACTTCTATGCAGAGTACATCATGTGAAATGCTGGGCTGGATGAAGCACAAGCTGGAATCAAGAGTGCTGGGAGAAATATCAATAACCTCAGATATGCAGATGACACCACCCTTATGACAGAAAGCGAAGAAGAATTAAAGAACCTTTGATTGAAAGTGAAAGAGGAGACTGAAAAAGCTGGCTTATAACTCAACATTCAAAAAACAAAGATCATGGCATTCAGTCCCATCACTTCATGGCAAATAGATGGGGAAACAGTGGAAACAGTGACAGACTATTTTCTTGGGCTCCAAAATCACTATGGATGATGAATGAAGACCTGAAATTAAAAGACGCTTGCTTCTTGGAAGAAAAGCTTTGACAAACCTAGACAGCATATTAAAAAGCAGAGACATTATTTTCCCTACAAAGGTCCATACAGTCAAAGCCATAGTTTTTCCAGTAGTCATGTACAGATGTGAGAGTTGGACAATAAAAAAGACTGAGCACCTAAGAATTGATGCTTTTGAACTGTGGCATTGGGAAAGACTCTTGAGAGTCCCTTTGACAGCAAGAAGATCAAACCAGTCCATCCTAAAGGAAATCAACCATGAATATTCATTGGAAGGACTGATGCTGAAGCTGAAACTCCAATCCTTTGGCCACCTAATGTGAAGAGCTGACTCACTGGAAAAGACCCTGATGCTGGGAAAGATTGAGGGCGGGAGGAGAAGGGGATGACAGAGGACAAGATGGTTGGATGGCATCATCGACTTGATGGGCATGAATTGAGCAAACTCTGGGAGATGGTGAAGGGCAGGCAAGCCTGGCGTGCTGCGGTCCATGGGGTCGCAGAGTCAGACGCGACTGAGTGACTGAACAACAATGAAGTCTCTCCTTCTTCTGTTATTCCTCCCTTTCAACTGTATGTAGCATTTAAACTGTGTGGCATTCACAGCTTGCAGAGTTAGGGTGTGAATATCTTTTGTGGTGCCGTATTTCAGCCTGTTGCAGATGTGTGAATAGTTACTCTTGTAAATGTGCTCATGTTCACACCCATTCACAATACCTCTGCCCACTTGAGAGGGCCTAGGGAAAGCAGCATCTCAGTCAGTGACCACAGCTAGTGATAGATCTGGGTTGCAGGTGCAGTTTGGGTTTACCAGACTTTCATTCCCTCCGGGCCTGGCTGCCCGGATAGAGTGTGACCTTGGGCAAGGTGGCTTTCTGGAGCCAAGGCACTCTCTGAAGTGGCTGACTGCTAACATTACTCCTACTTTCAACCAAGAAGAATCAGGGCTTCCTGGAGAAATGGTTCATTCCGGGCTGGGGTGGGGAAAGTCCCGTATGTATCTGGAACATCTTTTTGTGTTAGAAAGTACAAAAGTGATTTAAGGATGATGTGGACGATATCAACCTGACACAGAGCCAGGCTGATGGAACTCCCACTGACCAGATCTGAGGCAATTCGAGCATCAAAATCAGTAATGCAAATAATGGATTACAACCTATTTAATAAAATCAGAAACTATGAATCCATATTGATATAGAAAGATAATTGAATAAATTAAAATTTTGGTAAGAGAAGGGATATTTACATAGATTGAAATGCTTCTCCACAACTACTTCTTATGTGCTTGCTCAGTTGCTCAGTCATCTCCAGCTCTTTGTGACCTGGGGACTCTAGCCTGCCAGGCCCTTCTATCCATGGGATTTTCCAGGCAAGAATACTGGAGTGGGTTGCCATTGCCTTCTGCAGGGGATCTTCTTGACCCTGGGAGCGAACCTATGTCTGTTGCATCTCTTGCTTTGGCAAGTGGGTTCTTTACCACTGAGCTGGGGAAAACAGCTTATTAAGTTCGTGGGAAACACTTATTAAGTACAGAGAGTTACCACCTCAGAGATATGATCAAAGTGAAATTAGTAGCAATGGTGGGAATAGGTTGTTTGCCACTTGATAGGGTGAAATGAGAAGAATACAGCTTCTTATCTGTGTTGTTTTAATCTGATTGTGAAAAAAACATCAGAGTAACCAAAATTGAAGATAATGCCACAAAACAAATGACCTATAAACCTTAAAAATGCCTCTTTCGTGAAAGTCAAGGAACTATTCCAAATGGGAGGAGAATAAAGAAAACTAGATGCAGTGCATGATTCTAAAGTGGATCCCATACAGGACATCATTGAAACAATTAGTGAGACTCCAGTGGGGCCTGAGGATTAGCTGGTGGTAACGTATTAGTGTTAACTTTTGCATGATTGCGTTGTGGTTGTATAGCAGAATGTCCTCGTTAGTAGGAAATGAACGTCAGCTTCATGAGTGTGATGGCACATCGTATCAGTGACTTATTCTCCGATGATTTGCGATACAACCGAACTCACATCTAGAAGCCAAGCTGTTATAGAGTCTAGGAGAGGTATTCTTCCGCTTTCTGTCTCTGTGTTATAGGAAGGAACACCAGAAGGCTACAAGCATAGATGTAGGACAAGCTAATCCTCATTATCTCACAGCAAAATTCTCACTGTTGGGATTGGTTTCTGTGGGAGCATGCCTACAACATGATTACCTATGCATTCTGGAGTGTGTCTCACTTTGGTTTCTATATACGAATTCACACAGTTCTCACACTGATTATCTTTAGTACATCTGTGTGAGTGATGTGTATGCCACGATTCTTTGAGCCCTTTTTCTCTTGTTCTTTTAAAAGCCCGTACAGTTTCCAACATGAATAGTTTATTTCATAGCTCTGCAGTTTAATTTTTGCAGACTCATAGATTTCCTAGTTTCTTAGTCACCTTGGAAAAGTACAGCCTTCGCTATCAGCTTCTTAGTGATACAAAGACTATGTGGTAAGGCTGTTTCCAGCCAAGACTTCCTGGAAGAGGAAACTCCTGTCGCCATGGCTGTTTCATCTGTTTCAATCAGGACCATATGGCAGCCGTAACTGAGTGCTATCTAATAGAAAAATATTGTGAGACACATATGTAATTTAAAATTTTCTAGTAACATTAAAAATTAAAAAGAAGTAAAATTGTTTTAATAATATATTTTATTTAACCCAATATCTCTAATAGAGTATAATTTTGACATGTAGTAAATATAAAGATTATTAATGAATTATTGTACATTTTTGGGTACCAGATCTTCTAAATCTAGTTCGTATTTTGTACTATAAACACATTACCAGCCACATTTCAAGTATTCGATAGCCACATGTAGCTAGAGGCTACCTACTGGACAATGCTATTATGACTAGAGACAAACTGCTTACTTTGGTCAGAATGTGATGGCCTGATTTCTTTTGGTACCCATTGCTTTGCATCAGTGTGACTCAGGGACACTTAAGGGGAATTAATACCGTTCACATCACTTCTTTAAGTTTAACATGTGAACATGTAGCAGGAAGCTGGTAACACTATCATGCCATCTGTTCTGACCTAAGTATCTTCAGCCTCTTTCACCATATATGGCTGAAAAGTTCTGGTTAAAGATAACTTTGTGACTGGTGGAGTTTAGTCTAGACTTCTTAGTACCCACCGCCCTGGGGACCTTATTTCTTTCAAGGACATTCTTAGTTGGATTGGAGTTTGACACGGAAACTGTACCATGGAAAGTACTTCTTTTCTATTACTCTTGTAGTGAAATGGTGAGACATTTAGATCCTTGATGCAGGGGGCCTGGATTTGTACTTTCTTCCCAACCAAAAAAGTGATTGACAACCTTTGCTATCCCTTCGTGGACCAGAAGGTCAGTGTTCTCTAGAACTACACATTTACGACTTATTATATTTTGCACCTCTGTTGCCTGAACTTGTAATATTTCCTGTCAATCATGTCCTATGGAAGCAAAACAAGCTTGTCATTTGGGCCCAGGGAAGTCTATTCTACTCCAAATTCAGAGTGTTCTGATGTGATTATGGAAAGCTTCCAAAATTCACTGGCCTTTGGATTTTGAGGAAACCATTTGGATACCTTGTCATATGCAATAATACAGCCATTGCTTCTGGTGACCAAGTCACAGTGTCCTTGGGGTTATATCTTCTTTAGACACATCAAGACTCACTGTGTTATGACTGTGCTCTCAGTTTGCTCTGTCAGTGAGCTGACTTCAATTCTTTAGCAGAGAATAAAAGGTAGCCTAATGCATTTCTCTAGAGGTCACCCCTTTTAAAAAAGCTTTTCTACAGTTTACCGGAGTTCCTTGCTCTGTTATTGGGTTCTCTAAGTAAATCTCTGCCTCTCAGACTATTACTTCTATGTTTATAGGAGCTCATGTCTTTAATTCTCCTATTCTTAGGTAACCTCCAGACACCTAGATTTTTCCAGCTTCTAACAGACTTTTGTTTCTTTGTCTTGACAGTAAAGATTAAAAAACTCATTCTTTTCACTCTTATTTTTTTTAAGGAAGATGGAAACTTCAAATGAATTGGTTAACGTGATCCTTTCTCCTTCTGTTCTACCACTGCTGCTGCTGCTAAGTTGCTTCAGTCGTGTCTGACTCTGTGCGATCCCATAGACGGCAGCCCACTAGGCGTCTGCGTCCTTGGGATTCTCCAGGCAAGAACACTGGAGTGGGTTGCCATTTCCTTCTCCAATGTGTGAAAGTGAAAAGTGAAAGTGAAGTCTCTCAGCCGTGTCTGACTTGTAGTGACCCCATGGACTGCAGCCCACCAGGCTCCTCCATCCATGGGATTTTCTAGGCAAGAGTACTGGAGTGGGGTGCCATCATCTTCTCGGTGTTCTACCACATTTGCCTGTAAATGGCCAGGCAGTTCTTTTTGGGTCATGTAAGTGATCATATATATGATAAGGCTGCTTTTAACATAACCGAAGCCTCAATATTCTTTACTGTCAAGGCTGGGTATTCATTTCTCTTTTTCATCATGGTTGTTCTTGATGATTCCAGCAAGTCACATACATTTGTTAATGTCGATGTTTTAGTATGATACAAAAATTTTACTACATGAAAATAGAATGTACTAAACATCTTTTGAGTATGACCCTTTGACCTGTGATTTTAGGAATTGTGCTTTGAGTTATTTTGTAATGGCAGATAATTTAACAATAACAACAGACATGCTCTTTTGTGAAACTGGTTGTCTTAGGAGTACCACTTGAGGACTTGGAAGAGAGCAAATCTAACTCAGTTACTAACCATCAGCATTGGCAATAATCAACTGAGCCCACTTTGTGATAACCAGCTTTGTGTAAAGAAAAAGTGATTTAGCACACAATACTTTGTTATCCTAAAACCATCGTTTGACAGTGTGTTTATCAGTGGTAAAAGTTCCAGGAGTGGTTGTTGTTGTTCAGTCACTAAGTCATGTCTGCCTCTGTGTAACCCTATGGACTGTAGCCCCCCAGGCTTCTCTCCCATGGGGATTTTCCAGGCAAGAATATGGGACCGAGTTGCCATTTCCTTCTCCAAGGAATCCTCCCAACCCAGGGATGAAACCCATGCCTCCTGCATTGACATGTGGATTCTTTACCACTGAGCCACCAGGGGAGCCTCCAGGAGTGTCTCCAGGGAGTGACTCCAATAGGGAGTCAAAATACATTGGTACCCAGTTCTACTCCTACTGAATGTTCAGCCCAACAAGAGGTATTAGGTAGTGTCAAAAAAATGTCATGCAAATTTATCACGTTTTATTTTTAAATTGTTATAATTAGTTGAAAATGATGAAAAAATTTTGTTATCACAAATCTGAGCTGCGGTGCTTTATTAACTAGTCAGTGGGCTTCGGATGCCATTTGTTATAGTTGTTCAGTCCCTCAGTCGTGTCCGACTCTCTGTGACCCCATGGACTGCAGCACGTCAGGCCTCCCTGCCATCACCAACTCCCAGAGTTTACTCAAACCCACGTCCATTGAGTTGGTGATGCCATCCAACCATCTCATCCTTTGTCGTCCCCTTCTCCTCCTGTCTTCAGTCTTTCCCAGCATCAGGGTCTTTTCTAATGACTCGGCTCTCCGCATCACGTGGCCAAAGTATTGGAGTTTCAGCTTTAGCATCAGTCCTTCCAATGGATACTCAGGATTTCCTTTAGGATGGACTGGTTTGATCTCCCTGCAATTCAAGGGACTCTCAAGAGTCTTTTCCAACACCACAGTTCAAAAGCAACATTTCTTTGGTGCTCAGCTTTCTTTATGGTCCAACTTTCACATCCATACATGAGTATTGGAAAAACCATAGCTTTGACTAAATGGACTTTTGTTGGCAAAGTAATGTCTCTGCTTTTTAATATGCTGCCTAGGTTGGTCATAGCTTTCCTCCCAAGGAGCAAGCATATTTTAATTTCATGGCTGCAGTCACCATCTGCTTGAAGCCCAAGAAAATAAAGTCTGTCACTGTTTCCATTGTGTCTCCATCTATTTGCCATGAAGTGATGGACTGGATGCCATGATCTTAGTTCTTTGAATGTTGAGTTTTAAGCCAACTTTTTCACTTTCCTCTTTCACTTTCATCAAGAGACTCTTTAGTTCCTCTTCACTTTCTGTCCTAAGGGTGGTATCATCTGCATATCTGAAGTTATTGATATTTCTCCTGGCAATCTTGATTTCAGCTTGTGCTTCATCCAGCCCAGCATTTCTCATGATGTACTCTGCATATAAGTTAAATAAGCAAGGTAATGGCTTTGATGTACTCCTTTCCCAATTTTGAACCAGTCCATCATTCCATGTCCGGTTCTAGCTGTGGCTTCTTGACCTTCAAGGAGGCAGGTAATGTGGTCTAGTATTCCCATTTCTTTAAGAATTTTCCATAGTTTGTTGTGATCCACACAGTCAAAGGCTTTAGAATAGTCAATGAAGCAGAAGTAGATGTTTTTCTGGAATTTTCTAGCTTTTTCTATGACCCAGTGGATGCTGGCAACTTGATCTCTAGTTCCTCTGCTTTTTCTAAATCCAGCTTAAACATCTGGAAGTTCTCAGTACTGTTGAAGCTTAGACTGGAGAATTTTGAGCATTCCTTTGCTAGCATGTGAGATGAGTATAATTGTGCGGTAGTTTGAACATCCTTTAGCATTGCTTTTCTTTGGGATTGGAATCAAAACTGACCTTCTTCAGTCCTGTGGCCACTGTTGAGTTTCCCAAATTTGCTGGCATATTGCATGCAGCACTTTCACAGCATCATCCTTTAGGATTTGAAATAGCTCAGT
>NW_011495082.1:17151296-17151758 GCF_000754665.1 Bison bison bison
GCAGGTCAGGAAGCAACAGTTAGAACTGGACATGGAACAACAGACTAGGTTCCAAATAGGAAAGGAGTCCGTCAAGACTGTATATTGTCACCCTGCTTATTTAACTTATATGCAGAGTACATCATGAGAAACGCTGGACTGGAAGAAACACAAGCTGGAATCAAGATTGCCGGGAGAAATATCAATAACCTCAGATATGCAGATGACACCACCCTTATGGCAGAAAGTGAAGAGGAACTAAAAATCCTCTTGATGAAAGTGAAAGTGGAGAGTGAAAAAGTTGGCTTAAAGCTCAACATTCAGAAAACAAAGATCCCAAAACTTCATGGGAAATATATGGGGAAACAGTGGAAACACTGTCAGGCTTTATTTTTGGGGGCTCCAAAATCACTACAGATGGTGACTGCAGCCATGAAATTAAAAGACGCTTCCTCCTTGGAAGGAAAGGTATGACCAACCTAG
>NW_011495082.1:17151858-17152283 GCF_000754665.1 Bison bison bison
CAGTCCTGTGGCCACTGTTGAGTTTCCCAAATTTGCTGGCATATTGCATGCAGCACTTTCACAGCATCATCCTTTAGGATTTGAAATAGCTCAGTTGGAATTCTATCACCTCCGCTAGCTTTGTTCATAGTGATGCTTCCTAAGGCCCACTTGACTTCACACTCCAGGATGTCTGGCCCTAGGTGAGTGATCATACCATCGTGGTTATCTGGGTCATTAAGATCTTTTTTGTACAGTTCTTCTGTGTATTTTGACCCAAGATGGGTGGGTCATGGTGGAGAGATCTGACAGAATGTGGTCCACTGGAGAAGGGAATGGCAAACCACTTCAGTATTCTTGCCTTGAGAACCCCATGAACAATATGAAAAGGCAAAATGATAGGATACTGAAAGAGAAACTCCCCAGGTCAGTAGGTGCCCAATATG
>NW_011495082.1:17152383-17153209 GCF_000754665.1 Bison bison bison
TCAGTGGAGAAATAACTCCAGAAAGAATGAAGAGATGGAGCCAAAGCAAAAAGAATACCCAGCTGTGGATGTGACTGGTGATAGAAGCAAGGTCCAATGCAGTAAAGAGCAATACTGCATAGGAACCTGGAATGTAAGGTCCATGAATCAAGGCAAATTAGAAGTGGTCAAACAAGAGATGGCAAGAGTGAATGTTGACATTCTAGGAATCAGCGAACTGAAATGGACTGGAATGGGTGAATTTAACTCAGATGACCATTATATCAACTACCACAGGCAGAAATCCCTCAGAAGAAATGGAGTGGCAATCATGGTCAACAAAAGAGTCCGAAATGCAGTACTTGGATGCAATCTCAAAAACGACAGAATGATCTCTGTTTGTTTCCAAGGCAAACCATTCAATATCACAGTAATCCAAGTCTATGCCCCAACCAGCAATGCTGAAGAAGCTGAAGTTGAATGGTGCTATGAAGACCTACAAGACCTTTTAGAACTAACACCCAAAAAAGATGTCCTTTTCATTATAGGGGACTGGAATGCAAAAGCAGGAAATCAAGAAACACTTGGAGTAACAGGTGAATTTGGCCTTGGAATACAGAATGAAGCAGGGCAAAGACTAATAGAGTTTTGCCAAGAAAATGCACTGGTCATAACAAACACCCTCTTCCAACAACACAAGAGAAGACTCTATACATGGACATCACCAGATGGTCAACACCGAAATCAGATTGATTATATTCTTTGCAGCCAAAGATGGAGAAGCTCTATACAGTCAGCAAAAACAAGACCAGGAGCTGACTGTGGCTCAGATCATGAACTCCTTATG
>NW_011495082.1:17153309-17154523 GCF_000754665.1 Bison bison bison
GCAAAAAGCAAAGGAGAAAAGGAAAGATATAAACATCTGAATGCAGAGTTCCAAAGAATAGCAAGAAGAGATAAGAAAGCTTTCTTCAGCGATCAATGCAAAGAAGTAGAGGAAAACAACAGAATGGGAAAGACTAGGGATCTCTTCAAGAAAATCAGAGATACCAAAGGAACATTTCATGCAAAGATGGGCTCAATAAAGGACAGAAATGGTATGGACCTAACAGAAGCAGAAGATATTAAGAAGAGATGGCAAGAATACACAGAAGAACTGTACAAAAAAGATCTTCACGACCCAGATAATCACGATGGTGTGATCACTGACCTAGAGCCAGACATCCTGGAATGTGAAGTCAAGTGGGCCTTAGAAAGCAACACTACGAACAAAGCTAGCGGAGGTGATGGAATTCCAGTTGAGCTATTGCAAGTCCTGAAAGATGATGCTGTGAAAGTGTTGCACTCAATATGCCAGCAAATTTGGAAAACTCAGCAGTGGCCACAGGACTGGAAAAGGTCAGTTTTCATTCCAATCCCAAAGAAAGGCAATGCCAAAGAATGCTCAAACTGCTGCACAATTGCATTCATCTTGTACGCTAGTAAAGTAATGCTCAAAATTCTCCAAGTCAGGCTTCAGCAATATGTGAACTGTGAACTTCCTGATGCTCAAGTTGGTTTTAGAAAAGGCAGAGGAACCAGAGACCAAATTGCCAACATCTGCTGGATCATGGAAAAAGCAAGAGAGTTCCAGAAAAGCATCTATTTCTGCTTTCTTGACTATGCCAAAGTCTGTGTGGATCACAATAAACTGTGGACAATTCTGAAAGAGATGGGAGTACCAGACCACCTGACCTGCCTCTTAAGAAATCTATATGCAGGTCAGGAAGCAACAGTTAGAACTGGACATGGAACAACAGACTGGTTCCAAATAGGAAAAGGAGTCCGTCAAGACTGTATATTGTCACCCTGCTTATTTAACTTATATGCAGAGTACATCATGAGAAACGCTGGACTGGAAGAAACACAAGCTGGAATCAAGATTGCCAGGAGAAATATCAATAACCTCAGATATGCAGATGACACCACCCTTATGGCAGAAAGTGAAGAGGAACTAAAAATCCTCTTGATGAAAGTGAAAGTGGAGAGTGAAAAAGTTGGCTTAAAGCTCAACATTCAGAAAACAAAGATCCCAAAACTTCATGGGAAATAGATGGGAAA
>NW_011495082.1:17154623-17166088 GCF_000754665.1 Bison bison bison
AAGAAGGCTGAGTGCTGAAGAATTGATGATTTTGAACTGTGGTGTTGGAGAAGACTCTTGAGAGTCCCTTGGACTGCAAGGAGGTCCAACCAGTCCATTCTGAAGGAGATCAGCCCTGTTCTTTGGAAGGAATGATTCTAAAGCTGAAACTTCAGTACTTTGGCCACCTCATGGGAAGAGTTGACTCATTGGAAAAGACTCTGATGCTGGGAGGGATTGGGGGCAGGAGGAGAAGGGGACGACAGAGGATGAGATGGCTGGATGGCATCACTGACTCGATGGATGTGAGTCTGAGTGAACTCCGGGAGTTGGTGATGGACAGGGAGGCCTGGCGTGCTGCGATTCATGGGGTCACAAAGAGTCGGACACGACTGAGCGACTGATCTGATCTGATGTGATCTGTGTATTTTTGCCACCTCTTTGGTGGTAGGATGCCATACCACCCAACAAAATATTTGAGACTGCAGTGCTGAAACAATGCTTACTTTTAATTAAGAATATATTGCAGTTAACTATGCTTGTCTTCCCAGTTCGTTTCCTTGGTGACATGAAGCCCGAGCCCCTCCAGTCCGTGCTGTTGCCTCATCCCTGTTCTGAGCTCTGTGCACTGTGGCCAGTCTAACTCACTCTCCCTTGGCCACCACCGTGTCCTAGAGCTCCTATCCCATGATCAGCAAACTGTTTTAATCAACAGTCCATTTTCTCATCATTCACTTGTTTTCCTTGCTCCAGCAGAACCACAAGACCTGCAACTATTTCCAAAGAGGCTTTTCTCATCTTCTGGGTCTCAGTTTAGTGTATGTGCTGCCAAAGCAAGCACTGAGTCTTAGTTTCATAGAAAGACCTTTCTTGTCTAATGTCATCATTTTTATTCTCTCTCAGAATAAACTGGTCATTTTTTCCCTTGTACTCATCACCTTTTATACTTATTTAATTCACTGATTTATTTTATTGCTAGCTTACTGCCAAGTTGCTACACTAGAAGATCAGCTCTTCAGTGTGGCCAGAGACTTTGTATACCAGGTAAGTGTTTCCCAGGGTCTAACACACATGGCACCCCACTCCAGTACTCTTGCCTGGAAAATCCCATGGATGGAGGAGCCTGGTGGGCTGCACTCCATGGGGTCGCTAAGAGTTGGACATGACTGAGCGACTTCACTTTCACTTTTCACTTTCATGCATTGGAGAAGGAAATGGCAACCCACTCCAGTGTTCTTGCCTGGAGAATCCCAGGGATGGGCGAGCCTGGTGGGCTGCCGTCTATGGGGTCGCACAGAGTCAGACATGACTGAAGCGACTTAGCAGCAGCAGCAGCAACAACACACACTGAGAATGAATGAATATTATCATTCAGTCGTGATAAATGAATCATCACAGAGGCTAAAAATTTGAATACACTTAAAAACTAATTCTATCTTTTGAATAAATATATTGATGCTATGGTCACAAATTTTCTTACCTCATAAATTGAATATTTATCTATTGGATCATGACACTGCTGCTTTTACAAATGTGCATGAGCAAATAAACAGATTTCATACAGGTTTGTTAGGTGGCCAAATTTAATTTACTTGGTTTCTAAAGCATTTAGACTTGTAGCAGGATATGATGGAACAATGATTTGACATGGCATGTTTATACATTCTTAGTAAAATTTTGGAAATTTTACCTCGCTGGTAATGCCTGAGTGAACACCTAAAATTTCTATAGCTGAAACTGATGTGCATACAACTTTAAGCTGCTACTGCATTTGGAACCAGGTGTTAGCTGTTCCTGATGTAAAAACATCACTGTTGTGAACAGAAAAATGGGTGCCATAGGAGAAAGAGAAACATCCAGTTTTTCATACTTTGCTTTCCATGACTACAGTGGAAAGAGAACCTCCTTTTTTGCTACTGCGTTTTAAGGGACATTTTGTTCAATTGAAACTCTGTCATAAAATTTAATGTCTGTGTCACCTCATGGCTTAGAAATTACTAAGAAAAATTTTTTTATAAAAATATGATAAACACACACACACACACACACATGAATTCCCTTCAAAAGGTCAGGAAGATGTTCTGATGAGAATAAGGAGGGGGAGACACGGAAAACAACATCATTAGTATATTTTTGTGGATATCTATAGTTAAATAAATATGGTAAATATAATAATTCTGAAAGAAGTATGGCTATATATAACAATTGGTCCAATTAGTATCAGATTTCACATGTAATTAATACTCCAGAGGACAGTGAGAGAAGATAGAGTGAAAAGTCTGTTTGAAAGTAGAGCAAAACTGTTACCTTATGCTGCTACAAAAAATAGAGTGAAATTCCCCAAAACAAATTTTTAATTTATTATACAGCATAAAAAATACCACATGGATCATTTAAAAATAAAGTCATAATTACAGTGACTACAATTGAACAGATTCACTGAGCAAAACATTTTATTTTTATCTACAAGTTGAGAAACCGATGAAGCATAAAGGACAAATACGTATAGTCAGTTGGAAAGTCTGAAGGGGGATTTTAGCAAAAGAAAGGATTTGGTGTGGTTCAAAGGCATTCACCCATGAGAGTTCCTGTTTCAAACTCACACTCACAACATAACACTTCATTGCTTTCCTGCTAAATGAAAACAGTGGTAGAGCTCTATAAATGGGTCAAGTTTCATTCCAGCATTATATGGTTTCAGTTCAGTTCAGTTACTCAGTCATGCCTGACTCTTTGCAATCTCATGGACTGCAGCACGCCAGACTTCCCTGTCCATCACCAACTCCTGGAGTTTACTCAAAGTCATGTCCATTGGGTCAGTGATGCCATCCAACCATCTCATCCTCTGTCATCCCCTTCTCTTCCCGCCCTCAATCTTTCCCAGCATCAGGGTCTTTTCAAATGAGTCAGCTCTTCTTATCAGGTGGCCAAGTATTGGAGTTTCAACTTCATCATCAGTCCTTGCAATGAATATTCAGGACTGATTTCCTTTAGGATGGACTGGTTGGATCTCCTTGCAGTCCAAGGGACTCTCAAGAGTCTTCTCCAACACCACAGATCAAAAACATCAATTCTTTGGTGCTCAGCTTTCTTTACAGTCCAACTCTCACATCCATACATGACCACTGGAAAAACCATAGCTTTGACTAGGCTGACCTTTGCTGACAAAGTAATGTCTCTGCTTTTCAATATGGTGTCTAAGTTGGTAATAGCTTTTTTTCTAAGGAACAAATGTCTTACAATTTCATGGCTGCTGTCACCACCTGCAGTGATTTTGGAGCCCCCAAAATAAAGTCTGTCACTGCTTCTATTGTTTCCCCATCTATTTGCCATGAAGTGATGGGACCAGATGCCGTGATCTTAGTTTTCTGAATGTTGAGTTTCAAGCCAGCTTTTTCACTCTCCTCTTTCACTTTCATCAAGAGGCTCTTTAGTTCCTCTTTGTTTTCTGCCCTAAGGGTGGTTCTTCATTCATCTGCATATCTGAGGTTATTGATAATTCTCTTGGCAATCTTGATTCCAGCTTGTGTTTCATCCAGCCAGCGTTTCTCATGATGTACTCTGCATATAAGTTAAATAAGCAGGGTGACAATATACAGCATTGACGGACTCCTTTTCCTATTTGGAACCAGTCTGTTGTTCCATGTCCAGTTCTAACTCTTGCTTCTTGACCTGCATGCAGATTTCTCAGGAGCCAGGTAAGGTGGTCTGGTACTCCTCTCTTTCAGAATTTTCCACAGTTTGTTGTGATCCACACAGTCAAAGACTTTTGTGTAGTCAATAAAGCAGATATTTTTCTGCAGCTCTTTTGCTTTTTTGATGATCCAGCAGATGTTGGCATTTTGATCTCTGGTTCCTCTGCCTTTTCTAATTCCAGCTTGAACATCTGGAAGTCACAGTTCACGTACTGTTGAATCCTGGCTTGGAGAATTTTGAGCATTACTTTACTAGCGTGTGATCAGATCAGATCAGTCACTCAGTTGTGTCCGACTCTTTGCGACCCCATGAATTGAAGCACACCAGGTCTCCCTGTCCATCACCAACTCCCGGAGTTCACTGAGACTCACGTCCATTGAGTCAGCGACGCCATCCATCGTGTGAGATGAGTACAATTCTGCGGCAGTTTGAACATTCTGCACTCCAAGGCCAAATTTGCCTGTTACTCCAGGTATCTCTTGACTTCCTACTTTTGCATCCCAGTCCCTTATAATGAAAAGGATATCTTTTTGGGGTGTTAGTTCTAGAAGGTCTTGTAGGTTTTCGTAGACCCATTCCACTTCAGATTCTTCAGCATTATTGGTTGGGGCATAGACTTGGATTACCGTGATATTGAATGGTTTTGCCTTGGAAACAAACAGAGATCATTCTGTCATTTTTAAGATTTCACCCAAGTATAGCACTTTGGACTCTTTTGTTGACTATGAAGTCTACTCCATTTCTTCTAGGGGATTCTTGCCCACAGTAGTAGATATGAATAGTGCCCAGCAAAAGGGGGCTTTCCAGGTGGTTCAGTAAAGAATCCCCCTACAAATGCAAGGAGACACAGGAGATGCGTGTTCGATCCTTGGGTTGGGAAGCTCCCCTGGAGGAGGAAAGAAAATGGTAATCCACTCCAGTATTCGTGCTGAGAGAATCCCATGGAGAGAGGAGACTGGCTGGTTATAGTCCATAGTGTTGCAAAGTTGGACATTACTGAGCGACAGCACGTACACCACCAAAAGGAGTCTCTGGTTTTATATTTATAATTTTAATTACAGATAACTCCCATCCTTGGTGGTTCAGATGGTAAAGAATTCTCCTGCAACGCAGGAGACCCGTGTTTGATCCCTGGGTCAGGAAGATGCTCAAGAGAAGGGAATGGGTACCCACTCTCGTAATCTTGCCTGAAGAATTCCATGGACAGAGGAACCTGATAGGCTTAGTCCATGGGGTCACAAAGAGTCAGACATGCCTGAGCAACTAACGCTTTCACTTTTCATACCATCCTCAAAATCTCAAACTATAGAGTGATTTGCAGTATAATATATTAACCTTTTAAAAGTACAGAATAATTGATTCCACTATTTCTTATAAGCTGAGGAAAAACAGTAATTTCTCAACTGTTGCCTAAGTCAACTAGTTTAAAACCCATTTTAGGCTCCACATAGCACAAAAATAAAAGTGAGGAGACTAAATGGCTGAAAAACCAAATGACTTACTGCAGGTAGTATGGCCAGTTGGTGATGCTGGAACCAATGCAACAGGCTCCAGCTTAATAGTGGTGGGCAATGGCTGCTTTTGCTGTGAGTAGTAAAGTCCTTTGTCTCTGACACAGGAATCTCTGTGTGTAAGCATCCTTGGCACTACAGCAGGTGAACTCATTGTATAGTCATTTTGTTGGGGATTTTTTTCATTTCTAGGATCTTGTATATCATTCAACTTTTTAAGTAGGATAAAATCCCAACATTTGGCTTCCCCAAGTCTCCATTTTTCTGGAAATACAATGCTTCCTCCCCCTACTCCATTCCAAAGAGAAATAGGGTTAGGATTGCAGAGTTACCTGCAAAATAATGCTACCAGTAGATAAGAATCTACTTTCTTATCTTGTGACCCCACCTCCTTGGTCATGAGTAATCAGTCTCTTTCAATTTGTTGGAATTGGTATTGAAAAATAGAAATTATTCTCTCACAGGGAGAACATGCAAACTTGAATACAAACTTTGAATCTGTCAGCTAAAATCATATTCCTCTATGTGGGTGAGGAAGCGGAGAATACCAGTTTGTACATTATTCATAAGGTGACATATGTCTCACTTTGCTTGAGACATTTCCTGCTTACATCCATTGTCTCAGCATAATTATTAATAGTATCTCCTCTCAAAATGTCCTGAGTTGGAAGCTAAATTATATGGTCACCCTAATCACTCAAGACTCTGATAGACATTTAACTTGAATAGCAAATGGCTAGATATCAATCCTGGGTCCCATCATTCAAGGTAAGGAACACAACATTGCCACCAGGCTCCTCTGTCCATGGAATTCTCCAGGCAAGAATACTGGAGTGGGTAGTCATTTCCTTCTCCAGGAGATCTTCTCAGCCCAGGGATCAAACTCAGGTCTCCCACATTGCAGGCAGATTCTTTACTGTCTGAGCCACCAGGCAAGTCCCCAGATATCAATTCTGGACCCCATTATTCAAGCTAAGGAATACAACTTTAAAGCATCTGAGAGTGAAGTCACAGCATGTACTTCTGCGTGGTAGCAACTGCCTTTAAACTAGGATGGCTCCTTCCTATATCTCATCTTGGATAAGAGGGAAGATCGCTTTTTTAGTTTTGCTCTTCTGTCAGTGCTGCTGTGTAAGCCCTTACTGTTACTAGCGATATGCAGGTACCTCACCCTAAGACGCTCATGCTAGCTATGATTGCTATGAAGCCTTTTCTACCCCATCCTCTAGCCACAGACTTTATGAATGTGAAGGTTAGGCAATCTCCATGTGTGCATCTTGTCAAAAGGCTATGATTCTTCTTCGGATTTTGACTTAAAATTCATATATTCAGTCTCTGTGTCCACCAAAGTCAACTTGCAGAGAAAAATAAGAATGAAGTGACACAATAAGCCACAGAGCAGAAACAGAAGATATTTTGGGTTTCTTCTTATGCTTCAGTTCCCACTGAGACTGCCTCTTAGGTGCATTCTTGCCTTTTGGTTCTATAATATGTCACAATTTTAGTATCTTAGGGCTTCCCAGGTGGCTCAGATGTTAAAGAGTCTGCCTGCAATGCAGGAGACCTGGGTTCAATCCCTGGGTTTGGAAGATCCCCTGGAGGAGGACATGGCAACCCACTCCAGTATTCTTGCCTGGAGAATCCCTATGTACAGAGGAGCCAGGCAGGTTACAGTCCATGGGGTCACAAAGAGTCAGACATGACTGAGTGACTAAGTGCACAAATAATACATTAATCTTAATACAATATATTAATATCTTATCTTTCTATAAAGTCCTAATGCAACTCAGAATTAAATTAGCAGATTTAATTTTCATCTGTAATAAGACTAATAATTGGAATTCATTTATTTATGTTTTTACTGTATGAATATTGAATGGTTAAGGTATGCTGGATACTGTGTTAGCCTCAGGGAAGACAGTAAGTAAAAGAGATGTATTCCTACCTCCCTGAGTCATTATATGAGTAATTACAGATGTGAGATCCTCCCCATTATGCTTCAAATGATTGATCAAATAATCTATTAGTATATTCAGAACCTTGTCAACATGTCCAACAAGGTATTCATAGCATGTCAAGATCACTGAATGAAAATTCTCTGTTCAGGAATGGGTTCCATTCTAAAAAGACAGATTTGGAAACAACGTGAAGGGATATTTTTTAACCAACAATATACATACGTAATTTAGGGCCAAGTACTTCATGGAGAAGTCCTTGGGCTGGTTTGACTTCCGCTCTCACTCAATAGATGGACTCCTCAAGTCATTTTGAGGTCCTTGATATAATGAAAAAAAGTGGTAGTTAGCTGGAGAGATGGGTTGTGGTGGTTTAGTCCCTAAGTCGTGTCCAACTCTTGCGACCCCATGGACAGTAGCCCACCAGGCTCCTCTGTCCTTGGGATTTCCCAAGCAAGAATACTGGAATGGGTTTCCATTTCCTTCTCCAGGGGTTCTTCCTGACCCAGGGATCAAATCCGTGTCTCTTGCATTGCAGGCGGATTCTTTACCACTGAGCCACCAGAGAAGTTCCTGGTGTATGGATCACAACAAACTATGGAAAATTCTTAAAGAGATGGAAATACCAGACCACCTTACCTGCCTCCTGAGAAACCTGTATGTAGGTCAAGAAGCAACAGTTAGAACTGAACATGGAACAACTGTCTGGTTTAAAATTGACAAAGGAGTATGACAAGGCTGTATGTTGTCACCTGCTTATTTAAACTCTATGCAGAGTACATCAGGCAAAATGCCAGGCTGGATGAATTACAAGCTGGAATAAAGATTGCTAGGAGAAATATTAACAACATCTCAGATTTTCAGATGATACCACCCTAATAGCAGAAAGCGAAGAGGAACTAAAGAGCCTCTTGATGAAGGTCAAAGAGGAGAATGAAAAAAACTGGCCTAAAGCTCAACATTCAAAAAACTAAGATCATAGCATCCATTCTCATCACTTCTTGGCAAACAGAAGGGGAAAAGTGGAAGCAGTGATGGATTTTATTTTCTTGGGCTCCTAAATCATTATGGATGGTGACTGCAATCATGAAATTAAAAGATGCTTGCTCCTTGGAAGAAAAGTTATGACAGACCTAGACAGTGTATTAAAAAGCAGAAACATCACTCTGCCTACAAAGTTCTGTATAGTCAAAGCTGTGGTTTTTCCAGTAGTCACATATGGATGTGAGAGTTGGACCATAAAGAAAGCTGACTTCCAAAGAACTGATGCTTTTGAACTGTGGTGTTGGAGAAGACTCTTGAGAGTCCCTTGGACTGCAAGGAGATCTGCCCAGTTGATCCTAAAGGAAATCAACCCTGAATATTCATTGGAGGAACTGAGGCTGAAGTGAAACTGCAGTACTTTGGCCACCTGCTGTGACAAGCTGACTTATTGGAAAGACACTAATGCTGGGAAAGATTGAGGGCAGAAGGAGAAGAGGGCAGCAGAGACTGAGATGCTTAGATAGCATCACCAGTTTAATGGACATGAATGTGAGCAAACTCCAGGAGATACTGAAGGACAGGGGGGCATGGCAGGGATCTTTCATTAATTTAACCTTACCAAATGTAATTCCCAAGTACAGAACAGTCCAGGGGTTTTCCTTAGAGTAGCACATTGTCAACAGATGAGGTGGAATAAGAACTGGTGTTAGATCAGCCCAACTTAGGCCCTCAGGGACCTTCTGAGAATAATTTGGGCCTAACTTAGGACTTCTGGGATTGCTGATGGGAAATCTTTCAAATTTACTAAGGAGTTGGGCTAGCAGAGTTTTGACAACTGCAGGTGAGTCCTAGAGGCTCCAAATAGGCAATATTATGCTGCTCTGAAAGTCTGAAACTATTTGGCCCTCTCTATTAAAGAAGGAAACATTATAGATCAACTATACTCCAATAAAAATTAAAAAAAAAAGAAGATGGCGCTCACCTCCATTCTCTCCATTTTCAGGTAATGAAGTGAAAGAGACACTATGTATTTTTTTCTGAAGGTGTCCACAGAAATGGGAGATCTGTATATAACGAGCTGACAGTCTCCTGCTAACGATGTTGATAATTGTGTTGAGGATTCACTGGGGCTGCTCACTGTTACAGGGCTTTTCATACACTGTTCATTTAATTCTTATAAGCACGTGTGACAGACACTGTGTCTCCATTCATTGATAAGGAAACTCAAACTGGGAGAGTTAAAGTAATCCACCCAAGGTCGCAGCCAGGACGTGGCCCAGTAGAAGCTGACCTTAGGCCCTCTGGCTGCAGAGAGCATGCTTTGAACAACTTGTTCTGCCTCTCCTGAATGGTACCACACTGGTGGCAACTGGCACTTCACCCACAGTACGTGCTCAGTGAACTTTTATTGACTCACTGACACTTGGGCCAGTGGGGAACTCTCCTTGATTTGCTAAAAGGTGGACTGACCCTAAAATGTGCAATCAGATAGGGCTTATGTAGACGGCTGGTCTGTACTTTTCCCTCCCTGATATTCCTATTGAGGATGGAAATCTTGTGGATCTTGGGATATGTTCTTAGTCTTAGAACTAAAAAGTTGTTTGGGAGTTACATATCCCTTAATAACCACATAAAATCCTCTCCACATGAAAATGCTCACATAAAACTTTTTAGTTAATATGTCTTGGATTTTTTAGATCTCTAGAACCTTCCAGGAATAACTGCAGTAGTTTTTGAAGAGTAGCTCTGAACTTTGAATGTTGCTATACCTTTCACTTTCAAGTGATTTACACGATTGCTTAATTTTGAGAAAACGGTATTCACATTTTACTGAGGTAGTTGCTTTTATGTTTCTCCTAAAGGGGAAAGCTTCATGCCAGTGTTACAGTTGGCTGTGGCCACTAGCTGGATGCCTGGTAATGGCACAGTTTGTGCATGCCTTGGCGGGGCTCCCGAAAGGCGGAGGGCTCCGCTGGGGAGAGGATGTGTGAGCTCCAGGTTTCGGACAGGAACATTACTGATGATGCCCCTGCTGAAAGTCCTCATTATTATCATGACAAATGCTGGCGAACAAAGGGACCACTGTCAGAACAGAGGGCTATCTGTTATTGCTAATTGAATATTTCAGATTATGGTATTAAGTTGGTCAGAGGACTATAGCATGCCTGTTAGGGCATGAGTTCATTCAGGCGACTTCTCGTAGGATGGGAACCAAGTTGGATATGTTCACACACTCATAAGCCTCCTTTATCTGAGTTGTGTTCAATGACAGCTGCAAACTGTAGCCATTAACTTGAAGAGTTTGGTCTTCTAGGTGGAGGGACAGAGGTGAAATATGTAGGAAAAATGGCATGAGTTTTGAATCTTTTTTGCATTTAAGATTCTCTGGAAGAGGATGTAACTTGAATTAACTTGAAGGCCTTCCATGAGACTAGAAACATAAATATGATTTATTTCTATAATCAGTGGTTTTCAGTTCTCCAAGACTAGACACATCCCACAGGTTTGAGAGGTGGGTAGTCTCACCATCTCTGTGAAACCCCCCACATTCTTGCACACAAAGAGGGGCTGTAGGATGAGTGGGGACAATGTTGGATGGAGGGGTTAAGACCTGGTCTCAGCTCCGGGGCTCAGCACCCACTGTGCCATCATTGATGTTTGAGCCTCAGCCACAAGGAAGAGAGGCTGAACTGTTAGGTCCTTGTGAGTCCGAAATACAATTATTTTATGAAGTTTTTCAAGTTTTTATTATGGTCATGAGGCATCCAGTCCCATCACTTCATGGCAAATAGATGGGGAAAGAGTGGAAACAGTGGCTGACTTTATTTTTCTGGGCTCCAAAATCACTGCAGATGGTGATTGTAGCCATGAAATTAAAAGACGCTTACTCCTTGGAAGGAAAGTTATGACCAACCTAGACAGTATATTAAAAAGCAGAGACATTACTTTGCCAACAAAGGTCCGTCTAGTCAAGGTTATGGTTTTTCCAGTGGTCATGTATGGATGTAAGAGTTGGACTAAATAGAGCTGCCTTATGATCCAGCAATCCCACTGCTGGGCATACACACTGAGGAAACCAGAAGGGAAAGAGACACATGTACCCCAATGTTCATCGCAGCACTGTTTATAATAGCCAGGACATGGAAGCAACCTAGATGTCCATCAGCAGATGAATGGATAAGAAAGCTGTGGTACATATACACAATGGAGTATTACTCAGCCATTAAAAAGAATACATTTGAATCAGTTCTAATGAGGTGGATGAAACTGGAGCCTATTATACAGAGTGAAGTAAGCCAGAAAGAAAAACACCAATACAGTATACTAACGCATATATATG
>NW_011495082.1:17166188-17216276 GCF_000754665.1 Bison bison bison
TGTTTATAATAGCCAGGACATGGAAGCAACCTAGATGTCCATCAGCAGATGAATGGATAAGAAAGCTGTGGTACATATACACAATGGAGTATTACTCAGCCATTAAAAAGAATACATTTGAATCAGTTCTAATGAGGTGGATGAAACTGGAGCCTATTATACAGAGTGAAGTAAGCCAGAAAGAAAAACACCAATACAGTATACTAACGCATATATATGGAATTTAGAAAGATGGTAACAATAACCCTGTGTATGAGACAGCAAAAGAGACACTGATGTATAGAACAGTCTTATGGACTCTGTGGGAGAGGGAGAGGGTGGGAAGATTTGGGAGAATGGCATTGAAACATGTATAATATCATATATGAAACGAATTGCCAGTCCAGGTTCAATGCACGATACTGGATGCTTGGGGCTGGTGCACTGGGACCACCCAGAGGGATGGTATGGGGAGGGAGGAGGGAGGAGGGTTCAGGATGGGGAACACATGTATACCTGTGGCAGATTCATTTTGATATTTGGCAAAACTAATACAATTTGTAAAGTTTAAAAATAAAATAAAAATAAAAAAAAAAAAAAAAAAAGAAAGCTGAGCACCAAATAATTGATGCTTTTGAACTGTGGTGTTGGAGAAGACTCTTGAGAGTCCCTTGGACTGCAAGGAGATCCAACCAGTCCATCCTAAAGGAGATCAGTCCTAGATGTTCATTGGAAGGACTGATGTTGAAGCTGAAACTCCAATACTTTGGCCTCCTGATGCGAAGAGCTGACTCATCAGAAAAGACCCTGACTCTGGGAAAGATTGAAGGCAGGAGGAAAAGGGGACAACAGAGGATGAGCTTGTTGGAAGGCATCACCGACTCAATGGACATGAGTTTGGGTGAACTCCAGGAGTTGGTGATGGACAGGGAGGCCTGACGTGCTGCGGTTCATGGGGTCGCAAAGAGTCAGACGCAACTGAGAGACTGAACTGAACTGAGTTGCTCCAGAGTGCTTGACTCTGACCGGTGGACGCCCTGAAAGCTGTGTTCCATGCTGCGTTAGTGAGGGTGTGGGGCTTCTGAGTGAACCACAGCATCTGGGATGCACACTTGGATTGTTCCACCCAGAAAGGAACTCAGTGCTGGGAATTCACTCTTGAATTTCTCTGAATTTCACGTTCAGGAGCAAGAATAGAACATTCTTGATTTATTTTGTGCTTTCCTTTTGATGTGTGATAGATATTCAGATGACAATTCAGGTAATATGACCCATGCCTCTGAGTTTTCTCCCCTAAACTCAGTCTTATTTCCTTGTTTTATTTTTATAACAATAATTCTTTTCTTTTATACAGGAAATTTTGAGAGGCATTTGGGTCACTTGATTTCAAGATAACCTAACAGAAAGGTCCTTGTTTGGCTGAAATATTTGCTCATTTGAGCCACTTCATTTTCATGAGCCTAAATTTCCCAAGTATCAACTTCCCACATCATGACTTGCAGACGTTCTAGGAAGCCTACAGCCAAAGCACAGGGTGGAATATTTAGCAAAGAATATAAAAGAAAAATAAAATAAATCAGCTTTTATTGTACTTATGCTTTCAAAAAGCCAGAGATATGCAGCATACTATATTTTGATGCTAATGTGCTGCTTTGAGGGGGAAAACATGAAATTATTAATGATGTTAATATAAGTTATCTGAATGTCATATTGTATTTTGGTATTTTGGTTCAAAATCAAAATTATAGCCATCACAATAGTTAAATATATCAGAGGAACATTCACTTGCAAAGCTATATAATGATAAATGTTTTTATTTCTTTTTGTAACTGGCTAGTGGTGATTTTGTGGATCCTTTCTCTTAAGATTAGGATTTCAGTCACATTCTGGTCTCCTCTAG
Organism: Bison bison bison; assembly: GCF_000754665.1. Lineage (NCBI taxonomy): Eukaryota > Metazoa > Chordata > Mammalia > Artiodactyla > Bovidae > Bison > Bison bison. Next base: position 17,168,068 of record NW_011495082.1, read on the forward strand.
AGGTCGGTTCATGAAGTCTTGAATAGCCTGGTGCAAAGGAAGCCATTTTTTGATGGACATTTTCAGAGCTGTAATCCAGCTGTAGAAGTAATAGTACAGGACAATTCATTAAAAAATTGTTCTCTAGGGACATGAAATGTTACAAAGTCTTTTGATTTATTTTACAGCTGTTTCTCTTGGATATTTACTTTGAAATTAATATAGTAACCCGGATCCTCATGTTTTGGATTGAACAAAAAGGTAAAACACCAGAAGAGAAATATGCAGTGATAACTATGAAGTAAAGTTAATATAAATAACCCGGCCAGAAGAGCGTATACCAAAGCTACGGGCCTTTTAAAATCATTACTAGTATTTTACTGTTTCTCTCTAAAGTTTGGTTGATCAAATGTACAGTGATCAAACATTGCTGTTAGGGCCAAAGAGTCCTTCGTTATGTTGTGGAAGCCAATGCAAACTCTAGTTAAATCTCCCCTCTCATCTTCTCCATTCCTTTCATTTTCTTGGATAATGTATTATAAAATTTGCCCATATAATGTTTATTCTAAGAGTGGTTAATAGGCATTATTTTTTAAAAAATGGTTTGAGTCAGATAGCTTATGCAGTGGGAGTTAAGGGGAGTCACCCAGGATTCCTTTTAGCAGTATGTCTCGGAAACACTGAATTAATATACTCTCAGATTCTCTGAGATTGATAGAAATCTCTGAATATGATTTCTATCATTTCCTAGACTTATTTTACTACTTTTTGCGAGTGGGCTATCTTTTGGAACCAGAGTCCCCAAAACCATACTTAGACTGTCGCCCTTCTACTTTGAAATATTTCTTTAATGACTTAATATTGCTTCCTCTTGATAGTACCCACTCATGGATTTGGCAGTGAGATCTAACTATTTAACTTTCTCTCTTCGAGAAGCTGTAAATTTTATCAGCTGGGAGTTAACTTTGTTTCATTGGCCCTTTTTCTAATATGCCTGCTAAAGCTCGCCTTCAAAGGACAATCTTAATCTGCCACCAGATTATACAGCACAAGTCTGAGGAAGATCTTGGGAAATATCTAGCAATTCTCTAGTCATTGTTCTGCCATCTAGCCCTTGCTTAGGGGTTAGTGGGACAGGAAGGTTTCATAATGGGGGAAGGCCTAAGAAGGTCCTTTTTCCCTTTTCCAAATGGTTACTTGCTGGAGATTCCTAAAATTCTACTTTGGGAGTTTTATCTCTTTGGGTTGAAACAATGAATCTTGTTCTTCCAAATGGCCCTGAAAGCTTTCCCCCCGTCCTTTGTTGTAATAAGTCACTATAAACTTCTTGATTAGATCCCTTTTATCCAGACAGCTGGAAGACAGTGTCTGGATGGTCACCATCAGTTGAGGGTAGGAATGGGAGACAGTGAACACGAGTGTCTAGGGGCTTGCAGTTAGGTCAGGCAGACTTGGGTGACGAAGGAAGGTCCTCCAAGTGCCTGCTCTGCTTCTTGGTTTTGTCTCTGTTAGCTTTCCTGCTGGTTTTTTTCAGCATCATTATGAAACAAGTGCCCGTTTGTGCATACCAAGTTGGATACTGAATGTATCCGTTTAGATGGATAAGTCCTATGCCCTTCAACTACTTATAACAAAACTGAACATCTGACCAGATGGACATATCAATAAGAGTTAAGTGAAATGTGGTGAAACAGCCAATCTGTGAATTGAAAAATTAATATTTTATTTAATAATAAATTGATATTTACAGGTTATAGTGTTAGTGAATTTTTTATATTGAAGCCTGAGTTAGCTTGGGGGGAACTATGGACTCCTTTTTCATTAAAAAAATTACTTCTAGAAGAATCATCTTCTGTATATTGAAAGAAAAAAATCCTGAGGAATATTAACTATAGGAACAATGCAAAGAAAGGGGAATATTTAGTAGAAGATGTCGAGCTGAGGTTGGAAAATGAATACAAAGGTTTTCTTAGAAAGCTCTTGTCAGGACCGACAAAGAAGAAATACACAGACTTGACTTACCGTTGATTTTCTGTCTTATTTTCTGCACAGAAATAGAAAGTCTTAAATTCTTCTGATGGAGGCTTGAGTTCAATTACTGATTGGTTGACACTAAGGGTCTGCTCACTCACCCTGTATCCTTGTAGATAAAGGCCACCTACAGTGGGTGAAAGGACAAAGCAAGTGAGGAGAATAAGGAAAGAGTAAAGTGGAGAAAAATTCTGACACGGTGTCAAGAAAATTTTGTCTCCAAATGGAACTCTAGTTCAGGTGTCTCATTTAACAGATGAAGAAACGAGACTCCAAACAATATATCATTTAAGGTTATCCATTAATTATTAATGGCAAGACGGGAACAAAGTTTGGATTTCCTGTTCTTTTCATTTTTATAGTCTTTTCATTACACGTTCAATATTTAGCTTCGTGTTACTGTGGGCCTAACGTAGCTTTTTTTTTAGTGTGTTCCTGAAGGACACATTTTGAAATACATATCTTGGTATCGAAGATTGACACCTACAAAATTACATTAGAGGAAAAATTAAATAGTATCTGCTTGGACAGAACCATTAAGGCATTCTGAGGAGTAACGAAGATTGCCAGAGGTTTCTATGACCAACATAGATTCTCACCTTTGTGCAAATGCAAAGCACTTCTAAAATATGAATGCACAGGGTGATATGAGGGAACCAACTTGAATTAAAATGAGAATAAATGACCGGTTTTACAAGATAATTTCTTTCCCGTGGTCCTTTGACTCTATCTTAGCAGTTATATATTGCTTGGCCAGAATTTTGTTTACATTATTTAGGAGTTGGGGTTGGAGGGGGAAGACATCAGTCTAGGAGAAGGTGCTGAAAAGTCAAAACACTTGAGCTTTGTTTATGGTGTCTTGATGTTCTGCCTGAATCTCATGCAGATACTCTAGGTCATATCATTAATAGCAATGATTAGATTTTAATTCTCTTTCTCGTGATTGCTAACTCTTGTTCTCACTCCCCAAACCCCACCACTCCAGAAGCCACTTTAGTGAGCTATGGTCTGTGCTTGCTCAGTAGTGGCCGATTCTTTGCAACTCCATGGACTGTAGCCCACCTGGCTCCTCTCTTGTCCATGTAATTTTCCAGGCAAGAATACTGGAGTGGGTTGCCCTTTCCTCCTGCAACGGATCTTTCTGACCCAGGGATCCAACCAGTGTCTCCTGCATTGGCAGGCAGATTCTTTACCACTGAGCCATCTGAGAAGCCTGCTTCGTGTACTATACTAACAAAGAAAATGCCAAAATGCAACTTGGACTTTTGCTACACTACAGGGTAAACATTCTATGCTGGTATAAGGAACTGTGAAAGGAAAATTTGACTCATTTTTGGTTTTCTTTTGGCTACACGTGATACCAACATACACTGTCATAAAGTCACACATTTTTCTTTTTTAAACAGAATGTGTGGCTTTTGGACTTTGAAATTGTTTACTTTATAGAGGGGGTTTAGATGCAATGTTAAAGTCTTTTAAAATTTTTATTTTAAGAGTCCATTTTAGAACTAACCTCTAGGAAAGCATTCATTTCAGAAATGGCTAGTTTTTTCTTTTAGTAGGACCCAGTCTATCAGTGTTTACCGAACTCAGAGAATGACTTCTTTCTTTGAGCTAGATAGACATAAAACTTTACTGAGATATTATTTACACACCACAATATTTGTCTATTGAAAGTGTACAGTCACTGACTTTTAGTTTGTTTATGAAGTTGTGCAACCATCACCATAACCTAATCTTGGAACATTGAGTTACCGCCCCAAAAAGAAACTCCATATCCATGCTCACTCCCCATCTGTTTCCCCATGCTAACCCTAGGCAATCCTAACTGACTTCCTGTCTCTATAGATTTCTTTTTCCTGAGACACTTAATATAAATGGAGTTATACAGCATGTGACCTTTTGTGACTGGCTTATTTCACTTGGCCAGTTTTCAAGGCTTACTCATGTTGTATCGTATATTGTACTCCATTTCTTTTTGTTGTTAAATGATATTTCATTGTGGGGATACACAGCATTTTATTTATCCATTTGTTACTTTGGACATTTGAGATTTCCTCCATTTTTTAGCTATTATGAATAATATTGTTAGGAATATCCATGTGCGCGTTTTTCCATAGATGTGTTTGGGGATATATACTAGATGTAGAATAAGCAATCTGTTAGATATTTCAGGACTATAGGAAACCTAAGGAGATATCTGAGGGTTATTTTGCTGTTTTAATTCTCTGCTCCAAACAGAAGCACATGGCATTTTTATTATGTACTGGTTTTACCTTCTTCCTGCTTATATTTCCTTTTCTCATATGTCTGAGCAGATAAGAATACCTTCCTCCATCCCTATCCGTTCTGAGAATAGACAGACAGCCATGTCCAAAGGTGTCTGCTACAAACAGGAAAGTTTCTGACCCCTTTGCTAACCAGTTATAGGGTAGGAATGATCAGCATAAAAGTCATCCAGTTATAACCGCGTTACCCCGTTTCATGACCTCATTGGGCTGGTCATGATCATTCATTGGGTGGCAGCAATAAATAACAAGCTAACACAATGTTTGCACAGAGATTTCTCATAAGAATTATATATTTGTTGCAATAATGTAAAATATATCTGAGAAGTGCATACAGACCTTGATGTGATTTATTTAACGATAATGGGATGGGGAGGGAGGGGCAGGATGGCGAACACATGTACACCCATGGCTGATTCATGTGAATGTATGGCAAAAACCACCACAATATTGTAAAGTAATTAGTGTCCAATTAAAACAAATTAAAAATAAAAACAATAATAGTTAACAGTCACAATTTGTTCCAGCTCTTGCTAGAGAGAGATAAAAAGAAAAAAAAATCATGTGTACAGTGAATGACAAGGGACTTCAGGTCTAGGAAGAGGCATTTGACTAAAAGGCTTCTGGAATTATCACAGTGGTTTTTCAGCATTAGCAGGCATACGCCAGCCAGTCATACATATTGTTAAAGTACTAGCAGTTTCCTTAACGGTGAGAAAAGACCTCAGGAATCTAACTGACTGGGGCTATTTTTCCAACTCCCAAGATATACATCTGAGGCATATTTAGCTGAAAGTAAAATGTGGGACTAGGGCATCCCAGGTGGCTCAGTGATAAAGAATCCATATGCCAATTCAGGAAACATGAGTTCGACCCCTGGGTCAGGAAGATCCCCTGGAGCAGGAAATGGCAACCCACTCCAGTATTCTTAACTGGGAAATATAAGGACAGAGGAGCCTGGTGGGCTACAGCCCATGGGGTCGCAAAAGAGTTGGTCACGATTTAGCAACTAAATGACAAAAACTGTGGGACTAGCATCTAACAGGGTTAGAAACTCCGTGGAAAACCTGTTAGACGCTAGGGTTGACAGCATGGCTCTCAAGGCTTCTCTTTCCCCTCACTTCACTGTTATCTCCTCCCTGTCTCCTCTTTTTTGTCCTCTGTATTCTCTTAACATCTCAAGTGACTGTCACAAGGACTAAGTCATACCCCCAACACTACTTGCGTGCATGTTGTCACTTCATCGTGTCCAATTCTTTGTGACCCTAGGGACTATAGCCCGCCAGCCTCCTCTGTCCATGGGATTCTCCAGGCAAGAATCCTGGAATGGATTGCCATGCGCTCCTGCAGGGGATCTTCCCGATCCAGGGATCAAGCTCACATCTCCTGCGTTGCAGGCGGATTCTTTACCACCAAGTCACCAGGGAAGCCCCCTGGCCCCAACACTATGGATACCTTCAGAAAGAAGAAATATCATATGAAGTCTCCCAGATTAGCTAATGAAGAACATAAATCAATGGAATAAATAAATAATAAAATAAATGAAATAAAACAGTAAAGTAACTGAGAGGCTACAGCCAGGGGACAATGTTATTAAGACTTAGCCTTCTTACAAAGAAGGCATATTACAAAGGCATATTATCATGCTTATTCATGATAGAAAGTAAAGAACCTTCCTTGAATACTCTGTTTCTAAGATTCTGAACACAGAAATTGACCATTTAAACAGGCATGTATGCAGAGAGTTTCTGTACGTTAGTATTTTTCCAAACTTTTTGGGCTGTGATCTAAAGATGTAATAAATATAGACCTCTACATGTTTTAATGCAATTAAACCAAAAGTTTGTGAAACATTGAGATGTACCATGATATTTTCTATTATATTAAATTTTATTGTTTTTTAGAATTGTTTAGGGCTTCCCTGGTGACTCAGACAGAAAAGAGTCCACCTGCAATGCAGGAGACCCAGGTTTGATCCCTGGGTTGGGAAGATCCCCTGGAGAAGGCAATGGCAACCCACTCCAGTGTTCTTGCCTGGAGAATCCCATGGACAGAGGAGTCTGGCGGGCTACAGTCCATGGAGTTGCAAAGACTCAGACATGACAGAGCAACTTTCACTTTGATGTCATTGTGTTTTAAATACTGGTCACAACTTACTACATTGATTGAGTGACTCAGTAATCACGCATGCAGGATCAAAGCCTGCATTTTGATAAATACTGCTATAAATGGTAATCAAGGCCTGCTTCAAGGTTATGACCTTCAGAGGGCTGGGGAACTAGGAATCAAACCAGGGTAGGAGGTGCAAGAGCCAAGTGGAGCTTGAAAAATAAAGGTAAAGACGGAATCATAGATCAGACCAGCACAAAGTCATTTCTTTAGTGGCATCTAAAAGAAAATGAGCATTAGAACTCTGTGTAATCTTTATTAGTATAATAAAAATTTATACTCCCTGCATATAAAATGACTAAGCTAAACTAAACATTTTAGTGCATGTGGTGTTCATGGTACAATGTGGTTTCAGCCATTCTCAATAAATTCCTTTGCTGTCCTCCTAACTCCTGTGGTTACTGTGCTAAACAGTTGGACTGGGTGGACCTTGTCCATCAGGATCAGCGCGCTAATGCTCAGAGTGCAGCATTACTGACGGAGTGCGAGGACTACCTTTAGAAGACTAATTTCCATCAGGGAGTGCTACGTGCAGAGCATTTAAGCACAGGAGTTAGGTAGCGTTTGTTCACAGTTTGTCTCTGTCACTGAATAGCTGGTTGACCAAAGGCACGTCAACTTCTCCAAGCCCTAGTTTCTTACTTGCAATGGGCCAACAGCCGTGGATGTCTTGCAAATATTAGTTTTAGATAATAGACGTAGAGAGCTTATCCAAGTTCTGGACACATAGGAAACATTCAAACATAAAATCCACTTGAGCAGTATGATCCAGTCCTCTGGGGGGAAGAAAATGTGGTTTGCCAGGGCAGTGACTTTTTGTGAGCAGTGGAGAGGAGCATATTTATTTTGGGAATCTCCCACTGGAAATTTGGATTCACCTGAATCCTATCTCAAGTTTCATTGGGTGGGACCACCGGCTGTGAGCCTCAGGTCATGATCGCAGTCAGGATGTACAGGAAGATAGAAAAGGACTCTTAGAAAAAGGATATAAACTTCAATTTAAAGTTCAAGTCTAGGGAAGGGTAAACTACTTCGGAAAAAGAAGGGTAAGCAGCGGATTAACCTTGGGAGAGCTTCCAGCTGGACCCAGCAGCTGTCAGGGTGGGAGTGGGCAGGGTGGGGGGAGTTGGTAGCCATAAAGTACTACTCCCGGAACAAGGTGCATGCTCAGGCATTTTTTATTCCAGGAAGAGTAGAGTCATTAAAGACCTGAAATCACAGGCCTCTGTTTTATAACCTGGCCTAGATACAAAATTTCTGTTGGAATTTCTGTAAGGAGCATTATTTCATATGTGAAATAATTTGGGCTAGAAATTAAGGATGGGATATTCGAGAAGTAAGGCTGGGAAAGAATGAATGGCTTTGGATTAAATATTTTTATTAGTCACACATGAAATATTTTCAAGAGAAAAAACTTAAAAATAGGTAGAAATTGGTTGTTTTCTTCCAGCTGAAAAGAGTATGATATGGCCCAAAGCCCAGGCATCTGGTGGCCTGAGTGCTGGTTTTTGCCTTTGAATCATCTTTACAATCTTGTCTGTCCTGCTGTTGAATGAGGGGATGGTTCTTCATGGGAATAATGGCCAACTGAGTCCCTTTGGTGGTTTATTTGTTTATTCATTAAGCATACGTAAAATAGAGTCATCTCTGAGTGCATAATCCCTTAGAAGAGATAAAATGGCCAACTAGAGATAAAATACAAAATAGAGAGTGGTAAGTGTTGCAAGATAGGTGAGCACAGAAGCCCAGGAAATGGAGATGCTTTGTTTGCTTAGGACCATCTGGGATTGTTGTCTAGCAGAGATGGCCAGTGTTTGAATACACGTTTGGAAGACAGGTAGTATCTGGACAATGTATGTTGGGGAATCAGTAGGTAGAGAATATTTCAGGGTAAGGAACTAACACAAGCAAAGACATGGGGTCAGAAAAATGTCCAAGAGGTGGGGTACGCTCAGCAGGTAGAAGGTGACCGTGTCTGGGGAGAATGCAGGGTGTTTTAACACAGGAGTGGAAGAGAAAGCCAGAAAGAAGGGGTTGGGGACAAAGTGCAAGGCCATAGAGGGCTCTGGCTGCAACCAAGGCTCTGGAAAGATGTGGGAAATAATAAGAGTGAAATACAAGGAAACTTTTCACATTTCACTCTTTGCTTTTTCTTTTGTTGCTGTAACTTAGGCTCCCTTGAGCTCATGCTTAGTCGTGTCTGACTCTTTGTGACCCCATGGACTGCAACCCACCAGGCTTTTCCATCCATGGGGTTTTCCAGGCAAGAGTACTGGAGTGGGGTGCCATTTTCTACTCCAGGGGATCTTCCCAACCCAGGGATCGAACCCACGTCTCTTGTGTCTCCTGCATCGGCAGGCAGATTCTTTACCACTGTCCCTCCTGGGAAGCCTCTAACTTAGGCTACCTGGGTTTGAATTTTGTCTTCACCATTTACTAGCTAAGGGAACATGGGCAAATGATTTAACCTTGCTAAGTATCAGTTTCCAAACTTGTAGGTGGGATAATAACTTATTTATAGGATTGTCATAGAAATTAAATGAAATAATAAGTAAAAACACTTATTAGAGTGGTGAGTGCAAAACCTGTACTCACTTTTACTGTTATTATTTTTAGGCTGTTTATTAGTAGCCATTTTCCAGCTGTCCAACGAGGATTCTTCTGAATAGGGCCTTCTCTGACCTTTCAGAATAAGGGCTATCATTCCCATTTCAAACTCTTGGAATCAGTTAACAGTCCCTGGGCCCCAGGGGTTTGGAAGCCCTTGGTTAACATGGAGTAATATGAGCAATCAAACCTAAACATTCACTTTGTATCTATGGAAACAATCTCTTGAAAGTGAACTTCATTGATTTGCTGATTAAAATGGTTCAGACTTTTGCAGTGATATTTTATAATGAAAGCTCCAGTCGATGACTACTTCAGAGGCTTGGTTTGTTTGCCTTTATTCTCATCCTGGTACCAGGTGCTTGGAGCCATGAATTTGGGTCTCATAGGAACAGTCTGTCTTGTAAATGCTTAGGCATGCCGGCTACTTCCTAATAGTTGGTTAATATTCTGGGTCATGTTTTAATACTGTCAAAGTGAAAGAGTATGTTAGTAAAGGAGATTTATTGTTCATCCTGAGCGATGAGAAAAGGACCACAGAGTGAGGCTCAGTTTGTACCTCTTTACCCTTCCAAGAAGGGGACATCGTCACCCACTTGGCATGACTTTCTAGCTTAATTAAACAGAGGCATTTATGCTAAAAATGGAGGGGAGGGGGGAAGGAAATTAAATGACCAAGATTCTGGATCTTCACTACTCATCATTATTTAGGGATTATTCATTTGCGAAAAAAGTCCAACTGCAAATAAAACACCAGTAATCTTTTTGTCAAAAATTTTAAGAAGATAAATAATCTTTCTTATCATGAATAATTATTTTACTGCTAAGTTGTATTGTTTACATATTCATTTTGTATGTATGGCTTGTAATATATTAAAAGTGAAAGTGAAAGTTGCTCAGTCGTGTCTGACTCTTTGTGACCCCATGGACTGTTGTCCATGGAATTCTCCAGGCCGGAATACTGGAGTGGGTAGCATTTTCCTTCTCCAGGGGATCCTCCCAACCCAGGGACTGAACCCAGGTCTCCCGCATTGCAGGCAAATTCTTTACCAGCTGGAGTCACAAGGGCAGCCCAATATATTACAATGTATAATATTAATATATATAATTTAATGAATACATTTTATATAGAAAGAGTTTTTTGTATAGAGTACTTTATATAGAGAGCATAAATAACTCTAATGGCAATCACTTCATTTAATCTTCCAATGTGCACTGTGTACCGTGCTAAGTTGCTTCAGCCGTGTCTGACTCTGTGTGACCTCATGGATTGTAGCCCACCAGGCTCCTCAGTCCACAGGATGCTCCAGGCAAGAGTACTGGAGTAGGTTGCCATTTCCTTCTCCAGGGGATCTTCCTGACCCAGAGATTGAACCCGTATCTCTTAAGTCTCCTTCAATGGCAGGTGGGTTCTTTACCTCTAGCGCCACCTGGGAAGCTTAGTCTTCACCACAGTCCTGTGAAATAGATTGCTGCTTCCATTTTATAAATGAGGAAACTAAGTTTCAGGAACTTGAGTAACTTATTCAGGGAAAATTGATAATCAGTGCTCTTTTTATTACTCACTTGTCTGAGATTAGGAATACTATCAGAAAAGAGTAGAGTCACTACACAAGAGAACTACTGGCATTGATTCTGAATGCCATAAAAAAATGAAGGGGCTTATTTTTCACTTTTCCAGGCAGTAAGAGCATGGGGTTAGGGGTTCAGGGAGCTTCCCTAGTAGCTCAGTTGGTAAAGAATCCATCTGCAATGCAGGAGAACCCGGTTCGATTCCTGGGTTGGGAAGTTCCCCTGGAGAAGGGGTAGGCTACCCACTCCAGTATTCTTGGGCTTCCCTGGTGGCTCAGACAGTAAAGAACCTGCCTGCCATGTGGGAGACATGGGTTTAATCCCTGGGTTGGGAAGATCCCCCGGGGGAGGGTATGGCAGCCCACTTCAGTGTTCTGGCCTGGAGAATCCCGTGGACAGAGGAGCCTGGTGGGCTACAGTCCATAGGGTGGCAAAGAGTCAGACACGACTGAGTGACTAAGCCCAGCACAGCACAGGGGTTCAGGCTCTGGAGTTACATTGCCTGTGTTCAGATCTCAGCTTTATTGCTTACTACACATGATCTTGTCGAGTTGTGTAGACTTTCCAGCCAATTTTTCTATCTGTAAAATGAGAATAAGAATAGTACCCTTTCTCCAGAAGATAAATGTGAACTAATTTACACAGCATAAAGTTTGGTAAAAGCTCTGTGAGGCTGAGGCGGCTTTACTGTCACGACTGTAAAAGTTGACTCCGTACCTGAGGCCTGGGTGGAGCGGATGCTGGCATAGAAGTACAAGCAGCCATCCTTCAGGATGCAGTAGTGCTGCATCCACACGTCTGTGCTCCCGTCCAGCCGGTGCAGAAGGCCCAGGCACTCTGGGTTCTTGATAGCCAGGGGCGGGAGCCTACTGTTGTGCAGGGTAACGTCTTCCCAGACATGGTTCTGCAGGGGTGGCACCAAAGAATCACCTGAGGGGCCATCCTGCCCCAGCAATCCCTGCCTCCCGGAGCCAGTGACATCAGCACCAAGACCGACTTCAGAGAAGCCCCTGTGCTAAGCGGTCCCATTGCTAAGGCAATCTGCACATCTGAGAAATGAGCCAGACAATCTGAACCTATCCAGTGGCCACAGAGAACTTTCCCTTTTCATGTCCGTAGGTATCCCCTTTCTTTGGCTTCTATTCTATCGTGAGGAGATTAAAAGAATATCGGTGAGGTATAGAAAGAAAAATGGGGATCTCAGCAAAGACTATTGTTTAAAGGTCCATCTCTAAGTGACGGCCCCAGAGAGCTATTTTACTTACCAGTGGGATGTCCTTCTAGCCCTGTTCCTGGTATGTCCACCGTGACTAATTGAAGGCCCTGGTTCGTGATTTACGTTATCTAGCACTCCTATTTGGAGAGGGCAATGGCACCCCACTCCAGTACTCTTGCCTGGAAAACCCCATGGACGGGGAGCCTGGTGGGCTGCAGTCCGTGGGGTCGCACAGAGTCGGACACGACTGAAGTGACTTAGCAGCAGCAGCAGCAGCCTCCTATTTGTGCCAAGGAACAAGGGAAATGCCCCAGGCCAGATCAGGCCCGAGGCTCACATGGTCAGTGGTGGGGAAGGCCCACGATAAATCAGGATCCTCTGCCCTGGAGAGGTGGACGTCCACAGGCCTGAGCCAGTGGCAGGCTCTTCCTGGGAACTTGACCTGAGGCTGGGGGTGTGATGCTTCATCCCTTTATCAGAACAGCTTGCTGGGAGCTAGCTGGGTTCTTTCATTTGGTTTCATTTTTGTTCTTTAGTTTTAACCAGGCAGTGCAGAAGATTTCAGAATGCAGAGCTGGCAGAATTGTTTGCTGTGAATTGGGAGCCTGCTGGGAGTTTGGGTATTTCCTTTTCACTCTGCTGCAGACACTCCAAGTGCATTAGCAGAATAGATCCCTCTTGAAAGTACCGAGGCTCGTTACAGTGATGCATCAGAGAGATGCGCGCGTGTACCGAGTGTTGTGTTTCAGGTAAAATGAAACACAAGTCCTGCTGTTTGTCATCTGATGATAATGCTGGTGATTATTTTGAAAGGACAGATACAGGGCACAGGGTAGTACATTAAGCTCAGACCACCCACATTTTCTGGAATATACAAAAACCAAAATACGTAGAGAAGATAATTGATAGTAAATACCTTTTTCTTCTGCTTCCTTTTGTGAGGAAATGAGCATATTTAAATGAAATGTGTGACCTTGTTAGAAATTGTATCTACGGCACAGAAGTGAAACAATTGAATATGGAAGCAGTTTCTTTGCTCTTGACCAGGTCCTAGCTCAAAAAGAAGAGTATCAAATGCCTTGGGGGCTGAAGTGATGACTCACATGTTGGTGTTATGAAGTTATCTATCAGTTTGTGTGTCAAGCCTAAATTAAAAATTCTATTACTTCAAGGCCAGGAATCATGAATAGGCAGGAACAATGAAAGCTGACCTAATACGTCTTCAGAATAAGGATAGGAATATAAAGCACTACATTTCTAAACATAAGACACGTTTCCCAATAAGCTGCTTGGCCAAGAGCACTGTCCCAAGCTACCCCTGCGCCCTTGTTCTCAGAGACTGAGAAGAAAAGCATAGGCGTGGTCTTGCCTCATGGGAATCCACTCAACTGTTTTGTATCAAACAGCAATTCCACCCTGGTTGGGACTACCCGCCGAGCTCACCGAGAGGAACAGCATCCAAACCCTAAAAACCAAAAGAACAAGCACCTCCATAAAACCTAAGCGGGAAGTCCTATTGACCGGAAATCCCCTTTCCCAGCGTTTAGGGTGGATCTGAGACGTTCTGGGCTGGACGGGATGCCCAACTGGAGAATTCCCCCTCAGGGAAGAGCGGAGTGAAGGCATAGATGGATGGCAAGGACTCCTTACCTGGTGGACAGGGTGGGCTGCTTTGTCCATTGCTTCCAGCCACCTGAAAGAGAGATGAGAGGTGCTTTTCTCAGGGAACGTGCTAAGTGTACTCCAGGGGGCCTTGTTTTCTCCCTGGACTGAAGAGTCCTGAGACTCACATATGTTTCGTGACTCTAAATTCATGGTTGAAGAGAGGCATATTCTTACAAAACTGGTGTTACTAGGTGCCAAAATCCCACACCTACCAGGCATATTTAAGATAAATTATTCTCATCCTTCTCCTTTGCTATAATTAGTGCTTAAGGGAAAATGTATTCACTATTTTACTACAGTACGTGAACTTAACACCAGCAGGCCTGATAACAACTGTAAAGCCCTATTAGTCAATGGAAAGACTGGTAAATGGCCACTGCCCTATCCACCTGCCAAGTGTTCCTTAGACCGAGTGACCACTGTTAGTGCTCTGGTGTCTCTACTAGAGGACTGAACTTTCTTCATCTTGTCTCCTTAGCCAGATAGATATCAGCCTATCTATTCCACCCTATCTTGCCAATCTTTTTCAAGCTTCTTTTAAACCCTGTAACTTCCAATCAAAGTGTACTGCAAGCTTGATATAATCCCTCTGCCCATCTCTGCTCCATTTCCTCTTGTGTGTGTGTATCTGATGCTATACCATACCACTCATACACTCCTTGCTCATCCCCACGTCCAGAAATTTTCCTTCCCCACCCTAGATTCCTGTGCCACTTTGTCTTCCCCTATCTCACCACTCAATTTCTGTTTTGCAATAAAAATACTAGGATAAATGTCCTATCTTCTTGGTGCAGAGCTTTTTTTGAAGGCAAAAATTGATGCTTCATCATTCTAACAGTTCTTAGAGATTTTAAAACAGCATCTTGGACATATTAGCTACCCAATAAATATCTTCCCCATGAATTGAAATACAATTACGTTGCTGTCCTCATGTTTCCCTGTTTGTCCTTTAAAGAAAAATATGCATTTCAGCACACACTGTTCCACAAACAGAGACAGTATATCCTTTGCCTAAAAGGTTTCAGACCTAAGGCTGTCTTTACAAATGGAGTCCAAATTCTCATAAAGAGATATGACATCCTTCTAAACACTGTTGACCCATTTTTCAGCCATTGACTCCCTCACCCCATCCCATGCCACCCCTCCCCGTAAAGTAGCAGTACATAGACCACAGTTCTGAGCTGACTCACTGGATTGACCCATGATCTCCACTTCCACAGGGCCACACTGAATAATGACCATAAGCTGTTGAATGCTTAGAGCTCGTGGGCCACCCTCTTAGAATGCCTTCACATTTTGACCCTCAAACTGGGTGATATGCTTACAAATTGTCAACTGTGTTAATTCCCCCAGGAACTTATATTGTGACGATGATGATGATGAATTTTGCTCATTTCACTGTTAAATTGTAACCCTACTTTTAATACATTATTTCTATTCCTCTGACTAACCCTCCGATTAGCTTAAATATATGAATCTTGTAACTTCTGGGGAAGCCAGATGTGACCTGCGGCAGTAGTGAGCTGTTTTAGAAAACTTAGAGAACTAAGGTAATTAAGTTAGACGATACATCTATTTTTTTTGAGATTCTGTTAGGAAAAAAACTGGCAGAAATATGAAAAACTCAACTTGTCATACACAAGAAAAATATAGTTTATTGACTTGTGCTGTGAGTTTTCTGTTCCCTTTCCTGTTTCCAACCCCAAGGCTCTGTCAGGTTGCTGTTGAAGATGCATTCCCCAACTCCGAATGAAACTAGTAAGATAAAAGAATAATCAATTACCTTTTGAATTCTTGGTTTGAAGTTGCGCAGAGGCAAAAAGTTCTATTTCCAGACTGAGGCACACAGTTAAACACAAATGGTTTTCCCAAGCTGCTATCAATGCCAACTTCTGCACCTTCTAATTTTATTACCTCTAGAGGCGAGCATTTTCCTTCATCCTGTAATTGATAAGGAAGAGGTTCAGCGCGGGCACTGCAGCTAAGCAGATAAGGGAGAAAATGAGAGTGGAAAGGAGGACTAAAGTTATTTTTCTGAATTGATTGTTCTGAAATGAAAATAAAACCAAAATGAGCTTTTGTAGATTATGCTGTCTGTGATATATTACATCAAACTCCAAATTTCCCACATCCTTTTTGAATCGCCTCTATTAATATGCATTTCATTTATGCCAACTTGGGAGAGTATCATTAATCATTCATATCTATTTTTCCCCATCAGAAAAAAGAATATAAAAAGAAATTGATATTACAAAATATATGTATTTGGTAGTATCTAGTTAGTGTCTATACTTAGCCTATATTCCATACTTATTGTGTGTTATGCCCTCTTCTAATATCTTTACATCTATCAATTTATTAATAGATTTATTGTCACAAATGCTCATCATTACTTTTATTATCTTTTTTTTTTTTTTTTTTTTTTTTTTTTTTTTTAAGCAAGTCAGGAAACTTGCAAAGTTTAGAGAGAACTTGCAGCATAGAGTGAATAAAGAATACTTTTCTAAAAATAACAGTAGTTTGAAACTTGTATGCAAAACTGAAATCAGTTTATAGGTAAATATTTTGCTATTTGTATTTATTTTACAATTATATGTCAAAATATTGTCTGTGTCAAATTTCCTTTGAGTCTGTTTGCAATCAATTGCTACCCTTACCCTTCCAATCACAGGCAGTCACAGATCTGTTTTCCATCTATACAAACTTGTCATTTCTAGACATTTTACACAAGTAGAATCATATCCTCTACGTCTTCTTTCTCTTAGTGTGATGTTCTCAAGTTGCATCCACGTTGCAGTTCTCAGTAGTATGTCATTCTTTTTTATTTCTAGACATGTTACACAAGTAGAATCATATCCTCTACGGTCTTCTTTCTCTTAGTGTGATGTTCTCAAGTTGCATCCACACTGCAGTTCTCAGTAGTATGTCATTCTTTTTTATTGCTGAGCTATATTCTACTTTACGGATATGCCTCATTTAGTATATCCATTCACGAGGTGATGGGGAGTCTTCTTTCCAGTTTTGGGCTAATTCAAATAATGCTGCTATGAAAACTTGTGTGCAGGTCTTTGGGCATATGCTTTCATTCTCTTTGGTAGATTACTAAGAGGGACACTGCTGAGCCATATGCTAATTTTATCTTTAACTTTTTCCAAAGTGGCTGTACCGTTTTACACTCCTACCAGCAGTGTATGAATGTTCCAGGTTTTCCATACCCTCACCAATAGCCTGTACTGCTTGTCTTTTTGATAACAGCCATCCTACTGAGTGTATAGTGGTATTTCCTAGTGGTTTTAACTTGCATATTACTAATGATTGTTGATGCAGAACACCAAACTAGCCCAAAGGTTCTTAACCAATTTTAGGTGACGACTTCCTTTTGAGATGCTGATGAAAACTCAACACCTCTCCACAAACCAAAATACGTAAATGTGTAGATGTGAATTTATACACACATGCGAAAAATTTCTTGCAACTCACAGGGGGTAGATGCAAAGATATTCTCCAACTAAAAGTAATATCTCTTATTTGTATGGCACTTTAGTTTATAAAACATTTTCATTTACCCTGTCTTTTTTTATTCTTCACAACTACTCTGTAAAGCAGGAAGCTAATGTTATCCCCATTTACTAGAAGAAGAAATAGAGTTTCAATGAGATGTCCCAAGGTTATATAGAAACAGAATTTAAGCACTGGTTTTCTGGCTACGTCTTCCACACTGTATCTTTCACACATCTGGCTTTTTGGGCCATGGCTCTTAGAGTCAGCAGTTGAAAGCTGCAATATTTATGTTTTAGGAGACAGAATATTTCCTAAAGCCATGAGCTTTCCTGGAATACAGACAGAGATCTAAAATTTTGCTCTGTTTTAGTAAGTAGAAAGAAAGTAGCACATCTTATAACAATTGTATATGGCCAAGAATATGACATTAGAAACCAGGAGAATATATGTTCATTTGCTTTAATCAGGGTAAAGAATTTGCATGCCTATAAAGAGCAGCTAATTATTTATATTATTTTCCCAGGAGCATCTTAAACTACAGAGAGAAATGGGGAAACATCAATAAAGCCTGGAGATTTTATTCTATTAGTAAGTGACAGATGTGCTTGTTTGCTAAGAGCAAATACTCAGTGGGGCTGCTTCCCTTTGGACCCATTAGGCAGATTAGATGATATGACACGTTTGGCTCTTGGTATCAGCACTCTTAGTTAACGCTGAACTACCAGTGCTCTCCTCCATCCCTTGCTGTGGGGCAAGGCAAAAGAATACACTCCTGCGGCATATGACACATGGAGAAGGCAATGGCACCCCACTCCAGTACTCTTGCCTGGAAAATCCCATGGATGGAGGAGCCTGGTAGGCTGCAGTCCATGGGGTCGCTAAGAGTCGGACACAACTGAGCGACTTCACTTTCACTTTCCACTTTCATGCATTGGAGAAGGAAATGGCAACCCACTTCAGTGTTCTTGCCTGGAGAATCCCAGGGACGGGGGAGCCTGGTGGGCTGCTGTCTCTGGGGTCGTACAGAGTCAGACACGACTGAAGCGACTTAGCAGCAGCAGCAGCATATGACACACAGCCAAGAAAAGCACCGGAAGTCACTTTGCCTCTACGCAGGCTGCATCTGTGTCAGGAGAATGAGTGATTGGTGAATGGAGTAGATTTAAAATAAGGGCTGGTCTCTTGCACTGATGGTGGGAACGTGAATTGACATAGCCACTATGGAGAACAACATGAAAATTCCTTAAAAAAAACTGGGAATAAAACTACCATATGACCCAGCGATTCCACTGCTGGGGATATATATACCCTGAGAAAACCACAACTGAAAAAGGCACATGCACCCCAGTGTTCATTTCAGCACTGTTTACGATAGCCAGGACATGGAAGCAACCTAGATGCCCACGACAGATGAATGGATAAAATAGTTGTGGTACATATATACAATGGAATATTACTCAGCCATAAAAAGGAATGCATTCGAGTCAATGCTGATGAGGTAGATGAACCTAGAGCCTACATACAGAGTGAAGTCAGTCAGAAAAACAAATAGCGCCCATTAACACGTATATATGGAATCTAGGAAAATGGCACTGCCCTACGTGCAGGGCAGGAATAGAGACACAGACGTAGAGAATGGACTGTGGCCACGGCAGGGGAAGGAGAGGGTGGGATGAATTGAGAGAGCAGCATTTAAGTGTCTGCATTGCCACATGTGGGATTTGCTGGCGGCACAGTCACAGCGGAGCAACTGAGTCCGCACGCACGGGAGGGAGGCTAAAAGAGGAGGGGATATATGTACGGTTGTGGCTGATTCGCGCTGTCGCGCGGCAGAAAGCAACACGACATTGAATAGCAATGATCCTCCAATTAAAAACGTTTAAAAAATCATTTTAAATGAGGGCTGCTATCTCTTACTATCCATCATGGCCCAGATTCCATTTTTGCTAATCTAAGCTGCCGCCTCCTTGCCCTTGAGCACGAGCCTGCTGTAGGCCTGGGAGCAGCTGCAATAGAAGCGTGGACACAGAGCCAGTGTAGCAGGCGTGGGTGCCCTTGCAGCTCTGCATATTCATCTTACTCTTTCCTCTGGATTTCCCCAAACACCTTAAATTCCACTCTCATGGAGGTTCAAGGGTTGGAATGGAGTCTTCATTCAGTCTAATCCTAATTCTGCTTAGACTGTGGTTCCCCAATCCAATGATTTCTAGAGATAAAGAACAGCTGAAATCTCTCTTCTGTCTTATTGCCATGCCTGGGGTTTTTAACTCCTCCCTTAAGCAAAACTCAATCCTTCAGTTTGGCAATAATTCTTAAATAGGTTCAGTCTGATTCCCTCCTTCTGGCTCTGCCAAAAGTTTCCCTTAAACCAGGACTAGAAACAATGAAGATTTCTTAAAGACTTTGGCTTTCCCGTAACTTTATATTCTCCTTTCCAAGGCATGGAAAGGCTCTAGCTCCGTTTTTCTATTCCTGAGCCAAAGCATGAAGCAGAGATCTAGCTACTTCCTGTGTGCAGGACTGATTAAAATAGCAGGGACTCTGAAGGGATTTACCAACAAAATTGTTTAGCGAGGTCCAGAAGCTATCTACTGAGAAGAAAAGAACTTGGACTGTTTATGCCATATGGCCTTAGATAATGCTGACATTATCTATCTTGGAAATAAGATTTCTACAGCAATAATCCCAAAGGTCAGACTGCTCAGAGAAGGGAAATAGTAAAAAATAATAATGATAAAAACCCAACCCAGAATGAATCCACTTCTAAATTTAATTATTTCTATAAAGAAAAATATAGACAAGGACATTTGTGTCTGTCTGCAACTTGGGCTCTCTGGTAAAATTGCCTGCAGGTGTTTTGGGTTATTTGTGTTCCTCAGAATTTTGGTTTGAACACTTTAGAAACTTTTTATTCTTGTTGCTAGGCCTCTTTATCTAAGAGGAGAGAAAAGGCTGGGACGTTATACCAACGTGGCTCATTTTATCTGAAGGCACAGCCATGAAAACCCACAAACTGAGGAGGAGGGAAAAAGGCATCTTTAACCATGAAAAAGAGTTGATCCTCAGTGGGTAAAACAGACCCAAGATGAATTTAGAGGGAAAGAAAGTATATCCTAAAGCAATGTACCACGTGAAAGGGTGCATGAAATACACACTTCAGGTACTGTATTTAAAGCTAGCAAACTGAAGCAAAATTGAACAAGGAGTGTCTCTCCTTATTAATGATTCTGAGAGAACTTTATCTCTAGGCAGCAGTTTGGAGGGAACCCTGCCCACTGGTGACTGAAGCCATCACTCTGCGATAGCTATAAGATAATGATCTCTGTTCATACCTAATAGGATGAGGAGAGCAGCAAAGCCTGCCAAGGCGAGAAGGAAAGATACGAGTACTTTCGCTTTAGTGACCTTTGCTATCTTTGTCCTGTGAGTAAATACAGGTCTTCACTCTATTTAAGGACTCAAACCCCTCACTACACAACTCAAGATGGTTACATAGATGAAAAGTGTTAGTTGCTTAGTCATGTCTGACTCTTTGTGACCCCATAGACTGTAGCCCACCAAGTTTCTCTGTCCATGGAATTTCCCAGGAAAGAATACTGGAGTGGGTTTCTATTTCCTTCTTCAGGGGATCTTCCCGGTGCAGGGATTGAACCACATTTCCTACATTGCAGGCAGATTCTTTACCACTGAGCCACAGGGGAAGCCCTATTATATAGATACATGTATGCATATATTCGGACAAGGCAATGGCACCCCACTCCAGTACTCTTGCCTGGAAAATCCCATGGATGGAGGAGCCTGGTAGGCTGCAGTCCATGGGGTTGGTAAGAGTTGGATGCAACTGAGCGACTTCACTTTCACTTTTCACTTTCCTGCATTGGAGAAGGAAATGGCAACTCACTCCAGTGTTCTTGCCTGGAGGATCCCAGGGATGGGGGAGCCTGGTGGGCTGCCATCTATGGGGTCGCACAGAGTCAGACATGACTGAAGCGACTTAGCAGCAGCAGCAGCAGCAGCATGCATATATTGTCGTTGTTGATGTGTCGCTGAGTCACGTCCAATTCTTTGTGACCCCAAGTCATGTCCAACTCTTTGTGACTCCATGGACTGCAGCACTCCAGGCTTCCCTGTCCTTCTCTATCTCCCAGAGTTTGCTTAGACTCATGTCCATTGAGTCGATGATGCCATCCTACCAGCTCATCCTCTGTCACCTCCTTCTCCCTCTGCCCACAGTCTTTCCCAGAATCAGGGTCTTTTCCAGTGAGTTGGCTCTTCATATCAGGTGGTCAAAGTACTGGTTTCAGCTTCAGCATCAGCTCTTCCAATGAATATTCAGGGTTGATTTCCTATAGTATTGGATGGTTTGATCTCCTTGCTGTTCAAGGAACTCTCAAAAGTACTCTCTCACACCACAATTCAAAAGCATCAGTTCTTAAGCTCAGACTTTTTTTATGGTCCAACTCTCACATTTGCATATGACTACTGGAAAAACCATAGGTTTGCCTATATGGACCTTTGTCCCCAAAGTCCCTGATTTTTAACACACTATCTAGGTTTGTCATAGCTTTTCTTCCAAGTAGCAAGCCTGTTTTAACATCATGGCTGCAGTTACCAGCTGCAGTGCTTTTGGAAATGGAGAAAATAAAATCTGTCACTGTTTCCACTTTTGTCTCCGTCTCTTTGCCATGAAATGATGGGATTGGATGCTATGATCTTAATTTCTTGAGTGTTGAGTTTTAAGCCAGCATTTTCACTCTCCTCTTTCACCCTCATTAATAGGTTCTTTAGTTCCTCTTCAATTTCTGCCATTACAGTGGTATCATATGCATGTCTGAGGTTATTGATATTTCTCCCAGAAATCTGGATTCCAGCTTGTGATTCATCCAGCCTGGCATTTTCTCACAATGTACTCTGCATAGAAGTGAAATAAGCAGGGTGACAATATACAACCTTGTCATACTCTTTTCTCATCTTTGAACCAGTCTGTTGTTCCATGGCCGGTTCTAACTGTTGCTTCCTGACCTGCGTACAGGTTTCTCAGGAGACAGGTAAGGTGGTCTGGTATTCCCATCTCTTGAAGAATTTTCCACAGTTTGTTGCAATCCACACAGTCAAATGCTTTAGTATAGACAGTGAGGCAGAAGTTAATGTTTTTCTGGAATTCTCTTGCTTTTTCTATGATCCAGCGGATGTTGGCAATTTGATCTCTGGTTCCTCTGCCTTTTCTAAAACCAGCTTGAACATCTGGAATTTCTCAGTTCACATACTGCTGAAACCTAGTTTGAAGGATTTTGAGCATTACCTTGCTAGCATGTGAAATGAGAGCAATTGTATGGTACTTTGAACATTCTTTGGCATTGCCTTTCCTTGTGATTGGGATGAAAACTTACCTTTTCCAGTCCTATGGCCACTGCTGAATTTTCCTACTTTGCTGACATATTGAATGCAGCACTTTAACAGCATCATCTTTTAGGGTTTTAAATAGCTCAGCTGAAATTCCCTCACCTCCACTAGCTTTGTTCATAGTAATGCTTCCTAGTAATGCTTCCTAGTAATGCTTCCTATGGTCTTCTTGACTTCATACTCCAGGATGTCTGGCTCTAGGTGACTGATCACACCACCATTGTGATTATCTGGGTCATGAAGATCTTTTTTGTATAGTTCTTCTGTTTATTCTTGCCACTTCTTCTTAACCTCTTCTGTTCTGTTAGGTCTTTGCCATTCGGTCCTTTATTTTGCCCATCCTTGCATCAACTGTTCCCTTGGTATTTCTAATTCTCTTGAAGAGAGAGATCTAGTGTTTTTTCTTTCTATTGTTTTCCTCTATTTCTTTGCATCGTTCACTTTAGAAGGCTTTCTTATCTCTCCTTATTCTCTGGAACTCAGCATTCAGTTGGGTATATCTTTCCTTTTCTCCTTTGCCTTTCACTTCTCTTTTTCTCTCAATAAGTCCTCCTCAGTCAACCCATTTGCTTTCTTGCATTTCTTTTTTTTTTTTTTTTTTTGGGTATAGTTTTGGTCCCTGCCTCCTATACAATGTCATGAACCTCTGCACACAGTTCTTCAGGCACTCTATCTACCAAATCTAATCCCTTGAGTCTATTTGTCACTTCCACTGTATAATTATAAGGGATTTGATTTAGGTCATACTTGAATGGTCTAATGGTTCCCCCTACTTTCTTCATTGTAACCCTGAATTTTGCAATAATGAGATCATAATCTGAGCCATAGTCAGCTCCAGGTCTTGTTTTTGCCGACTGTATAGAGCTTCTCCATCTTTGGCTGCAAAGTATATAATCAATCTGATTTTGGTACTGACCATCTGGTGATGTCCATGTGTACAGTCTTCTCTTATATTGTTGGGAGTGGGTGTTTGTTATGACCAGTATGTTCTCTTGGCAAGACTCTATTAGCCTTTGCCCTACTTCATTTTGTACTACAAGGCCAATCTTGCCTGTTATTCCAGCTATCTCATGACTTGCTACTTTGCATTCCGGTCTCTTATGATTAAAAGGATATCTTCTTTGGGTGTTAGTTCTAGAAGGTTTTGTAGGTCTTCATAGAACCATTCAGCTTCAGGCTTGGATTACTGTGATGTTGAACGGTTTGTCTTGGAAATGACTTGAGATCATTCTGTAATATTTGAGATTGCACCCAAGTATTGCATTTTATACTCTTCTTGACTATGAGGGTTACTCCATTTCTTCTAAAGGTTTCTTGCCCACAGTAGTAGATATAATGGTCATCTGAATTAAATTCACCAATTCCTGTTCATTTTAGTTCCATGATTGCTGAACTGTCAATGTTCACTCTTCCCATCTCATGCTTGACCATATTCAATTTACCTTGATTCATGAACCTAATATTCCAGGTTCCTATGCAGTATTTTTCTTTACAGCATTGGACTTTACTTTTGCCACCAGACACACCCACCGCTGGGTGGTATTTCCGATTTCCTCACCCTCTTCATTCTTTTTGGAGCTATTTCTCTGCTCTTCCCCAGTAGCAAATTGGGCATCCTCCAACCTGGAGGATACATCTTCCTGTGTCATCTTTTTTTGCCTTTCATGGGGTTCTTGTGGCAAGAAATCAGAGTGGTTTTTGCCATTCCCTTCTCCAGCAGATCATGTTTTGTAAGATGCGTGTATGTTTTTTTAAATTTATGTTTTGCTTTTTGGGCAGGCAAGGAGGGATGGATGAAGTACAGAGCAGAAAGTTAAGTAAGCATGTAGATCAGGCCCTTGTTTTTAAGAGGTACTGGGTGCCTTGTCAAAGCTTTGTGAATTTACTATTTCTCTTTTTGATTTTATCAAGACATTGAGCAGTGCCCCCCACAATGCAAAAGCTCTGTAATCTGGATAAATGTATGCTTACTGTTCTTTCTCTGCTCTTTTAATGCAGTCTAGCTTATTTGAGACATCAGCAGAGGTAACTGGCTGCAAACTCAGAATTTCGTGCTTTTCTTTTCAGTTTGCCTGGAAGGATGAACCATTTTTTCAGAGTGATAAATACATGCTGGCAACACCGTAGTGTTTCCTGGCACGAGGGAGACACTGGGCTCCAGAAAACACGGGCGGCTCTGGGGGCTGAGGGAGTTCATCAACACCAACACGTTACGCTGCACTCAGACAGACAGGCTTCCTGCTGGAAGACTAGCCAAACAGAAGGATGCTAATGATGCTGGGGTCCTGGCTACCTGGGCTCGACAGATTTGAATACACTTCCGGCCTCAATCACGCCTCATTTGTCAACATTTTCCTTGGCTCCTGAACCAACCCTTAGAATATAACAACCGCCGTGCAATAGTTTCATTACAACAGAAAAACCGTGAAGTAGTGAATCTGAGTCATAGTCATGACCCTGTTCAAAACTGTCCGGGAGCCACCAGGCTAACTGTAAAATCAAGACATGCTACACCTTAAACTCTACAGTTGAATGTTAGGCCTACAAGGTTTCTCTCTGAACTCAGTGTGTTGCTAGTTTGTAGACGGATTCTAGAGCCAGACCAGCTGGATTTGAATCTTCGCTGTACCGCTTATTAGGTCACTTACATGACCTTGGGCAAGTCACATCACCTCTCTGTGCCTCAATTTCCTTCTGTATAAAACAGGGTTGCTCTAAGGATTGTGATATTATCTGTGCAGTGTTAGGAACACTGCTAGGCACTTTATAAGTGACCTGTATGTGTTAACTTTCATTATTCTGTAGAATTTGATGAAAATGAAGAGTAAGAAACTAAAAAAAAAAAAAAAAAAAAAAAAGAATAAGAGGCTTTAATTTAATATGGGTGACAGGATAATTTTATTTAAAGTAAGTTCCTATACGTGTTTTTTTTTTTTTTTTTTCTCTTCCAAGACTTAGATGCTGCATGAACAAGGGGTAAGACTTAATCTCTCAGAACCTGGATCCTCGATTGAAAAATGGGGGTAATGGCACCTTTCTCTGTGAGGTGCATAACTGTTGTTACAGGAAGTTTCTCTCTCCCAGCGAGGGTCAACTTTCAGTTTAAGCACGAATGAACCATCCCTGCTACATCCCCAGGACCCAGGGAGGCTGTGCAGGTGAAGCTCCTGCTCTGGAAGCTGCTGGGGGTGTATTACTGGGTGGAGAGCCAGGCTGGGCGGGGTGGGGTTGGCGTGGAGGGAGCAGGCCGCAATCAGGAGAGCCTGGGCACTTCCCTGTCCTGTCTTGGAAGGGAGTTGTGATGATCTCAGGGGAGGCTCCTGTGCCTGGATTCTGGTCACTTGGGTGACGAAGCTTGTTACAGGCTCTCTGCCCCTTTACTCAGGGATTTGGAGGATTTAGTCCTTGCCTCTGGTCACGCTCAGACTGGGACTCTGGACTACTCTTCTACTTTTCCTGTAAAGGATTTCTCTCTTTCCCACCCACCCACCTTCCCTCCCTTCCACCAACGCTTACTGAAGTGTGTCCGTACCTACCGCCAGTCGTGCTAGGCACTAAGGACCCACAAAGGCTTCAGCCTTAGGTGGATTTCCTAGTCTTCAGCCTCTCAGAGTAAGTTCTCGACAGTTCCATAGCCCCCTTTCTGGACATGTTCTGAGACTCTGGAATTTTCCCAAGTCAGTACATTCATTTTTCCTTATGATCCTGTTCCTTGAACTGTCTTACCCGACCTCTCTATTTCATCCCAGCTGACATCCTTTCGATCCGAGGCCTTGGCCTGTCATGACTGTGTCGCTGCAGCAGCCTCCTGGCTGATCTCTGACGCCAGTACAGTCTTGATGAGGTAATCCACATTGCCTGATACTGCAATGGAAATTCTGCCCATGGGGGCAGTTGCCAATTTATTGCTTCTTAGTTCCTAACTTGCCCTTCATTCCCCGACTCCTGAAAATGGAGCTTGAACCTTCAAATATTTTGCCTTTGCCAGATGGCTTGATGTAGTTCAACTTTGCCAGGACAGAGCACTGGAGAGAGAGCACATGAAGGGGTCTTCTTCCTGGATTCTGTGGATTGTTCCGGTGGACTTAGAGAGTGCTTTATTTTTCTCCACTCCTCAGCCCCAGAGGTTTCTGCCCATGCTAAGAGCTTGCAGGATGCAGCTTCCCCAGGGGACCTCAGCTCTTAGTTTGGACTGCAGTGAAACCTGTGCTTTAGTCAAAGTTCCTGCCTGCACACCTTCTCCTCAGTCCTATGAGAGTGGACTTCGAGGGAACTCCAGAACACTTGGCTGAGGTACACGAAAGTCCATTAGGTTCCTACAGAGGGAGGCCTCTTCAGGACCCATCAGCAGCATATGTGGTGGTACCCCAGCACCATCTGTGTGCACAGCTCGCCAGCACTATGGACATTTGTTTCTGTGGATGCTGCAGTGCAGACACCAGGGAGTAGTAACTTTACTGTGTGACTTTCATCTCCTGAATGGATCCAGACTGATAAGATTCACAGAAACATCAAAATATGCAAACAAGATTCTCCTGCTCATTGCCAATCCCCTCTACAAACAGGTCTCATTGTTTCTATCAGATTCCACCACTAGTCTTCAAGGACCCGGGAACAAACCACTCATTTCTTCTCTGTGTATGCTCAGGTTTCCCTCACCATTCATGCCCTCCTGTCTCTAGTCCCCTAAATCATATTCTAGCCATCCTTTGAGGTCTAGCTCAAATTTTTCATTTATGAAGTGGTTTTTGCTTTTGATGGCTTCACTGGTGACTCAGCTGGTAAAGAATCTGCCTGCAATGCAGGAGACCTGGGTTCGATCCCTGGGTTGGGAAGATCTCCTGGAGAAGGGAATGGCTACCCACTCTAGTATTGTAGCCTGGAGAATCCCACTAACTATATGGTCCATGGGGTCGCAAAGAGTTGGACATGACTGAGTGACTTTCATACACACACTTTTGCTTTTTATAGGCATAACCATTCTTTCTCTTCTTGCAAAGCATGCCTGTACTGTATAATTGAGTGCGGAATTATATAGCGCCCCTTGGGGTTCTTTTTTCTTTTTGGCTAGTAACTTATTGAGATTGAGTTCTTATCATACACGAGGCTGTGTGCTGTGCGCTTTCAGTCATTTGATGTCTCATCTTGGAGATTCTCCATCAGATACTCTGTGTATGGGTTTATGTGCTCTCCTAACAGTCACGATATAATTAAAATTTTTTCTTCTTTCTCTGGGGAACGAAATCAGAGCTATGCTCCATTGTTCTTTTAAATTTTTGGTGCATAGTATGTGGGACTTTAGTTCCCTGACCAGGGATTGAACCCATACTCCCCTGCGTTGGAAGGCAGAGTCTTAACCACAGGAGAAGACCGCCATAAGCAAGTTTATAAACAGGGGTAGAGAACATGTAACATATGCCAAACTCTTGTGAGAATTTTCTCTGTGCATTTGAAAATTATGGGGGCCTTCTGGTTTAATATATTTAGTAAATAATGGCAGCCTTCTCATTGAACCTGCTTCCATCGCCTATTCACTATGAAACCCCAGGGAGGTAATAAAAAAAGTCAGAATTCCACCTGCTCTTTGCAGTAGTTGCTTTGTTATGTCCATAGCCTTGACTGGCAGTTTATAGCCAACCCCTTTCTGTTCAACCTCAGGAAATCTTCTGAATGGCTTAGACTTTTGAGAAAGGGAAAATAAATTTTGAGCATGCTACTAAAAATAGTGTGCATGATTTCTTAATGCCATTTGGCCTTGTCTGGAGTGAAAACTATGAAAGTGTTAGTTGCTCAGTCATGTCCGATGGTGTAGCCCTGGACTGCAGCCCGCCAGGCTCCTCTGTCCTTTGGATTCCCCAGGCAAGAATACTGGAGTGGGTTGCCATTCCCTTCTCCAGGGGGTCTTCCTGACCCAGGAATCAAACCCAGGTTTCCTGCAATGTAAGCAGATTCTTCACCATCTGAGCTACCAGGGAGTGGAAATTGAATGGTGAAAAACTGATTCTGATTCTTTGCATTCAGAAAGACTGGTCTTAATTTTGTTGAGTTCAGTGAGGTTGGAAAATCATCTCACTATGACAGTTATCTGTATTCTACAACCAAAGAAATGGGAGCAAGTGAGGTTAAGTAATATGACCAAGGAAATGCAGCTAATAGGTCGTAAAGCCAGGGTGTGAACCATGGCTTACCTAACCACAGCATGAAATTGTCTTCATGAAATGAAATTCATTTCATAAAGTTAAGATTTCCTACCTGCCAGGCTTACATTCACCTTAGGAGGTCAGGGATATTATCATCCCCCTCTTGCATTTCAGGAGGAAGGCTTGGAAAAGCTCACTGAGTTGCCCAATTCTGCTGAGGCAGGAAGTTAGCAATATTGAGGCCTGGATCCAAAGCTGGTCCTCCTCATCTGTCATTAGATGAACAGTTTCATGTGGGTGCTATAGACCAAGGTAGATACCAGCTCCATTTGAGCAGACAGTGTGTGTTTTTTCACAGATAGTAGGTAACACGGTGCTTACCTACTTCCGGTAAGCTTCCAGTGCTTACCGGAAAGATCCAGAGGAAGTAATTGACTAAAACACCAAATGATCCAGCTAGCCAGCTATTAAGAAGCCTGTGGACCTGGTATCTAGCATGACAGTTTCTTCTGGAACAAGTTCCTGGTGTTCTGTTGTGTTTCTTCATAGCTATAACATAAACTCTTTGGGGCTAAGTCTCCCTAGTTCTGTTTTCAGGAACATTTCTGTCTCTCTGGAACAGTGTGCACTTATATGGCAGCTTTAGCCTTCTTTGAACCGTTGAGGCCCCAGCACAGTATAAGAGTGGCTTTGGAGGACATGCTGCTAGGGACAGATGATGATGGTGACAACGGTCAGACCCAAGGGCAGGCTTGTCTTTAGACTACGTGAAGATGATGCTGGGTGTTCTGAATGCTGGTGCCCTGGCCCTGCGCTGTTGCTCAAATGTCCTTCAAGCATGAGCTGTTACCCAGGAGTGGAAGAACACGAGGGGCCACTTATGTCCATTCAGGGAAGGACCATGCAGAGTGCCTCTACACTGTTTGCTTTTAATTCAGAGATCTCATTGATTACTAGTCCTTCTCCCATGATATGAGCAAAGAAAAACAACATCATGGAAGAGGTATTCTAATCACTGACCAGAACAAAGCTTCAGGAGGATGGGTAGGTTTAATTTGTTATTCTGTTCCACATTTGCACAGAAGCAGAATTGACTGGGCATTAACTTTTTTTTCATTGGAAAAACACTTAAAACTTCAATACTAAATGGTATTTTCTTGTAAAATGTTTTAACTCTGTGAGCTCTATTTGAGTCTGTTCACACAGATTATTATTATTATTATTTTTTAAAAGGAATTCTTGCAAGGAGAGTCAGACATGACTTAGCAACTAAACAACTCATCTTTATAGTTTAAAGATACTATTCTTTGGATTGGAAAACTGCGATTTTATTCGAAGTATTATTGAATATAATATTACCTTATTGCTACAGGTAGCAATAAGAATGGCTAACTTTAATTTTCTGCCTGTTTTGTTTCAAGGATTATGCTAGATGCTTTATAGATGTTTATTTAATTCCAACATTATCCCTCTAACATCTGTGTAGATTCTTTTATGCCAATTCAAACTGTGCAAATTTGGAATAGTATTATGTAAACACCAGGCATGAAGTCAGAAATGAGGTGAATACTGTTAAATGAGAATCGAGAATTTTGACACACACGGGCCAAGACAGCTCTGTTCACTCCATTGCCGTGAGGTGGTCCTGCTTTTAGCTGGCAACTAGAAGTTCTTTGTATTCAATACCATCAACTCTGGAAATGCATTCCTGACATAAAATGCACTTGTATTGCAATCCCAGACAGCATATGACAGTACAGTGTCTTTGTATATGGGGAATGATCAGAAAATGATCATTTAATGTACCTGAACAGGCTAAAAGGGGGTATGGTCAGAAATAAGTTGATCAATCCCTCACCTGTGGAATGCGAGCCTGACCACTCTCCTTTTGCATTTCTAGCTGGGGTTGCAAGTTAACTTGTGATGTCCAGCTGAATACCACCAAGTATTTTAACTTCAACTTCATCCTCCCAATCTTGCTCTTGGTTTCCTTCCCACTGCCCCACCCCTCCCTGTCTTCAGAAAAATAGCATATGTGTGAGGGCTTTTGATATATAATCTTTGACTCAATGGGCTTGAGTTTGAGTGAACTCTGGGAGATAGTGAAGGACAGGGAAGCCTGTTGTGTTGCAGTGCATGGGGTGGCCAAGTGGGACACGACTGAGCAACTGAACAGCAACATTTTCAAATAACTGTAGATTCACAGGAAGTTGAAAAATAATAAAGACAGGTCCTATGTGCCCTGCCCTCAGTTCTCCCCAATGGCAACACCTTATAAGACAGTAGCAGCACATGTGGTTTTGAAGGGCAGTAGCTCACCAAGTTTAAGTTCTGGGGAAAAGCTCTACATGGAAGCCCTCTCCTCACACCCCAACCAGAGCAGGCTTCAAGGGCATTCCACCTGTGCCTTTGCACCAAGCGCCCACAGCAGAAGGGTGCAATCAGCATTTTGAAATTCTTCAAAGATTTGATCTTTGAATTTGCATTTTGTAAGTGAAGTTGAAGAAACAGTGGAGCACGCCCCACCGGGGCTTGGAGCCTTGGTTCATGGTGGTTCCACCTCCCGGACTCTGAGGGATGGGGTGTTGACCTCTGCCTCTTCTGCTTCTGCCCCATGCCCACTGCTGCCTTCCCCGCTGGGCAATCCTGGGTGTGGGTGCCGGACTGTTGGGTCAGTGGGGAAGGCATCTGGGACCCGTAAGGGTCTGCATGTGTCTGGCAAGTATCCTTGTTCTTGAGGAGTTATTTTGTACTAAAGAGCAAATACAAACCACCACGACAAGTCAAGACAAAGACAGCTGAAAGAAGGAAGACACCTTTACTCTGCATTGGAACAAAGGGCCTGGCATTTCTATTTTGCACTGGGCCCCACAAATCATATTGCTAGTCCTTCTGAAAACTGTTTTATAGCCCAGCCTCTTACAAAAAAACCTAGGCATGAAGATGAATATTTATCAGGAAGTAGGAAGCTTTGACTAAAGCACAGAGGCGTATTTGTGTGCCAAAGGTATAAATGGTTCCCACTAATGCCAGAGAAATCTTCCTAAAGCACATTCTTATCAAGTCAGAGACTGTGCTAAACCCCATGGGGCTTCCTGTTCACAGGCCAGACTCCACAGCTGTAGCCTGACCCTGGGTTCTCCATAAATAACCCACCTCATTTTATCTTCTGAATTTCAGGTTTCAGTAGACCTTGATTCAAATTCATGCTCGCTTCCAACTCAATGCAGTTCATGCTTGTGCCATTTTGTTTTTCAGAAATGCCATTTTACTAGACTTTGAAGCTCAACTATCACTTCTCTCCTAAAGCTCCCAGCCTGTGCCCACCTCATAGCCTTTGCACTTGTTTTCTCTGCCCTTATCATTTTTTCTCTAGTTCCTCTGCCTTTTCTAATCAAATTGCCAACATCTGTTGGATCATCAAAAAAGCAAGAGAGTTCCAGAAAAGCATCCATTTCTGCTTTATTGACTATGCCAAAGCCTTTGACTGTGTGGATCACTACAAACTGTGGAAAATTATTCAAGAGATGGGAATACCAGACCACCTGACCTGCCTCTTGAGAAACCTGTATGCAGGTCAGGAAGCCACAGTTAGAACTGGACATGGAACAACAGACTGGTTCTAAATAGGAAAAGGAGTATGTCAAGGCTGTATATTGTCACCCTGCTTATTTAACTTCTATGCAGAGTATATCATGAGAAACGCTGGACTGGAGGAAGCACAAGCTGGAGTCAATATTGCTGGGAGAAATATCAATAACCTCAGATATGCAGATGACACCACACTTATGGCAGAAAGTGAGGAAGAACTAAAGAGCCTCTTTATGAAAATGAAGAAGGAGAGTGAAAAAGTTGGCTTAAAACTCAACATTCAGAAAATGAAGATCATGGCATCTGGTCCCACCATTTCATGGCGAATAGATGGGGAAATAGTGGAAACAGTGGCACACTTTATTTTTGGGGGGCTCCAAAATCACTGCAGATGGTGACTGCAGCTATGAAATTAAAAGACGCTTACTCCTTGGAAGACAAGCTATGACCAACCTAGATAGGATATTAAAAAGCAGAGACATTACTTTGCCAACAAAGGTCCATCTAGTTAAGCTATGGCTTTCCCAGTAGTCATGTATGGATGTGAGAGTTGGACTATAAAGAAAGCTGAGTGCTGAAGAATTGATGCTTTTGAACTGTGGTGTTGGAGAAGACGCTTGAGAGTCTCTTGGACTGCAAGGAGATCCAACCAGTCCATCCTAAAGGAAATCAGTCCTGAATATTCATTGGAAGGATTGATGTTGAAGCTGACGCTCTAATACTTTTGCCACCTGATATGAAGAACAGACTCATTTGAAAAGACCCTGATGCTGGGAAAGATTGAGGGCAGGAGGAGAAGGGGCTGACAGAGGATGAGATGGTTGGATGGCATCACCGACTCAATGGACATGAGTTTGAGTAAACCCTGGGAGTTGGTGATGGACGGGGAGGCCTGGCGTGCTGCAGTCCATGGTGTTGCAAAGAGTCAGACACAACTGAGCGACTGTACTGAACTGATTGTTCTTTCTCTAGGCCTGGTACAGTTAGAGCCATCTCATTGTTCAGAGAGGTCACCTGTCTGGAGTGGTCTACCTGAATGCCTGCTCTAAGCTGCTAAACTTCACCCCATCCCATCCTACTCCTGTTAATCACATTGACCACTTTTAAAATTAACTTTGTATATTTAATATTTTACTAGTGTAATGATCATCTGTCCCCATGAGAGTGGGTACCTTTACCTTTTTCACTCTGTATCTTCAGGCCTCAAACTTTGCCCAGCACATACCTGGTAGTTCCCAGGTGGCGCTAGTGTTAAAGAACCCGTCTACAAACATAAAAGACATTCATTTGATCCCTGGGTCAGGAAGGTCCCCTGGAGGAGGGCAGGAAACCCACTCCAGTATTCTTGCCTGGAGAATCCCATGGACATAAGTGCCTGGCGGGCTACAGTAATAGCCTCGCAAAAAGTCAGACACTACTAAAGCACTGAATAACAGAATGTTCTTCTCCTTCTTCCAAACACTGGAGTACGTTGTATTTTGCGTACATGTTTTATCTCCTTCTCTATGCTATTCCCTTCTTGAGGTCGGTGGGGTGTATGATTCGTTCTTATCACTCAGGACGCCTAGCAGAGACCTAGGCTTCAGCAAGTCTTCACTGAATGCAGACATAAAAACAAATGGTGCAGAGGCAGAGCATTTCTTTCTCTCTCAGAACAACCGGACACAGCATTAACGCAGAGAGATCAAAACTAATTGCTGGAACGAGAAGTAGGTGCCATTTAGCAGTCACGGCATCTGTACCAAGGGCGGCTTTGGGACAGTGTGTAATCAGCTCATAACACACGGTATCCAGGGTGACCTCTGTGCTCATCCATGTGCCATTCTCTTCAGGCTGTTGGTTGCCTCTGTGGCCTGTGGGATGGAAAGCTTCCCAAAATAGAGAGCAGGAATGAGGTTGAAGTCCCATGGGAGAGAATCAGAGCTAGAGGGCACCTTGTCACCCCACATCAGGCTGTTCTTTCAGCAAAGCACTTTGTTTTCCATCCTCGATAAAGTGGAGGTACTCACCCAGGGCTGAGGTGAGGCCTCTGGAGAGCGTGAGGAAGGTGAGATGCGGCATTCATCTCCAGAGTGGCAGGTTTGGGGCGGAAATGGGACCATGAAACAAAATGGCGTACATAGAAAAGCCGCGGTGTGATGAGTGCTGGGTGTTCCGGGCCAGGAGGACTTGAGGTTCTGCCTAGCTCAGCTAGAAGGAGGCTGCTTAAGTTCTGCAAGAAGAATCTGGAGCCACATGTGACCCGTGGGCCATGGGGAACAGAGTGCACAGTGTGCGAGGCCAAGGGGTTCAGAGGTCCAGCAGGAAGGCAGGACGCACGCCATGTTTGGAAACTCATGCAGACGACTTCCTCTTCCGGTCCCCCTTCAGAGAGCGCCTTGCGAAGCCTCAGCGCCCCCTGTGGACACTCCCATGGCTCGTGAGGAAGATGACAAGGACTCCCGCTCTCCCTCCCGTGTGCAGCACCTCTGATGGCAGCCTCTCTGCTGAGAGGACGGAGCTTGGCCCCCGGTGCTGATGGAGAGAGGTGTAACCATGCGGGGTGGTGGAGCTGGTGTTGGGGAGGTCCTTGCGGGGAAGTCCTGCAGGCCAGCTCCTGGGAGGTCTGAGGGCTGATTATTTCAGTCTTCTTCCTGGGAAGGAAAGGCCTCTTGTGTGACAGGGCAGCCCTGTTGGTCTCCTGTGGGATTTTTCCCCTTTTCTGGGTCTGCAGTTCCCAAGCTGGCGTTTCAGACAGCTCTGCAGTGAGAAGGCAGTGGCAGAGACCACAACCTGAAATCTGGTGCGTAGGACTCACGATCTCACTGCAAACAGCCAAGGTGGAGAGGGCTGGCCTGTAGATTGTAGGAGAACAGTACTCAGAGGGGTTCGGCAAACCATGCTGGGGTTGCAAAAACTGTCACGTTCCTCCTCTTTTCCACTCTGGAGAAAATCCTTCTTTTTAATTCTTGGAAGGAGGAATTTCTGTGGAGCCTCAAATTAGACCACAAGCGCACATTTATCCCCTCAAAGGCATCCACTTCAGGGCCTGCTTCTACCTTTGACCTTGGCTTTTTCCTTCTTTATGACAGTACAGAACCAAAGAGTGTGCCTTAAGACTTATTCAGTCTGGGCTCTGAGCTGTTTTCCCCACTGGCTAGATGTTCTGATTCGTAAGTAAATTATGTGTGTGTCAAATCAGCACCTAGTAGGGCAGTACTTGCTTTCTAAGGCTGATGACTCTTGTGCGCCGGTGGTACCCGGTGGTTCCAGCGCCGGCCAAAACAAAGGATGGTTTAGGAGCAGAGCTTGGCAAGTCCTGCCATCCCTGTCTTCAAAATTTATCTCCAGGACGCCTCCTTATCTCAGGTATGCGCGGCTTTCCTGACTTTTGTACAGACCTGCCTATCTGGATTCCCGTAACAGCGCCTCAGCCAGCCTCCAGTCCTACCCTTCATCCCCTCCACACTATTCTCCACTCAGAAGCTGTGTAGGGATTGCATTCGTTTCCTATTGCTGCTGTAGCAAATCGCTGCAAACGTAGTGGCTCAACATGACATACATTGATTCTTTTTTAGTTCTGCAAGTCAGAAGTCAGAGATCATGTTCCTGGGCTAAAATCGGGGTGTCGGTAGGGCTGCCTCCCTTATAGATTCTCTGGGGGAGAGTCTGTTTCTTTGCCTGTTCCAGCTTGCATTCCTAGGCTATGGCCCAACAACACTTCAACCTTTGCTTCCTTTGTCGTGTTCTTTTCTGAGTCTGGCTCTCCCGCCTCCCTCTTACAGGGAGCCTTGTGATAACATTGGATAATCCAGGACTCTTCCCACCTCCATATCTTTAATTACCCTCCCACCTCCATATCTATTGCCATGTAAGGTAATAAATTCACAGGTTCTGGGAATTCAGAAGCGGAGGGCAGCATTATTCTACCTCATGCACCATGCCTGTCAGCTGGCTGAGATCCATCCACGACTCTCCGTGACAAATAAAACCCACGTTCCAGTACAAGACTTGCAAGGCCCTGCCCGCTTCTCCAACCATTTCTCCAACCAGCCTTTTCCTGGCCCTCTGCTCCTGTCACCCTGGCCTGTGCCTGCTCCTCTTAAAACCTCAGGCCATTTTGTTTTGAGGGTCTTGGTGGTGGTGGTTCTCTCTGGTTCAGTTTCAGTTCAGCCACTCGATCGTGTCCAATTCTCTGCAACCCCATGGACTGCAGCACGCCAGGGCTCCCTGTCCATCACCAACTCCCGGAGCTTACTCAAACACATGTCCATTGAGTCGGTGATGCCATCCAACCATCTCGTTCTCTGTCGTCCCCTTCTCCCACCTTCAATCTTTCCCAGCATCAGGGCCTTTTCAAATGAGTCAGTGCTTCTAGATTGGTCTTGTTTCAGATACTCACAAAAGTGTATGTTCTTTTATTCTGGATCTCATCCTCTGG
This sequence comes from Bison bison bison, assembly GCF_000754665.1. NCBI lineage: Eukaryota > Metazoa > Chordata > Mammalia > Artiodactyla > Bovidae > Bison > Bison bison. Next base: position 17,204,650 of record NW_011495082.1, read on the forward strand.
GAGACCACTCCTGGGAAATCTTTTTGAAAGAAGCCTTCACCCTGGTCACTAATACCCCAGAACTTAATTTTACGTATCACACCTGGTAGTAAAATCATTTATGTATTTGTCGTCTCTCTCGCCACAATGTAAGCTCAGTGGGAGCAGGCACCATTCTGTTTCGTTTATCAACAGGATCACCAGTGCCTACCATGACGCCTGGCAAACAGCTGGCATTCGACGACTCTCTTTTTACTGAAACAGAGGCATGACGATCCTAGGAACAAGGTCAGCGTGAAGCATCTCTCTCCCCTTTGTGTATGCTGTTGCCTTTTCCATTTGTATGTGACTTACAAACATCATAATTGTCTAAGATTTGCAGGAGACCTGGGTTCGATCCCTGGGTTGGGATGATCCTCTGGAGAAGGGAACAGCTACCCACTCCAGTATTCTGGCCTGGAGAATTCCAGGGACTGTATAGTCCATGGGGTCGCAAAGAGTCAGACATGACTGAGCGGCTTTCATTTTCACTTTGCAGGTATATAGCAGAAGAGTTTCCAGTTATGGAATCTACTTTTTATTTTAAGGAAGAAATCTAACATTAATTATGCAGTTGTTGGTATTTGAGCTAAGACCTTTTGTTACTTAATACTCAAATACACCCTGAGTTTCAAGCATTATGGGTCCCACTTAACAGAAGAAGAAACTGAAGCTCATGTTAAATAACTTGTCTAAATTTACAAGGCTAGTAAATGGTGGAGTGGAACCTGAATACAGCTTGTCTGACACCATTACCAAACTCAGTACCATTGCTGCTGTACATACCTGCATATTACAAATAGTGTAGCCAATACAAAAGAGCTTTGACTGGGGGCCTAAACTTACATTCTGATGGTGGTGGTGGTTTAGTTGTTAAGTTGTGTCCGACTCTTGTGACCCCATGGACTGTAGCCTGCCAGACTCCTCTGTCCATGGGATTTCCCAGGCAAGAATACTGGAGTGGGTTTCCATTTCCTTCTCCAGGGGATCTTCCTGACCCAAGGATCGAACCCAGGTCTCTGCATTGCAGGCAGACTCTTTACTGACTGAGCTGCAAGTTCAGATCAGTTACTCAGTCGTGTCCGACTCTTTGCAACCCCAGGGAAGATTACATTCTGATGACACTTAGTAATTGTGTATGTAACCTTGAGTAAGTGCCTTAATCTTGGTGAAATTTAACTTCAATATCTCATATCATTGTTACAACAGTAAATGACATAAGATGTGCCAAGTATCTAATACAGTGCCTGGAAGTAAAGTGAATGTTGACCACATGGGAGATTTAAAGTAGTATTAGTAGAAACCTTCTACTCTAACTTCTTCTTCGAGGTGTTTTTGCTTCCTTTTTCCCTCTAATTTAAGGGAAACTTGAGAAAGAAGCTTGAAAGAAATGCCCCTGGTCAATAGGGGCATTGGGTCAATAGGGTCAGTAGGGCCCCTGGTCTATGTTTTCATCATCATTTCTTCCTGTCACAAATGTTCTCAAGCTCAGCTTAACTGAAACAGGTTTTACCATCAATACTGAATATTTTGTAACTCAGAGTTTTCAGGAGAGAGTAAAAACTTGTCTGTGGTGAAATTCAGTTCTCGGGGGGCAGCATCTCATCTAGGATGCTGAACACTGAAGAACGAAATGGTCTCCCAAGTGGGTTAGAGAAAGTGCCCCGAGACCCGGCAGTGCACTTTTTCATAAACTGCCCCCCCCAGTGGAATATTTTTGGAAAGCTATGCTTTTCCTATCCACCAGGAGGGTTAATGAAGCTTAATAACTTAAGCTCTCCTGCTAACAATTTCTTTCCCAGATACTGCTTCATGTTGCCATGTTTAAAAGGCAAGTCTGTTAAAAAATGTTAATATGAATATGTCATACCCTTGCTTAAAGTCTCCAGTGAGTCCTTTCAGAATGAAACCCAAACATCTTTCATTGTTCAATAAATCTCTCTACCATCTCATCCCAACCTACCTGGAGAGCTCCACTTCTTGATACTATTTCCCATTCCTTTAACTGCTGCCTCAGTACACCCTCCACTTCACGGAGAACCTGCCGTTAGTCATCCTTCACTCTCAGACTGGGAGATAAGCATGAAGACATGGGCATGTTTTTGTTCACAAGAGCACTGCAAATGACATCTGCATACTTTACAGATCAGAAGATACTTCCTAATGTGATTTAAATCTCACCAGTCCAAGATCTGGATTGACCAAACCCATGGGTAATAAAATATCTTTATAGGCAGCTAGGATGGTTGAGAGTCCCTTGGACTGCAAGGAGATCCAACCAGTCCATCCTAAAGGAAATCAGTCCTGAATATTCATTGGAAGGATTGATGTTGAAGCTGAAGCTCCAATACTTTGGCCACCTGATGTGAAGAGCTGACTCATTGGAAAAGACCCTGATGCTGGGAAAGACTGAAGGCAGGAGGAGAAGGAGATGACAGAGGATGAGATGGTTGGATGGCATCACCGACTCAATGGACATGAGGTTGAGTAAACTCTGGGAGTTGGTGATGGACAGGGAGGCCTGGCATGCTGCAGTCCATGGGGTCGCAAAAAGTCGGACATGACTGAGCGACTGAACTGAACTAACAACCCTGCAGTGAACAAATCTATTGGCAGCATTTTCCAGCAGCATTTGCTCACTTCCTGTCTCTGTGTCACATTTTGGTAATTCTCACAATATTTCCAACTTTTTCATTATTACTATATTTGTTGTGGTGATCTATGATCAGCTATCTTTGATACTACTATTGTAAATTTTTAGGACTCAATGAACTGTGCTGATACAAGATGGCAGACTTAATGGAGAAATATTGTGTGTGCTGTGACTGTTTCCCAAACAGCTGTTTTTCCCATTCCCCCTTCTCTCTCCCTCTCTTTGGTCCTCTCTATTTCTTGAGGAACAACAATATTGAAATTGGGCCAGTTAACAATCCAACAATGGCTTCTAAGGGTTTAAGAAAAAGGAGGGTCACACATCTTTCACTTTAAGTCCAAAGTTAGAAATGGTTAAGCTTAATGAGGAAGGCATGTTGAAAGCCAAGATAGGCCAAAAGCTAGGCTTCTTGTGCCAGTTAGCAAAGTTGTGGGTACAAAGGAAAAGTTCTTAAAGGAAATAAAAAATGCTACTGCAGTGAATACACAAATGATAAGAAAGCAAAATAGCCATATGCCAATAGGGAGAACGTTTTAGAGGTCTGAATAGAAGTTCAAACAAGACACAAGATTTCCTTAAGCCAAAGCCTAATCTAGAGCAAGGCCCTACCTCTTTAATTCTATGAAGGCTGAGAGAGGAGAGGAAGCTGCTGAAGAACAGTCTGGAGCTAGCAGAGGTCAGTTCATTGGGTTGGATTCATGAGGTTGAAGGAAAGAAGCCATCTCCAAAACATAAAATGCAAGGTAAAGTAATAAGTGGTGATGTAGAAGTTTCAGCAAGTCATCTAGAATATCTACCTAAGATCACTAAAGAGGGGCTTCCCAGATGGCTCAATGGGTGAAGAATCCACCTGCAATGCAGAAGATACAGGAGACCCAGGTTCAATCCCTGGGTTTGAAAGATCCCCTGGGGAAGGGCATGGTAACCCACTCCAGTATTCTTGCCTGGAGAATCCCATGGACAGAGGAGCCTGGAGGGCTACAGTCCATAGGGTTGCAAAGAGTTGGACAAAACTAAAACAGTTGAGCATGAATGAATGCACACTAAAAAATAGATTTTCATTGTAGATGAAACAGCCGTCTATTAGCAGAAGATGTATCTAGGACTTTCATAGCTAGAGAGGTTCAGAAAACAAACTGACTCTCTTGCTAGGGGCTAGTGAAGCTGGTGACTTGAAATCAGTACTCATTGATTGTTCTGAAAATCCTACAGCCCTTAAGAATTTTGCTGAGTCTACTCAGTCTGTGTGCTATAAGTGGAATAACAAAGCCTGTTGACAACACAGTATATTTACTATTTTAAACCCACTGTTGAGATCTCTTACTCAGAAAGAAAGATTCCTTTCAGAATATTTACTACTCATTGATGATGCCGGTGGACTCTGGGAGTTGGTGATGGACAGGGAGGCCTGGCATGCTGCGGTTCACTGGGTCTCAAAGAGTCAGACACAACTGAGCAACTGAACTGAACTGAACTGACAGTGTGCCTGGTTACGCAAGAGTGCTGATGGAGATGTATGATGAGATTCATATTATTTTTATGCCTGCTAACACAACACCATTCTTCAGCCCATGAATTAAAGAATAATCTAGACTTTCAAATCTTATTGTTTAAGAAATACACTTCATAAGTCTCTACCTGGCAAAGATAATATCTGTGATGGATCTGGGTAAAGTCAATTGAGAGTCTTCTAGAAAGGATTCACTGTTCTAAATCCCATTAAAAACACTTGTGATTCATGGGAAGAGTTCAAAATATCATTAGCTTAGAAAAAGTTGATTCCAACCCTCATAGATGGCTTTGAGGGGGTCAAGACTCCAGTAGAGGAAGTAACTGCAGAGGTGGTGGAAATAACAGCAACAAAAATATTAGAATTAGAAGTGGAGCTTGAAGATGTGACTGAATTGCTGCAATCTCATGATAAAACTTTCACTGATGTGGAGTTTCACTGATGCTTCTTATGAATGGGCTGAGAAAATGGTTTCTTGAGATGGAATCTACTCCTGGTCAAGACTGTTGAAACAGCAAAGGATTTAGAATATTATGTAAACTTAGTTGGTAAATTAGTGGCAGAGTTTGAGATGCTGCTGCTGCTGCTAAGTCGCTTCAGTCGTGTCCGACTCTGTGAGACCCCAGAGACGACAGCCCACCAGGCTCCCCCATCCCTGGGATTCTCCAGGCAAGAACACTGGAGTGGGTTGCCATTTCCTTCTCCAATGCATGAAAGTGAAAAGTGAAAGTGAAGTCGCTCAGTTGTGTCTGACTCTTAGCGACCCCATGGACTGCAGCCCACCAGGCTCCTCCATCCATGGGATTTTCCAGGCAAGAGTACTGGAGTGGGGTGCCATTGCCTTCTCTGGAGTTTGAGATGATTGACTCCAATTTTGAAAGAAGTTTTACTGTGGGTAAAAATGCTGTTAAACAGCATTGCATGCTACAGAGAAATCATTCACAGTCAGAAAGAAAGAAAGAAAAGAAACAGTCAGTTGATAATGGCAAACTTCATTGTTGTCTTATTTTAAGAAATTGCCAGAGCCACTCCAGCCTTCAGGAATCACCACCCCGATCAATTAGCAGCCATTAACATACAGGCAAAACCCTTCACCAGCAAAAAGATTATGACTCATTAAAGGTTTAGATGATGGTTAGCAACTTTTAGCAACACAAGTAATTTAACTAAGGTATGTACATATTTTAGACATGATGCTATTGCACACTTAATAGACTACATGAAAGTGTAAATATAACTTTTATTTGCTCTGAAATACCAAAAAATTATTGTGATTCACTTTATTGGGATGCTTACTTTATTGTAGTAGTTGGGAAGCAAATCTATAATATCTCTGAGACATGCCTGTGTCTGTATTAGTTAAGTTTCTTTCAAGCATAAGCTATAGGGCTGTAAACTGTGAATTCAATATTAATTAATCAACAATATGTATTAAATAAGAATATTTAAACAGAAACCCACATAAAACAAGGTTATGTATTGGATGATTGATGAAAACATGACCAGAGGCCTTGCAGAACCTGGCCGTGTGATTTCCCTTTAGTATTCACTAACTCAGTGCTTGCAGTGACTTCACAGAACATAAGTACTGAGACTAATAAGAATGGACTGTATTGTTTACATTTGACCATTTAACAATGAATATATTACGTGTATGTTGTTTAATCAACACAAACTATTAGAATAGGTATCTTTGCAAATATATAAACATTAAAAAAACATTCTGGCCACTTGTTATTTCCTGGTAATTTTATATGGCCCAATGGTGTAATTTCATTTGCTTTTGCTTTTATAGCTCTTTGTTATAGTCTCCTAATTTTATATGTCAATTTTGTGAAAAACAACTAAAAAACAAATTGTCAAAAACAAGTGTTTTCAGTAATTTATTCCTTGGGTACTTGTGTCAGACTGTTTCTAAGTCTCAGGAATTTTCAGTTACATTTTTGTTTGTATTTAACTTCAGTTGGTTGAGCTTTTTGAATAATGATCACAAGATAACATGATTGTTGTGGTATTGATAGAAATCAAATACATCTTTTAATCGTAGGGAGAATAACATTCTTAGTGAACCAGAAAGGGCTGTGCCGAGGTGCCTCTTATGAAAACTCAGACATAAGAGCCCGAGGGCTGTGTGTTCATGGATCAGCAGAAAAGTCTGGCTCCAACTCCATGCTGTAATATAGAGTTCCTTACATCTCAGGCAGTTTAATATTTTAGAAAAAGATCTGTAGAGAAAAGTTATTTTTCTTCAGAGTTTATTTTTAATAATATTCCTTACAAATAAATTCTTTATTTTAATTTATTGTTAGTTACTCTCTAGGCTTTATGTCATTTTTACTTTAATTTGTTCTTGGAAAATTTCAAGAATTTGTGGGCCCCACCCTGTGTATAGGGTCACAAAGGGTCAAACGCCACTGATGCGACTTTGCACGCATTCACATATGGGGTATAATAGCCCACTATGTTCAGAAAGACAACTGAAATGTTAAGCAATAAATTTTGCCATTTAAACTATTGGCCTTTCACAGTCAATTAGAAAAATAGAGAAACACATTATCCAAGTCGATTAAGACCTTGGTCTCTATGGTATGTACAGCTCAGAGATGGAGATGCAAGAAGGATATACGAGAACTTCTCTTTTTAGACCTTTAGCTAAACATAAAATAAACTAAGGTTTATGAATATTGAGTACATAGCTGGTCTGGCATCATCATGTAGCCTCTAGTTCAGGTGCTTACAGGTGAGGAACCTCCACCCAGACTCCACTTCCCCAGGGGAGAGTGTGAGCTCCATGCTCAGAGCACTGGTCGCACACTACAGCTGCGTGTGCACTTTCAGCACACAGCAGTGTGAGGATTCAGAAACTGTATCACCTTCTGATGGAAAAACTCCTACAATATTTTTTAATGCTGTGGGCCAGTGATCTTAAAAATCTTCTATGTAACACAGAGGTGTGTTGGTTATGTTACAGAAAGGTAACATGTCAAATTTAAGATTAATTGTACATTGTCTCCCTCATTAAAATAAAAATCCCAGACCCCCTCACTTACCAGGTTTGCTGACCTTTCTTGTGATGACAAGTAGCTACCAGTAGTGTGTTATCTAGCAGATATTTGAAATAATAAGCAAACTTAGCTTGCCCCTTCAAGGTAAAGGTCACTTTTTAATAATGGATGAGACAGGAAATACTTTTGAAAGACGCTCATGTTACGGAAAAAGCATTTTAGGAATGTTTCTCTCATTAATGATTTAGTTGCCATAAACAGTGGGTTTCACCTGTAAAAACTCACATCTCCATATTTAAGGAAGTTGGAATTTAAAAATCTTCCAAATAAGATGTTATGAATTCATTTGTTAAAAATAGTAAAAAGCAATACTGCCCAGTTAGTTTGCATGGATAAGTGACTGACACCATGGAAGATGGAAATTTACTAGCCAAATTTGAAGGAAAATTTTTTGCATAATTGGTGGATGTGGTTGAAAAATGAGCACCGTGATTTAGGAAGTACAGACAATAAGGCATTTCTTCCATTTGGATCTCTTCTATCTTTGTAAAGTGTACATGAAAGTTATGACAGCGATGAAAATTATGAATGAAAATAAACAGAATTCTGAGCTAAGCCTTCAGATTCCTGTCTCACCAAATGTTAACCCAAAACTTAAAAAAAAATAAGGTATATGAAATAAAGTGGCCTCAGTATTTTAAGATGAGAGAAACATAATGGGTCTTTTGAATCTTTAACAAGTAAAATAAATTTTACTTTTTATTTTTCACCTTTTAAATTTATATTTTTGTATAAGTTTAATAATATCAATATATTATCAGAGCACCATATGTATGTGGTTTATAAAAAAGATCCCATACACTGAGGATGTGTGTTAAAATTTTTCTGAAAGGTTTATGTAATAAATTCATGGATCACTAATCTGAACTAACTATTCAGAGTAGAAAATTAAAATAAATTAGGGAGATTGGATAGACTTTTCACTTCTTTTTAAAAAAATTTTCCCAAAGAGGAGTGTTTAGGAAAAATCTTCCATTTATTATTTGTATTTTAAAAAGTGAAAGGCAATTTAATACTAGAAAATTAGAAGGGATGTAATTACAGAAGAAAGGGTAAAGCATTAAATTAGAAAAAAAAATTTAGTTATGAACAACTTAATACATTGTCCTTTAAGGGGGTTCCCTGATGGCCTAGTGGTTAGGATTCTGGGCCTTTGTTGCTGAGGCCGGGTTCAGCCCATCAGGGAACTGAGATCCCACAAACCACGGGCTCTGAATACCACCTTAGAGCAGTAACAGTCTGCTTACCCGAATTCTCACCATCTTCTTTTTTCCATATGTAACATGTCAGGTCCTTTGTACTTTTTTAAAATTCCTTCCTTTCCTGTGATAGTTATCCTCTTTATCCGTGTCTTCCTGGGCCTAGGGCTCAGGAAGGTAACCCTGGTGCTCTCCTTACTAAAACAAAGACTTCCCAGTGGCCAGCGAAGGAGCACTTTTGCCTTTTCCATTTTAGTTTTGCTTTCTGAATACGTAAGGCCCCTCTAACTCCCTGACATTTTCAGTTTCACACAAACATACCTTTGGTTCCTCTTCCCTCAGTACACACTAGTTCCTACCCACCAAATACTTCTTCACATTATAAAAGTCCTTTTAATTCTAAACTTACATTTTGTGATATCGGACATCTTTGCATGTGTAGGTCCAATCTTATTGGTCAGACTTCCTATTCCTATTTTTCTTGATTTTTTATTCAGTTTCCAAACAACCACTGAAATCTCAGTATTTACTTGCAATATTGGGAGAGAATACTGATGAAAATTCTGTGTATAATTTTCCACCAAATTGTTTTCCTTAGTCATTTGGTATGTATATCAAAGGAGAAAAAGACCCAACCAAACAAAACCATACTAAAAAACCCACAAAATTCTCCAGAATGTGTGGCATTTTCCATCACCAGAGCTATCTCTCTGTCACAGGAAATGAGGTAAATTGAAACTTTTTATAAAAACTAAATCTGTTCAAGTTATTCTAGTTTAATCACAAATGTCAACAAAGACAGTATGTATTATGGTTTCATTTCTGTTGCGTGGCCTAAGCCTGTGCCCTTGAGAAGTTACACAGCAGAGGTTATCAATTTATGCACACGTGCCAAGACTCCCAACACACAAGATCATTCAGTGGGAGCAGTCAGGCTCAACCCCAACAAAATTCATGTTTGGCACACTCCCTGACCCCTAAAAATACCCCCTCTCCATTTCTTTGTTAGTCACCAATTTCCTTCCTGCCCTCCCCACATCACTGTATGGTCCACAGCCTTGTTGAGGGGCCTCACACAGCGTTTGTTTCTCAGCAGGAAATTCCTGTCTCACCTCCTGCTCTCTCTTCTTAAGAAGTGAATCGATGGAAGCTTGGCATTCACTTTGAAAAGCCGTTGGCTTCTGGGATGCTGCAACAGTGAACTGACTAGATCTAGCGGAGTGCAGCATGTTATTTAGTGTAGAAAGAATTTTCCAGGGAGAAAAATAGGATAAAATGGAGACAGATTATGCTTGGTTACGAAAGCAGTGGAATTCTGAAGGTATATAAAAGAAGGTTCATAAAATAGAAGAAAAACTGAAAATAGAATGGTGGTGGGGGGGCAAGAACCGAAACCAGCAATGAGGTGGCAGGTGAGGGGACATCTTTCCTTCCCTTGTCTGCAGGTGCTGAACAAAGGCATGGCTACGTTTAGAAGGAGTGAGAGAAGGAATGTTCTCTCTCAAGGGTACAGAGCAAGACCTTGAAGATGGTCAGGAAACTGTGTCAGGCCGGGACCTCAAATGATGACCTAGATTTCTGCCAAGCTTTTTTATATTTGGCAGTCTGGATAAGCTTGTGTATTTTTTTTTTTTTAGAGTAACATTTTTATGTGCGTAATCAAAACATTTAGGATTATACAGAAAACTAATTACACTGAAATACCATTATCAAAATATTAAAGAAAAATATATGATATGATAGCATCTGCTTTTTTAAATAACGTATTAAACAATAGGATCTGGTAATGGAACTAACTGCTACCTAATTTTGAAATAGTGATGAATACAAGTTATATATTAGTATATGAACCATAACTATGACACAAAGTATCTGTAATTTCTGTCATTAAAAAGTTGACAGAATAGCTAAGTTTATGGTGGTTTGTTTCCTATTTTATAATTGAGGAAACATTTAAGTTTCAGTTGGAGAAAAAATAGTGAAATAGTTAGTGAACATAAAGATGTAACATTTTTTCCATCCAAGTTCAAGAACCTTTTAATGTTATATTCCTGGGAGTCCTTGAACTCCAAGTTAAGAACTTCCATAGCTAAGGGCTGGAGAGGCTGGGCAAGGAACTGTCAAGGAGGGTGTCTTCAGTGGGACAGAGGATGTAACAGTGGTGAACAGAGTGTAGGGTAACAGTTGGGAATAGCAAAATATTTTTGAGGTCCATTTTCTTTCTCTGATTCTCAGTGCCATCAGCCAAATGCAGCCTCCTGTCTCTTGCCTTTGTCCGTGCAAAGCTTCCTAGCTCACCCTACAATCCAATCTGCTGGCACCTCTCCACAGTCCTGAGGAATGGCTTCATTCATCTTTCAGTTATGCTTCTGGGCTTCAAAGCCACTCAGCGGTTCTTTGTTGCCACCCACATGGGGTATAGCTCTTTATTGTGAATTCAAGGTTTGTTAGTATCGGCTTTGGTCTGTCTTTACAGTCTAAGTCTCTCCTAGTCTTCTCTGTATACCCCACGATGCAGTCAAATTGCAGTCAACCCCACTATGGTTCCTTGGTTGGATCTCAGTATATCCCTATATAGCCTTTTCTCAGGCAGTTGCTTCCATCTCAGAGTTTCTTTCCCACATTATATGTGCAGAAATCTTAGTCATGCTAAAAGCTTAAGTTCAGTCACCGCCCATTCTGATATTAGGAACTTAGTCTTACACAACTTGGTTTTTAGACGAATGATTATCTGTATCCTTTGCACACAAAAAGATGATTAATAAGATCATTTAAAATTAAAGAACAAGACTAAACGTGATATTGGGGAAGTCCAAGATCATAGATTTTAAAATTTATGATGAGATTCAAGGTAGAGTGATTCAGCAGCAGGTGTAAAGGAGTGAGAGAAAGAATTCTAATATCTCAGTGTAAGAAATAGGGAATTGATCAGTTATCAACAGTACGTGAATTGTGAACTCCCAGATGTTCAAGCTGGATTCAGAAAAGGCAGAGGAACCTGAGATCAAATTGCCAACATCCACTGGATCATGGAAAAAGCAAGAGAGTTCCAGAAAAACATCTGTTTCTGCTTTATTGATGATGCCAAAGCCTTTGACTGTGTGGATCACGATAAACTGTGGGAAATTCTGAAAGAGATGGGAATACCAGACCACCTGACCTGCCTCTTGAGAAATCTGTAT
>NW_011495082.1:17216376-17221220 GCF_000754665.1 Bison bison bison
CCAAATTGGGAAAGGAGTATTTCAAGGCAGTATATTGTCACCCTGCTTATTTAACTTATATGCAGAGTACATCATGCAAAATGCTGGGTTGGATGAAGCACAAGCTGGAGTCAAGATTGCCAGGAGAAATATCAATAACCTCAGATATGCAGATGACACCACCCTTATGGCAGAAAGTGAAGAAGAACTAAAAAGCCTCTTGATGAAAGTGAAAAAGGTGGCTTGAAACTCAACATTCATAAAACTAAGATCATGACATCTGGTCCCATCACTTCATGGCAAATAGATGGGGAAACAATGGAAGTGACAGACTTTATTTTTTGGGGGCTCCAAAATCACTGCAGATGGTGACTGTAGTCATGAAATTAAAAGATGCTTACTCCTCAGAAGGAAAGTTATGACCAACCTAGACAGCATATTAAAAAGCAGAGATATTACTTTGCCAACAAAGGTCCATCTAGTCAAAGCTATGGTTTTTCCAGTAGTCATGTATGGATGTGAGAGTTGGACTATAAGGAAAGCTGAGCACCGAAGAATTGATGCTTTTGAACTGTGGTGTTGGAGAAGACTCTTGAGAGTCCCTTGGACTGCAAGGAGATCCAACCAGTCCATCCTAAGGGAAATCAGTCCTGAGTATTCATTGGAAGGATGTTGAAGCTGAAACTCCAATACTTTGGCCACCTGATGCGAAGAGCTGATTCATTTGAAAAGACCCTGATGCTGGGAAAGATTGAAGGCAGGAGGAGAAGGGGCTGACAGAGGATGAGATGGTTGGATGGCATCACCAACTCAATGGACATGAGTTTGGGTGAACTCCAGGAGTTGGTGAGGGACAGGGAGGCCTGGCGTGCTTCGATTCATGGGGTCACAAAGAGTCAGACACGACTGAGTGACTGAACTGAACTGAACAGTTATCAATTGAAGGTCTTATTTCACTTTATTTGGAGCAATCTGTTTTCATTTTATTTGGCTTTACTACTTTATCATGTTCCTGTTACCATCTCCCCACCAGTGAAAAAGAGGGGAGGGTGGTGATAAGAGATGAGGTTTTGCTTACTTACTGTCAACTATGGCGGAATCAATATCAGCCTCGGGTCGGTGGTGGGGGGGTGGGAGGAGTGTCTAGAGAGTATCATTCACAGTAGGCTATTTTTTTCAAAGGTTACTTTTTACATAGTTTTGACTCCAGCTTTCCATTTCTTAAATGTTGCCTGCCTTTAACCTGTATGAGGTTCCAGATAGGAATTCTCATGCTAACCAACTCCAGCTTTCTAGCTCCCATCACACCCATTATAGAATAAGGCAATCTCATGACTGCTGATATCAGACCTGATGAATTCTCTGTTCCCTATAAATTATTCAAAAGCAATTTCGACTTACCAGAAACAAATTTCCCTTTCTATGAAAAAGGCAAGCTTTGGTCATTTTCACTTTACAATAACCTAATGATACTCAAAACTAAATAGATGCATACAGGATATTTCTCAAGAAATTTGTCCTTTGAAGGCTAAACTGACCTATATTCATATCTCTTTACCAGATTCAAATGCAACTTGATATCTCTTAGATGAAAGAGCTAGGAGAAAATTAATATTAAACTGACCTTGAGTTCTCTCAGTTTCTGATGAAAAGTTTCAAATTGCAAATGTTCCTTCTGTGCTTTCGGAACACATTTTTCATAGCTAGAGCAGGCACTCCATTTGCAAGCTCTTTATTTTAGAATTTCTTGGGTAGAATTTTTTGCAACTCATTCACTATGGTAATTCCTTGCAGTATAACAAACACATCTGACCACCACACACAATGGCAGTGAGTACAAAGAGACTTGGGGATGGTTGCCTACTTTGCTTTGTCATCCTGTTTGGCCTAAGGAAACAGGAGATGGCAGACCTGTGTGACTATGCAATATTTAGGACAAAGATGACTCAGTTTAAAAGGAAACATGATCTTAGTTCTGAGGTAAAAGGACAGGTCTGCAAACAAATACACTCCATGGAAATGATGATGACAAGTACATCCCAAAAGGAAAGACGCATGTGGCATGTGACTTCATGAATAATTTGCCTTAATTGTCCATTCTTAAACGTGTGCCTGCAATGCAGGAGACCAGGGTTCCATCCCTGGGCTGGGAAGGGCCCCTGGAGAACAGAATGGCAACCCACTCCGCTATTCTTGCCTGGAGAATTCCATGGACAGAGGAACCTGGCAGGCTACCATCCACAGGGTCGTAAAGAGTCAGACACGACTGAGAAACTAACACAAGTATGTCCTTCCTGAATAATTTGTCCTAACTGTCCATTCTTAAACTTGTGCCCCAAGAATTCCCATGAAGATCAAATACACATACTTTGGCTGATTCTCCTTTTGTGATTTTAGCAGACGTTGTACTGAAACGAGGAGATAAGTGTAAGCCAAGGAAATACAATGCATCCTGATGAAGCCTCTGACATTTTGGTTGAAATAGTTGAAGAGTGTTGAACTGTCTTTCAGCAAAAGGCTCCGCTGTGGTAGGTCCTGCAGCTGCTGCTGCTGTCGGCATTATGGCCTGCTAGAAAAGTCTGTGGGAGACACTTATGTGCTTTCCCTTCACGCTCTTTGATGATTAAAACTAGAAAAGAAACCAAGCATTAAGTGTATTGGTCTAAATCGGGCAACCACATAATCCTACTCCTTCTGCTTGTTTACTTCCACGGGGGTTTGCTTGTCCGTGGAGGGATGAGTTAAAAAACGAAGTAGAGGGTTCAGGATGGGGAACACATGTATACCTGTGGCGGATTCATTTGGATATTTGGCAAAACTAATACAATTATGTAAAGTTTAAAAAAAACAAAAACAAAAACAACAACAAAAAAAACGAAGCAAACTCAGTCTCTAATGGTAGATAGGGGAGAGGTGGGTATGAAGTGTGAAGTTACCCTTGCTCTTTTGGCCGTGGTTTTCTGAATCAAATGCAAAGATACCAGTGGACGTGAGGCGCACGCCCGCTCTCTTCATCACCTGACATGCGTTCACGGGGTCCTCACTGCTGTGCTGCAGGATCTGAAGTCGCATCCCCCCAGCCCACATCTCACTAAACGAACTTTCTTCCCACCGTGTCCCTGAGAACAGGATGAGGTGAGAACCCAGTGCTCTTGAGGTGTAGAAAGTGAAAGAAAATGAAAGTGAAGTCGCTCAGTTGTGTCCAACTCTTTGGGATCCTGTGAACTGTAGCCCACCAGGCTCCTCTGTCCATGGGATTCTCCAGGCAAGAGTACTGGAGTGGGTTGCCATTTCCTCCTCCAGGGGATCTTCCTGACCCAGGGATCAAACCCAGGTCTCCTGCATTGCAGGCAGATGCTTTACCTTCTGAGCCACCAGGGAAGCTTGTGAGAGCCAGTGAGATGTAGAAAGACCTCATTATTGCCCACAAAATTACACCATCCACAGGAAAACTAATACTACACCTATGAAGAAAGCCTAACGTCCTTTGTTTATTCAAATCCAAAGAGAAAAGTGCTCCTTCATATATTATAGATTAAAAAAAATCACAAATTATCAAAGACTATTAAAGATCTCTTTAAAGCCCCCTAATGTTTCACAGGGCTTTTGGCCATGCATTAATCTTCCCTTTTTCTCCCAGAGGCTTTGTAACCTCTTCCTGCTTTAAAGAAAGGACGGAGCCTGTGCTAGGAAAAAGTTGAAGGCCATACTGTTTGAAGAGCTGAAACACTGGGGAAATGCAAATTCCACAGAGCATCAGTTCTCAATGTTAGCGTGGAGAGTATTCACTGTGTGTGTGTACCCTTATAATCCATATTCCTGAGCCCCAGCCCCTAAGTCAGATTTGGAAGACCCAATCTGATGTCTAGAGGTATCTAACAAGTGCTGAGGTGATTCTAATTTGTGGTTTCAGACCACATTTTGAGAAACAATGAGATGGAGATAAGCGGGCTCTTGTAAAAGCTCTTTTAAGTACATGCAGCTTGTATTTGGAGGAGGCAGTGGCAACCCACTCCAGTACTCTTGCCTGGAGAATCCCAGGGATGGAGGAGCTTGGTGGGCTACAGTCCATGGGGTCACTAAAAGTTGGACATGACTGAGCGACTTCCCTTTCACTTTTCACTTTCACGCATTGGAGAAGGAAATGGAACCCACTCCAGTGTTCTTGCCTGGAGAATCCCAGGGATGGGGGAGCCTGGTGGGCTGCTGTCTCTGGGGTCACACAGAGTCGGACACGACTGAAGCGACTCAGCAGGAGCAGCAGCAGCATTTGGTATATTTGGTGTATCTAGTGGGTCTTTTCTGCTCCTGGTGATCCCTGCCTACCCACAGACCAGGGCCTGCCTGCAGGACTCACACGTCCTTACAACGTCCACGTGAGGGAAAGGAGATGCACCTGGCGTGTTCCAGAGGGATGCCTCTCCTTTCCCTCATTTCAGCTTCAGTGTCTTCAAGATGTTTCTTTATACCAGGCAGCAAGTGCTTAAGAACCAACAGGATGAAATGCCTAATGCTCAGATGATAATGACTGGAAATAGCTTAATGTTCCCTCCTCAGGCCCTTTGTACTAACAGTTCCTCTACTAAAATCGTTCCTGCAGATCTTTATTTCATCTGAAATACCATTTTCTCAGACAAGTTTCCTTGACTATTCCTTGAAACTAGGCTCCCAACCCAACCACTCCTCTCAGTTCAGTTCAGTTCAGTCGCTCAGTCGTGTCTGATTCTTTGTGACCCCATGGACTGCAGCATGCCAGGCCTCCCTGTCCATCACCAACTCCCAGAGTTTACTCAAACTCATGTCCATTGAGTCGGTGATGCCATCCAACCATCTCATCCTCTTTCATCCCCTTCTCCTCCTGCCCT
>NW_011495082.1:17221320-17234573 GCF_000754665.1 Bison bison bison
CCAATGAGTCAGCTCTTCACATCAGGTGGCCAAAGTATTGGAGTTTCAGCTTCAGCATCAGTCCTTCCAATGAACACCCAGGACTGATTTCCCTTAGGATTAACTGGTTGAATCTCCTTGTAGTCCAGGGGATTCTCAAGAGTTTTCTCCAACACCAGAGTTCAAAAGCATCAATTGTTTGACGCTTAGCTTTCTTCACAGTCCAACTCTCACATCCATACACGACTACTGGAAAAACCATAGCTTTGACTAGATGGACCCTTGTTGGCAAAGTAATGTCAGCCACTCTCAAACTCAGATACTTATCAATGTTGGAAATTATCCACTGTACTTACTATCTCTTCCCACAGGAAGGAGAAACTCTGAGAGCCATTGGCCTTTTATTGCTTTTACAGCTTGTCTCTGACACTTGGTAAGGTTTCAGTAACTATTGTGCCAGTGACAGGACGGCCATGGATTTCTCCCAAGAGTGTGTTTTACAAGTGGGCGTGGCAGATGGCCTTGCCTTGTCCTTGGAAGTTCCCACACCGGGGCAGCCTGGAAAGGACGCTGTTTTGGGAGGCTGGCTCCCTTCTAGTTCAGTCTGAAAGTCTACCTATCAAGGGGGACTCTCTCATAGGAGAAAAAGCAGAAGGTGGTGGGAGGAAGTCAGGAAGGTGAAAGGGATTTGGATTTCTTCCCATTTTAAATGTCCTTTTTAAAATTGAGATTTGTTAATACTGGATAAATAGCCCCAAGAGAATATCATCTTAAGAAAATGGTCATCCCATGGAAGACAACTCTCCCTATGTATCTGACACTTTTCCTAACCCAGAGCTAGCTGCTTTATCTTTGCATGGCCTTCTTAGCGGATACCACCCTAAGTCTGAGGCTGGTAGGCTATATAAAGAGGTGGATTCCAGGTAAATATCAACAACCTGGTTTAAATGCTGGGTCTTCTCTTATAAATTATATAATCTTTAATCCTCATTTTCATATTTGGGAAAAGGAGGAAGTTGGTGTAAATTAGTTCTCAGTCTTTTCCTGCATTCACAAGAATTTTAAGTTACGGTCCCAGATGGGCTCTGAGAAACCATTTGTGAGTACGCCGCGCCACCTACTGGGAAATCTCTTAAATTACAAAGTAAGGTTGCAACGAGGTGCAGTATTGAAACCTCGAGCTGAACTGAGTCCAGACTTTATTGGAAACTTGGAAATCCTCTGTTATATCGATTGCACATATTGACTCATTCCCTGCCTTCTGAATGCCACGAGTATTCTTCCACGATGTGGTATTCATTTTTTCCATTCCTGTGAAATCCGCAAATGACACAAATCTTAGTTACTATTTCTTATGTTCACCTCTCTCTTCCAGGTAGTTTGCAGGGAGGCACCAAACTGGGGACGAAAGCCCTGGGAAGGAAGTCTGGAGTCGTGGAAAGACGGAAATACCCTTTTGGGCCAGGAAGACGTGAGTTTGCATCTATACTCACTTATCAGCTACATGACCACAGGCAACTTACTCAGGTGAAAGTAACATGGGTCAAGGGGAGGAAATCTAGCGGTTGACACTCTGTGTCGGACCCTGTAATTGTTGGTTTACATACTTAATTTAATCCACATAAGAGTCTAATCAGGTAGACATTATCACGTCCCGTTAAATGTTGGTGGCCCACTGCTTTTCTCATCTTATTCTCTTTTCCTGGGTTACCTAGGCATGATCCTAATTTCAGTGTGTACACGTATAGCAGAGACAGACCCCTGATTGCAGTGGGTTAGGAAAGGGAATGAAAGAATGTGGTGCTAGACAACTCTTCCCAAGAATTTGCCTTAGAAAAGGAGATGAGGGATAGAAAGTTTGTCAAAGAAATGTATGTTCGAGAGAGCCTTCTCTACCTCCCTCAGGATAGTATAGACAAGCATGCCTTTAGACTGGGAAAAAGTGAGTTTAAAGATAGAAGTGAGGCCTGTTCTAGCAAGGGAGATGCAGCCTCCCTCTAAGAGGCCTGTGTCTGGCAGGCAATTACTTCACGGCTGCGTCAGCTCCATGGACTGCTCCCTGCATCTTGAAACACGCTTTTGTCTGGGCTCTGCAAGCATAAAACTCCTTTTGGTCTCCTTTCGGTCCCATTGGCCTTTGTGTTCGGCCTCTGAGGCCAGACCCTCATCCCTGTGCCAGACTTCTGACCAGCTCTGCCCTTGTTCCCGCAGCTTTGGCCTCAGCTCTCTTCTATTGGAATTGACAGTCTTCCTAGCGGACCTCGACGTATGGTGCCGACTCCACATGCACATGGTTTCATATAGAACATAACTGAATCTCTTGGTCTGATCTCTCCTCAGAGCTCCAGGGTTCCATCCCCTCCATAGGGTCACCTGGAGAGCTACGTGCACAGAACCATTGTGCTAACAAGCAAGAGCATAAAATACCATCAGAAGTCAACTGTATTGTTTACTCCTGCGGTCCATTCAAGCCCATTCAGCGGGGCTGGTTTTCTTCTGCGTCTTGACACAGTTCAGTTCAGTTCAGTCGCTCAGTCGTGTCCGACTCTCTGTGACCCCATGAATTGCAGCACTCCAGGCCTCCCTGTCCATCACCAACTCCCGGAGTTCACCCAAACCCATGTCCATTGAGTCGGTGATGCCATCCAACCATCTCATCCTCTTTCATCCCCTTCTCCTCCTGCCCCCAACCTTTCCCAGCATCAGGGTCTTTTCCAATGAGTCAGCTCTTCACATCAGGTGGCCAAAGTATTGGAGTTTTAGCTTCAACATCAGTCCTTCCGATGAATATTCAGAACTGATTTCCTTTAGAATGGACTGATTGGATCTTCTTGCAGTCCAAGGGACTTGAACTTGTCTTGAGACAATTCTAGGGCAATTCTTTTATTTTTTCTGATAATCTTTAGTATACTTTAGTATACTATGAAAGTCATTATAACATTGGGCACTGTAGAGCCAACTGACCTTCAAAGCCTGGACTCCAGTCTGCTTCCCCTTGCCTGCACTTGGGGTTAGAGCTTAACAGCCTTTGAGAGTGCACTGTGAACATAGCGGCAATTTTGGAAGAGAGTATTATCTGCTTTCTTTTCAAAGAAGGAAATCAAAGATTAGCAGCTGACATTTACAAAAGAATTCAAGACACATGGCTAAAATAACTGATCTTATTTCATGCTCCAAAGTTTCCGCTTTGTTCAAAGTGAAGTCTCTCATACTACTTTGTGCTGCTCAGTCCCTTGGAGTCTTCCCCCAACACAGCAACGTAAATACGCCGTGACGATCAGAATTCCTGAAGTAGAGGCAAGTACTTAGAGTACAGCCGCTTTCTTCTCTGAGATCTGTGGGGCCAGTGTGTCCAGCGTCCTCCAGCGACCCCCCTTCCCACACACACACCCACGTGTGGATTCTTGCGGACGTAGGGTCACAGAACAGAACAAAAATTGGCTTGTTCTGCTCTGATGGACAGAGAATGTTCCCTTTCTCTTAAAAACCTAGTTGAGCATTCTGTCTTATCCTTCATAAAGTTCATTTTCCTCTGCTGGTATCAAAGAGCTATATATACCCAACTTTTAGGGTAGATGGCATGTAAGGTAAATGGATCCACCAGTTATTCCTCTTTTTCTGTATCTCCAGCCTTTTTCTCCTTGCTTGACTCCACTTTCAGAATCACTCACACTTAAACTGGTATCTTAGAGCTTAAAAAAGAATAACAAAACAATTCACCCCTCACATTTCCTTCCTTTTCAGCTGTCACTGGAATTGCCCTTTTTTTTAATGTCAGACTGGTTCATTAGGACCAACTAAGAAACTTAGAAAAGCTGGAGTGTATATAAATGCCTCTTTGAAAACATCAGAGAGCCTATAAGATAGTGAAGAATAATGGGGCTAAAACCTAGCAGAAGATGAGCCCAACATTGGGGTCACGTCTATCTGAAGGGGTGAAGACATTGAGCAGAGATTTCAACACGCTCGTGGAGTTCAGACCCATCAAGGAGGAGATCTTGATAAATCAGGTTCTGGGTTAGAATCATGAAGACCAATCTCGGGAATCAGAATGAGTGCCAAAAAGACCACCTTCACAATGTCTGAAGGTTGCTTAAAATTCTGAGACAAAATTGCAGAAATGGCAGATGATGGAAACAGGCATCTGTAGGGGATCCTGATAAAGGATGGACTCAGCATGACTATGATTAATATGTCAAAATATGAAACGCAGGTTTAAACATTTCAGCATGAACAGGAAACTATAAACAAATAATTAAATGGGCACTAGAACTGGAAAAATAATTGCAGAAAGTAAGGCCTTTTGGAGATTATTTGCTATCAAACTAGACAGAAGAAGTTCAGGAGAATATATACGGAATAGAGCACAAAGAAACAATTTACACTGAGAAGTAGAATATTGATTGTATGACATAATACTGATAATATCTCAGCAGATTTACAATCTGTACAGAATTTAAGCATATGACAACACAAACATATTACTTAAGACACGGTTGAATCAGATGCTGTGATGTCCATAAAATAGTTTAAATAGTAATCCATATTTGATTCTAGAAAGTCTCAATGCATGGTGTAATATTTTTGGTAATCACTAAAAGAACAGTAAAAGACTTAGTAACTACCAAGTTAAGTGGGATCCTGTGTGTGTGTGCGCTAAGTCGATTCAGTCGACTCTTTGCAATCTTATGGACTGTAGCCCGCCAGGCTCCTCTTTCCATGGGATTCTCCAGGTAAGAATACCGGAGTGGGTTGCCATTCCCTTTTCCACAGGATCTTCCTGACCCAGGGATCGAACCTGTGTCTCCTGCACTGCAGGCAAATTCTTTACCACTGAGCCACTGGGGAAGCCCAAGTGGGCTATTTTTTTTTTTTAATTGAAGGATAATTCCTTTACAGAATTTTGCTGTTTTCTGTCAAACCTCAACATGACTCAGCCATAGGTGAACCCCTGTCCTATACAGTCAGTCAGTTCAGTTCAGTCGCTCAGTCGTGTCTGACTCTTTGCCACCCCATGAATCGAAGCATGCCAGGCCTCCCTGTCCATCACCATCTCCCGGAGTTCACTCAGACTCATGTCCATCGAGTCAGTGATGCCATCCAGCCATCTCATCCTCTGTTGTCCCCTTCTCCTCTGCCCCCGATCTCTCCCAGCATCAGTCTTTTCCAATGAGTCAACTCTTTGCATGAGGTGGCCAAAGAACTGGAGTTTCAGCTTCAGCATCATTCCTTCCAAAGAAATCCCAGGACTGATCTTTAGAATGGACTGGTTGGATCTCCTTGCAGTCCAAGGGACTCTCAAGAGTCTTCTCCAACACCACAGTTCAAAAGCATCAATTCTTCAGCCCTTAGCCCTAAGCTAAAATGTTACATCTTCAAGAAGGAATTCATTGTATACTCCTGTGTCATCTATACTAAACCCTCCATGTGAATCTTGTGTCAGTTGTGAACTTGTGGCTTTCAGCTCCAAATTCACCCCCGAGTACCTGCTCTGCAATAATGCACGCAATTTCTCCCCCAGGTTTGTGTTTGTGTTTGTTTTTTAAACAACAAGCGCATTGTTTTCTCAGTAGAGGGCGACAGAGGAACATTGCAAGGGGAAGGGGTCTTCTGCTTTTTGCAGCTGCTGTGGGTGGGTCTGCAGTTTGAGTCGTGGACCTCTGGGGAAGCTCTGTCTGAGCTCTTCACCCAGGACACGCTGTCCCCGGTAGCCTTGTGGCCCTCGGGTGACGTGATGCAAACCTTCCCGTGACCCTCCCCATGGGGACACCCCTGCCCACCCGGGGGCCCTGATGCCCTCCACTTGCTCACTTCCCCTGCTCCTGCGGTCCTCCCTCAGGGATCTCTCATGCTCCGGGCTCCCTACTGGAGAGGCATCCCCAGCTCCTGTGACTCACCCAGGTATCAGCCGCCAGCTTCAGTTTGCCTGCCCCGTCTTGGGCTCCACAGGCTTACTTCCTGTTTGCTCTCTGACTGCAGACTAACTACCTCTGTCTCAACAAACCGGCGAGCTGCTCTGATAGCCGGGAGCTTCAACTACATTTCCTATGGAGAGCCTTGGAGAGGGCTGCCCTTTCTAGGTCTGCCCTTCCTTGAGTGCTCTCTCTTGGTGACACAGAGTTTTCTTAGAGTCTATGTATGCATGTGGGTTAGTCGCTCAGTTGTGTCCAACTCTTCGCGACCCCATGGACTATAGTCTATCAGGCTCCTCTGTCCATGGAATTCTCCAGGCCAGAATACTGGAGAGGGTTGCCATTCCCTTCTCCAGGGGATCTTCCCGACCCAAAGATCGAACCTGGGTCTTCTGCATTGCAGACAGATTCTGTACCGTCTGAGACATCATGAAAACCATATTTATATGAAACTTCACTTTTTAAATCTCTGTATGATTGCACCTCTTGTTTGAATTCAGACTGCTGCAATTCTCTTCTCCCATCCCATAATTTTTCTTACTGCACCAATCACAATTGCATCTTTATTTGTGGGTCCATTTCCTCATGTCAGTCTCTTCCACTGATACAAGCAGAAACGGAGCAATAACAGGAGCTGTAAGTACACTCAGAGCAGGCATCGTGTCTTTTTTTTTTTTTTAATTCCCAGTGCTTAGCATAATGCCTGGCTCTTAAAAAGCACTCAATAAATATTTGTTGCATGAATGAATACTGTATAGCTGAGTTGATTTTCTGCTAATTTAATCTGCTGTGTTCTTATGATGCCCCCTTAACTCTTCTCAGTCACTGCAATCTACCCTAAAGATTATGCATGATGTATTCTGGAATTCGTTGCATTGCAAGAGATCTGATTTTGGCCCTTTGTAAACAAAATAAAGCCATATTTTTATATTCTCCCATTTCCGTGTTAAACCTATTGTGGTGGTGATGCTTCCAACTGCAGTTACTCAAGATGCGTCTTTTCTTAGCTGTGTCCAAACTCACTATAAGATGCATATTTCTTTTCCAAACAGGAATAGAAGTGGGTTTTTTTTTAATCTATTTTAATTCTAACCACTCTACCACCACCCTTTTAATTTTTCACATAAATTCTACCCCAGGACTCACACACGCATATCCCTACAGGGCCTAGTGAGTAATTTAAATGACTGGGCTCAGCGTGAGGAAATGAGCAGGAGTAGGGATTATGGCAGATTGGAGAGCACATGCTTCACCTGAATGCATTTCATTAAAAAATTTATGAAAACATTGTGCGAGCCAAATACAACATCTGCAGGCACCACTAGCTCCGTGATTGCCCCTTGGTTAGATTGAACCATTCTAAATCTCAGGAACTAGGAATCTTAAAAGTGTGAGATGCCTGACATGAGGTTGCTTTACGCATTTGTTTTGCTGAAGAAGGCCATTAAAGAAAAACTGGCATCTATTAATACTACTGTCACTGCTTCACAAAAGGAAACAAAAATCATCATTACTGGAGGTGGGAAGCACACACCATCAGGATAAACCTTCCAGTCCATGGAAGAACAACTGGCAGGCTTGCATTATTGTTCCTATGACTATAGGTGGGAACGAACTTTGCTCCTTCAGAATGACCTTGACTGCTTACAAAAGAACATACAGTTTCCAGGGCCCCACTCAGGAGGTAAGGGGGTGGGAGACTGTTTGCATCTGTACTTTGGCAAACTCGTCAGGGGCTTCTGAAGCATACCCAGGTTGGAACCTTCTGGTCTGTTCCCCTTTCATACTCAGAATACAGAAAGCAAGCCTTCTCACCCTGATTACAGAGAATCTGATTTTCCTGCACTGGAGGGAGACAGGGTTTTTGCAAAGCAGCTGATTGGCTCACATTGCCTTGAAAGGCAGACACCTCCTGGTCTGTGTCACAAATAAGTGATCCACAGTCTAGAAATAAGAAGTATTCACAATGATTCCACATGCAAAGTCACTCCCTATTTTTTTTAAATGTATTGATTTCTTTATATACATATAGATAGATCTATTGAGAAGGAAATGGCAACCCACTCCAGTATTCTTGCCTGGGAAAATCCCATGGACACAGGAGCCTGGTGGGCTACAGTCTGTGGGGTTGCGAAGAGTTGGATATGACTGAGTGACTAAGCACACAGATAGATATATAGATATTCCTTACTACGGAGAGGAATTAATGTCTTTGTTAAAATATATAAAATACGCCCAAAACCCTTAAAATTAAGAAACTAGGGCAATATAATTTTTGGAGAGAAGCCAGTAGGGCAGAGGACATAGGAAGCAGTGGGCCCTCTCTTGGACTGGGCAGCTGTCTGCCTCCCTGGAGGAGGCAGCCTCTACTCAGCTGGAGACTTTTAATTGGACATTGGAATTTCTGTGCGAAATCTCTGAAATATATGATGCTTGCGTGTGATTTAAAAAAAAATTAAACCACATTACATGTTGCTGTTGTTTAGTCACTAAGTCGTGTCCAACTCTTGTGATCCCGTGGATGGTAGCCCACCAGGCTCCTCAGTCTATGGGATTTCCCAGGCAACAATACTGGAGTGGGTTGCCATTTCCTTCTCTAGGGGATCTCCCCAACCTAGGAATCCAAGCTGCATTTTCTGCGTCTCCTGCACTGGCAGGTGGATTCTTTACCACTGAGCCACCAGGGAATTGCATGGAATATTGCATGGTGGTGGTGGTTTAGTTGCTAAGTTGTGTCCGATTCTTGTGACCCCGTGTGTAGCCCGCCAGGCTCCTCTGTCCATGGGATTCTCCAGGCAAGAATATTGGAGTGGGCTGCCATTTCCTTCTCCAGGGGATCTCCCCAGCCCAGGGATCGAACCTGGGTTTCCTGCACCACAGGCAGATTCTCTACTGACTGAGTGCCCAGAGAAGCCCTGGTGTTGTATTGCATAGGGCAGAGAAAACCCTTTGCCCACAGGACACGGCCTGCTGGTTGGTTGTTTGCACTGTGGGCTAAAGTCACCCCAAGTCCCTTTCCCAGACCCACAGGCCCAGGCCCCACCTCAGACTTGGCTGAAACACGGGGAGGACTAGAGCTCATATTCTGAGAACATTCCCCAGAAGCTTTCAACCTTTACCTACGGTCAGAAACCGCTGCTCTACGGGACCCTAGGTGAGGAGATGAAGTATATTCTCAGGTCCTCTGCTTCAGAAGCCTGGCCGACACCAGCCCCTGTTACCTAGGAAACAGTGCCCGCACACGCGGGCCAGCGAGGTGTTAGCTGTGCTTTGCCTTAGTCGGCCTTGATTTCTCTAGGGCACTAGGTATATGGTTTGGCTCTTATTTTCTTGACTTTGATAAGAGAGTTTTCACAGAGCGTCTGAGAATAGGAATAAATGAGACAGAAACTCATGCCAGCCTTGATTTATGCAGCCACAGAGAAAATAAATTACACTCCTCTGAACCTCTGAAGAAGGAAAAGTTCTTTAGAAGTCACAGGAGAGAGCCCTGTTTCTAGAATCCTTCACCATGCGCAGGACCTGACAAGACAATCCTTTGCTAATGCACCCACCGCACACCCCAGAGTTGCATGTTCTTACGCACTCCAGCCCTCCACCTTCCCCTTAGTTCACCTTCTTGTGTCTGTAATACTGGAGGCAACCGTCATTCTTCAGCACAAACCACCGCTTCCTCCAGCCCTTCATGAACCCGGAGTGCGTCCTCTTATGCAGGTAGCCGCGGCAGGCGGGCCGGGGGGTGTTGGGACAGCGGCTGATGTCAGATCCCACCACCAGAGTCAAGAGGTCTGGACCTGGAGGGGTGAGTGTGAGATAGGTGAATGATAGACAGCTCACTCGGCTTCAAATCTTAAACCAACTGCAAGGACTCTTGCTTTCCAGAAGGAATGGATGAAAAAGAGATTGTAGTTTCCGTAAATGGAATCAATGAAATAGAATTCTACCACTGGAATGGATCCAAGAGTTCTCCAGTAATGAAACTCTCAGGTCAAATAGGAGAATGAAAACTGGGGAGGCCCAGTGACTTCTCTGAGAACCTAGAGCTCATAAGTTCAGTTCAGCCACTCAGTCGTGTCTGATTCTTTGTGACCCCGTGGACCACAGCAGGCCAGGTGTCCCTGTCCATCACCAACTCCCAGAGTCCACCTAAACTCATGTCCACTGAGTCTGCGATGCCACCCAACCATCTCATCCTCTGTCATCCCCTTCTCCTCCTGCCCTCAATCTTTCCTAGCATCAGGGTCTTTTCCAGTGAGTCAGCTCTTCACATCAGGTGGCCAAAGTATTGGAGTTTCAGCTTCAACATCAGTCCTTCCAATGAACACCCAGGGCTGATTTCCTTTAAGGGTTGAATCAAATGTGAGATCTGGGTTACCTGGTTCTAAGACAGAATTCTTCTTCTTCAATCACATGGCCTAGTTGGGTCTGATTATGGATGACTTGGGTCTGCTCATTCTGTCTGTAACAACAGCAAGCTAAGTATTGAATGTATTTTGATTTACATCCAGAGAAGGATGATGGGTGATATTTGGCTTTTCCATCTCACTTTTATTCAGGATGATTAGCTTCTTTGATCTGTGTTAGCTAAAGGGAGGGTCTGAACCACTGCCAATGTATGTTGCCAATGTCGTCTCTGATCAAAATCAATTACTTACCTTTGAACTTGACCGGAAGTCTAGGAGGCTTGAAGCATACATGTCTTTTACCCTATCTTCTTGCCAACCTGGATTAGTACCGAGGATTGGACTCAGAGCTTTCAGTGCCTGACTTTCTTAGAGTGTCCTTCTTAGACTGTCTTTCTTACTCCTTGCTTCTTAGAGTGCTTGGACTTCAAGTCCCCTTTTCTATGGAACTGGTTTGGTGAAGAGCTTGAGAAAAATTGTCCCTGTCCCTGATAACATGAGGTCAGTGTCTACCAACTGTGCTTCGATGCTGCCAGCATGAACACAGACTTTCATCATACGCCTACCTCTTGATGCCGCAAGAAAATTCTCTGAATGTCACTCAGATAGACAGCAACCCTGACATGCTTTGAAGACTGCAAATGGGGTATGACTTCATTTACAATTCCTCTGAGATGGAGGCCACATCCCTGAAGGGGGACATTTGGCCTTGGCAGCGCTGACTTCATCATGATGTCTGACATTGAGATTACTGATCTGTTTAGAGCTGTCTATGGAAATGGGGGTCAGTGAGGAGACTCCTCTTATATAAATGACAAGCTCCAACCCAGGGGATCATTCCTGGCTGAGCCACATGGCCCTGAAAATAAAGATCTGTCCCAGAAAGGCTGACACAGTCTTAACTTTAGCAGCACGCAAAGCACCTTGGTAATTAAATAACTCTGTGTGTCAAGAAAATTCTTCATTGCAATGTAAATACATTTTAATTTATTGAACTGCCCTTAAGCTCCTGTCAAAAACACATCCAGAAAAATTAGAAGAAATGCTCCAGATTGACCAGCAACCCACAAATGTCTTTGTCTTTGGACTCTAGTCCCCAAAGAACTGTACTCCTGGACTAATATGCATAGCTGATACATCTGCCAACTTATTTATGTGCTGCCACAGCGGGCCGCCCCTCGAGGTCATTTTCCTCTTGCTTACAAAGACTGCATATGGGTTTCTCTGATACCAATCAAGCTAAACTTGAGTTTCAGCTGGCCCAAAACATAACTTGGTGCACCAGAAAATTCTCTCTGGGGCAGGGCTACAGATGGTCCTGCCGCACCATGGTGTCATTATATTAGAAGCAAAGTATTTCATGTTCACAGTTAGGACATGCGTCTGATGTTTGGGGAGTTACTGAGTTCCAAACAGCTGTTAGGTGGTGGTGATGTTATACTCTTTGCAGGTCCATACTGGGCCAGGAGGACCTGGACCTGACATTTACAGAGACATTAGACTTTTGATGTTATCTTCACATTTGATTATTCATACACAGTTATTTTAATGTGTATGTTAAAATAATTAAATATTAGGTTTGTTGTTCAGTCGCTAAGTTGTGTCCGACACTTTGCAACCCCGTGGACTGCAGCATGCCAGGCCTCCCTGTCCATCACCATCTCCCGGAGCTTGCTCAAACTCATGTCCATTGAGTCGTGATGCCATTCAACCATCTCATCCTCTGTTGTCCCCTTCTCCTCCCACCTTCCATCTTTCCCAGCATCCGGGTCTTTTCCAGTGAGTCAGTTCTTTGCATCAGGTGGCCAAAGTATTGGAGTTTCAGCTTCAGCGTCAGTCCTTCCAGTGAATATTCAGGATCGATTTCCGTTAGGATGGACTGGCTGGACCCCCTTGAAGAGCATTTCTGGAGGAGGAAATGGCAACCCATTCCAGTATTCTTGCAAAAGTAAAAAAATGTTCAGTACAAAGAATTAAACACTTCTGGTTCTGCTATTATTTCTTTATTAATTTACTGGATGCCTGAAACATGTCAGTGTCCGAGTTCAGAGCTTCTGAAGCTAAGTGCACACACAAGTCACCCAGTGGGTTTCTTAAGTGCACATCCCCATTCGGTAGGCCTGGGATGAGGCCTGGGATTCCGGATTTGTCAGAAGCCCTCTGATAAAGCTGGACCACAGTTGAAGTGGCGAGTCCTGACAAAGTCTCGGCTGCTGAGAGGCTCTGTTCATGAGCACAGTCTGTCGGCAACCAGCACGCTTCTGCCTTTCCTTGACTCTGATTTCGTTTCCCTGGATGTGTTCATTTTCACCCCCAGTACTTTGCAACAACAGAATCATGAGTTCCACCCCCCTCCTCACCCCTGCCATTACTGCTTGAGAGCTTGTTTGGAGATTCTAGCAGTGGCGCACTGGAGAAGGACATGGCAACCCACTCCAGTATTCTTGGGCTTCCCTGCTGGCTCAGATGGTAAAGAATCCACCTGCAATGCGGGACACCTGGGTTCAATCCCTGGATTGGGAAGATCCCCTCGCAGAGGGCATGCAACCCACTCCACTGTTCTTGCCTGGAGAATCCCATGGACGGAGGAGCCTGGTAGGCTGCAGTCCATAGGGTCCCTAAGAGTCGGACACGACTGAAGGACTTCCCTTTCACTTTTCACTTTCATGCATTGGAGAAGGAAATGGCAACCCACTGCATTATTCTTGTCTGGAGAATCCCAGGGACAGAGGAGCCTGGTGGGCTACAGTCCATGGGGTCGCTAAGAGACGGACATGACTGAAGTGACTTAGCAGCAGCAGCAGCAGCAGGGGCCCGAAGCCACTCATACACCCTTGATGCGGAGACTGATCCTGCCTATCGGGGATGGTCCTCCTCTTCGACAAGCGCGCGGCTCCAGGAGGGACACACACGTGAGAGAGGAGGGGACACTGGCCAGGCCAGCCCGATCAGCCCCAGC
>NW_011495082.1:17234673-17257187 GCF_000754665.1 Bison bison bison
CCAATTACTTCTTTCTCTAGGTCCGTCCCGCCCTGGTGAAATGAAACACACAGCCCTCACCTTCCTCCACTGGACACCCCAGAAATCTTTCCCGCTTTTTGAGTGTGAGCGGGAGGAAGGGTGTAGGGAGGGAGGTGAAAGAGGGAAGAGAACGCTTTGTTTCCTGAGATGCGAAAGTTTGAAAATCCTTGCCTTTAGCACATTCAGCTCTTTGATGACGACGTCCTGAAAAAGAAAGTGCTCTCCAGAAAACTCTCCTTCCCTAGCACTTTGGCCTAGAGGGTTTTGGAAGTAAGGAGTCGTGGGTGAGGTTATTTGCAGCTACAGGAGTGAGAAAAAGGGTTTCTTTTTCTAATTCACACTTCCTCCTCAGATCACTGTCTTCTCCTTATGCCACCATTCTTAAACGGCGTCGGAGTCACACCTCTGCTGTCAGACAAGCCCCACCACCCGCGCAGGCGTGGAGCAGCGACGTGCAAGACAAGCCAGGTCCCCGAGGGCAGGCGCAGGGGGCTGGCACTGCCTTCACCCCGCAGGTCCCAGCTCCAGCTCTTCCGTGCCCGCTTTGAGTCCAGCCTGCTGTCAGGACACAGAGGAGCCCTCGTGCATCCGAAGGACTTCCAGGTCGACTAAGCATCGGTGTTTTTCCCTTCCTCTGTTTCTTTTCAGCACTTTTCAGTTTGCACTTTTCACTTTTCAATCAGCATTCTGATGATTAAATCCTGCATTTGACTAAGGAACCAAGCCCTATAAAAGCCCAAACCAGAAAGTAAGAGGGACCTAATGTAAGAAAAATTCCCATGGAGCTACTGTCATTCCCAGTGTGATACTGAATGCTTTCTTAAATCTCTGGCTTTGGTATTCCCATCGATCAAACTGTGGTGTGTGTGATAAGTATTTCTAAATAGAATTGCTATTTGATTACTTTTATTATTCCCTATTTTATAATATATAACATCAACTAACATGTTCAGTTCAGTTCAGTTCAGTCGTTCAGTAGTGTCCAACTCTTTGCGACCCCATGAATTGCAGCACGCCAGGCCTCCTTGTCCATCACCAACTCCCGGAGTTCTCTCAAACTCATGTACATCAAGTCGGTGATGCCATCCAGCCATCTCATCCTCTGTCGTCC
This sequence comes from Bison bison bison, assembly GCF_000754665.1. Lineage (NCBI taxonomy): Eukaryota > Metazoa > Chordata > Mammalia > Artiodactyla > Bovidae > Bison > Bison bison. Next base: position 17,235,806 of record NW_011495082.1, read on the forward strand.
CCTTCTCTTCCTGCCCCCAACCCCTCCTAGCATCAGAGTCTTTTCCAATGAGTCAACCCTTCACATGAGGTGGCCAAAGTATTGGAGTTTCCGCTTTAGCATCATTCCTTCCAAGGAACACCCACGACTGATCTCCTTCAGAATGGACTGGTTGGATCTCCTTGCAGTCCAAGGGACTCTCAAGGGTCTTCTCCAATACCACAGTTCAAAAGCATCAATTCTTTGGCACTCAGCTTTCTTCACAGTCCAACTCTCACATCCATACATGACCACTGGAAAAGCCATAGCCTTGACTAAGCGGACCTTTGTTGGCAAAGTAATGTCTCCGCTTTTGAATATACTATGTAGGTTGGTCATAACTTTCCTTCCAAGGAGTAAGCATCTTTTAATTTCATGGCTGCAGTCACCATCTGCAGTGATTTTGGAGCCCCAAAAATAAATTCTGACACTGCTTCCACTGTTTCCCCATCTATTTCCCAGGAACTGATGGGACCAGATGCCATGATCTTAGTTTTCTGAATGTTGAGCTTTAAGCCAACTTTTTCACTCTCCTCTTTCACTTTCATCAGGAAGCTTTTTAGTTCCTCTTCACTTTCTGCCATAAGGATGGTGTCATCTGCATATCTGAGGTTATTGATATTTCTCCCGGCAATCCTGATTCCAGCTTGTGTTTTTCCAGCCCAGTGTTTCTCATGAGGTACTCTGCATATAAGTTAAATAAGCAGGGTGACAATATACAGCCTTGATGTACACCTTGTCCTATTTGGAACCAGTCTGTTGTTCCATGTCCAGTCCTAACTGTTGCTTCCTGACCTGCATATAGGTTTCTCAAGAGGTAGGACAGGTGCTCTGGTATTCCCATCTCTTTCAGATGTTAGTCTATTCTTATTGAATGGAATTATTATTTCAATGGAACTATTGAAAAATTGACCTTATAACATACAGTGGATCCTGTTTCTAATGCTGGGCTAGGAAGATATGATAACACCTGCACCAGAAGCTAACACAATAGGTATTTAATCTACATCTTTAAGATTTTGGCCATGCTTCTAAGATGCTGTATACGGATGCTGGGCTGGCTGTGAAAGAAACGCCGGGGAGACCTGATTAAAATGACAAACATGCAGGCCACCACCATGAATTCTGTATTTAAGAGTGTCTCAGGTGAGTCTGGCATACAGTTAGATTTTGGATTTAAGGTCCTGAGAAAAGTTACTTGATGTTTCTGTATCTAAACCAGCAATGTAGCAATCAGTAATATGATAGGATTTTACCAAAGTTTCACATACTTGGGAGTGAAACTGTGCAGAGATATATAGCAATCAAAAAGATACCAGATAGACTTTTAAGAAGCTTATACAGACAGACACAAGAGTCAAGTGTAAACATTAAGTTTTTAAACACACTGTTAATAGGCACCTGGTAAGTATATATTTCAAGACCTCTGTGTTTCATATGAACATAACAAAAAGCTCAGTGATTTGTTTCACAATTCTTACTTTCTTTGGACAAGTTGGTGACTTCCTCTCCCAAAGAGAACCTCCAAAAGCTTGTTTCAGATTCCAAATACTCCAAAATTCTTTGACCAATTTATAGGGCTTGCTAAGAAAATTGAACTTGTAAAGTACTATATAAAAATTAAATTATTCCTGTTATTTCTTCCCCTTTGTCTTCTTCTTTTTTTTAGTTTCATGGTCATGTGTATCCTTCTCATAGCCCCACTGCCTCTCGGTAATGCTGTTTTTTCCTTTCCTTTGCCATTACTACCTGGAGTACTCTCGCCTGGAGAATTCCACGGCTGCAGGAGCATGACAGGCTATAGTCCATGGGATCACAGAGAGTCGGACAGGATTGAGTGACTAAGACACATACATATCCTACTTGATTATGATGTATTATGTATAATTTTAATAAATAGTTTGATTCAGGCATTCACTATTTTTTTCCCTTAGGATTTGTGTATCTATACACTCATAAATAAAATTAACATATGATTTTGTTTTTCATACTATGCTATTCTAGTTCTGGAATCAAAGTTTTAGTAGATTCATAAAATGAGCTGACACGCATTCACTCTTACTTATTTTCTGGAAAAAACTCTATAGAATAGGGATTATTTGTTCTTTGAAAGTTGGATAGTTATAAAAGTGGTATCCTGGGCTTCTGAGTGGGGCATGGAGTGGGGATGGTAATGGGGGAAAGGAGAGGTGGTCTCTTATCTTATTCTATAAATATTTTATAATAGTCTACACAGATTTTCTGTCTATTCTTGCACTAATGTTGGCTCTTTAAATGCTTTTGAACAATGTTGTTTATCTAGTTTTTAAATTTATTATCCATTGTTCAAAGTAGTCTTTTATTATTTTTAAAGCTTTGTTTTTCCTTTTTTTCTCTTCATTTTATTTGCATCTTTTAAATTTGTATTATTTCTCCATTAAAAGCTGGTAGCCTTAGAGATGTGCAGAAGATTACGCCTGAGGACGGAATGATCAGCTTCCTAATCAAGCTCGGTCTCAAGGGCCGCACTGACTGCCCACAATGGGTGCTCCATCCATCAGGCTTTCAGTGGAGCAGGGTGGGGAAATGGCCCCCGAGGACCACATGGGGAGAGGAACACTATGAGGTGGTCCCTCAGCCATTCCCTATGTGTCTTCAGGTCTCTTTTGCTATTGGCTATGATTCCTACCCCTCCAAATGATCTCCTTTCCCTAAAAGACTTACACTGTTCTCACTTTAGCAGCTCAGATCTCGAATTCACCTTTCTGCTTCCAAGGCATCTCCACTGTTGGATCTGAGAAGGACTGGCAAAGGCACACTGAGGTTCCCTAGGGTCAGGGTCTTAGGATAGAAGTCCACGCTGGCAAGCAAGGAGTGGTGGAACTCAGCTCATAAGAGCAGGTAAAACCAGCCTACCACTAACTGCCCAGGACAGCTCAATGCTCTTTCCCCAGTATCTATGTTAATCCATCAACTTTTAGAGAGCCCCCAAAACCCCATTCAAATTTTAGAGATGTTTTCTGTCTTCCATTAACTGAGGCTGAATGCTTCAGAGGTATAAAGAACATTAAGCTTCTTGGGGAAAAATAGAAGAAGTACTAAGAGCGGAAATATTACTATAGTTCAGTTTTATTTAACTCAAAAATTGGAAAATTAATTTGTGAGAAAGAACCGTGGGAACAGCTAGATGCAGCAGCGAGGGTTAGTACATCTCCCTTACTGAAGGAGAGCCCATCAACTCAGTATAATCACTGCCCCGTTGCCCCAGCTCCTACTGTGTGCCGCACAAGGATAGAGATGCGCAGGACTCGGAAGGAGTTGCTGCACATGTCGACAGTGTCCTTGGATTCCTGGTGCAGCAAGTACTCGACAGACAGCCAAACACTTTAAGCTAAATTCTACCCCAAAAGCTTCAGCGTGCTTGTCAGGACGCAGCATTTGGTGGCGATTTTCTGGTGCTGGTCTGCACTAGTGAAGTCGGTTGCTGTCGCTTACCCCCAAGCATGATGGCATCATGAGAAATGTATGTCAAGAGATAGTTATTGCTCAGCGATAAGTTATACTTCTAGCACACGTGTCCTGTTCCAAATGCACACATTTTAATACCTCATGGCCTGATAGTATACTTCGGGGCCACAGAGGTATACACGCTGCCTTTGGGAAGCTGGGAATAGGACACCTCACCGAATAATCTCATGATGGAACACAGCAGTTATCACCTGTATATTTTTAGGTCTCCGGGGAGATGAGGGTTTGTAAAACGGTGCTAAAGAAAGTAACTTGTTTTGCAGAGACGAAGATGGTATTAACCTTTCCCAAAAGTTTAAGGCGAGTGGATACAGGGGTGAAGGGTTTGTGTTCCTATTGCTCTCCCGGTGGGTGCATCTGTGTCAGATTGCTTTAAAGGCAGGCCTCAAGTAGAACCTGTCGGAGCTTTAGGTTTATAATTTCTTTATTTCCTTCTCTCTCTTTTATAACATGAAAACCCTGAGGCTTTTTAATTCTAAAAACTGATGGAATTACAGAAAAGAAGAAAAGGAAGAAAAAAAGAGACCCAGTAAATGAATTCTGGCAGTGGTATTTTTCATGGCAAGGAGTTTAAGAAGATATATCGGTAATAAACAGAGCACATTTTTCTCGCTCCCATTTGCTGATTTCACTTTTGTGGCTCTCCATCAAAATGGAAGGAACATGGGACAGACATGTGATTCAACTTCTCTGAGAGATCATGTTGATGACAAGGCAGTAATGGTAGTCTCAGGAGAGAAGTGAAGTCGTGCCCATTCTGCGGGTTTCCTCCTCCTCATGTTGGTATTCCCTGCTGTGTTTTAGATTGCTGCCTCATCAGAGTCACCCTGGACCCTGCAGACCACCTACCTTTCCTTGCAAGGTGCACGGCTTCTGCGTGCTCCACACTGGTGACCTCCGTGCCGTTGACGGCCAGCACCACGTCCCCGACCTGGAGCCCGGCTTCCTCAGCGGCGCTGTCTGCAAGTAGGGACAACGAGGGTTTCATTGAGGAGGGGTCCCAAACTGAGTGCCCCCGCTGCCTGGCCTCTTTTTAAAAGGCTCTTTCTCTAACGGGCCTTTCTTTCCAACTCTAGACAATCGCCGGTGTCATTAATAAGAAGGAAAAGCCTGTCCTCGCAGCCTCCTTTCATTTCTAGTGCGTGGTGTCTTTACACGTCCACCCAGGCGTCTGCGTGGCCTCTTTGCAACATAATAGCCAGGCTGCTCAGAAACTCAATCTATTCATCCACCGGCAGGTTGAACTGCTAGTTCTCATTCCTTCATTGCTGCTAGGTCTCTTTGTAACCCTGAGAAAATCACTTAACCTCAATATCTTCATCTGTAAAAAGGGGGATAGGGGCAGAGCTTCTCTGCAGGATTGTTGAGGGAACAAATAATTGAAATACTTATGAAGTGGTGGCAAAAACAGATCTTGAAGTAGTCAGAGAAAAAAGAGATAAAGAGCTGCTTTTCCTTTTCATGGTGTAGGCTCCTTTCCGAGCCATCTCAGAAAGGAAGCCAAAAATAGCCTCAAACGTTAAGATTTAAGTTTTGGAAGGTAGGGAGGATCTCTCCAGAGGCTGTTTAGTTTACCCCTTGGTTTTTAGGCATCCACGTTTACTGTAACATACCTAATATTCTCTAGGAGTCAAAAAGGGTGTAATAAATCATTTCAGAGTTAATTCATTTTAAGTAAGATCTCCTATGTATTTGACCAAGAGTCTTTCTGCAGCAGTTTAAATCTGTTTTTTCTTTTTCATTTCAGTTTAAACCCATTTTCTCTTGCTTAGATCCTAGTGCTGGGTGCGTGTTTATGGTCTTGCAGAATAATTATACAACAATATTAGGCTGTCATATATAGGATGTCATAAACCTCCTCAAATACTTTTAATCTTGAAGTGTGACTCAGTTAGTGAGCTCACATGGTTTTGGATATTTTTAATAATGAGTGTAGTTGTTTAAGTCTGTTTAATATAGTAGGGAAGATCTTTTCTGCGTGAATAGGCAATGGTCAATCAATGTAGGAAGGCTAAGTGAAGAGTAATATTTCATATATCTATTTATTTACATAATATCATCCTTGTGATGAATTGACATCTCATGGTATGATCATTTGAAAAGATTTCTTCCACTGTCCTTAAAGGACTTGATTAACGCAATGCCTTCTGAGTCAAATTCCAGAATGATGATATAGATCCAGAAGCAATTTCTTATCAATTTTTTACTTCATATGCTACTAAATATTATATCTTTATACAGTACTTATATCTTTATACAGTACTTATCCAATAAATACATATTAAATGAATGAAAAACCTAAAAATTGTACCTTGAAGGAGCTTAAAATTCCATTGGAGAAGAAAACACATGCATAATCAAAAAGAAATGCTATAATATTTGAATGGCAAGTATAAAAAGCATGAATATAATAGGCATTGTAAAACGTCAGAAAAGAGAATTCTTACTCCCATTTGGAGTGGTTAAGAAATGCTTTCCAGAGAGGTGGAATTTGGTCTGACCTTGATGAATAGATTCTCCATAGTGGGGAGTAATGGGGAAGGCAGCGTGACAAAGACTGCTTGGTGTTCACAGACCCAGTTCCTTTTCCAGCTGGGCTCATATATGGAAAGCTTTTCTCTGACTTTTTTGCAGTTTTGGAGGCAATATAATTGAGTTTCAGACCTTGGAGTTGGAGAGAAGCCATGTATGCTACTTTTAGGTGTGGCTCATAAAAACATCCCAAGGGCCACGCTCCACGTTCTCCACCCATCTTCCTGACTTCAAGGTCCTATGGTGTGAGACACTAAAGAAAAAATAAACCTGGATCTCAAAACATTATGCAAGACAAAAGCCATCTTCCAACCAGGAACTTCCACATGAGACTATCAGCCTGAGTGACTAATGATCTTTTATTGTCTTAAACCATTAATGTCATAACTTGAATCAGCAAGCCAGCCAAGAAAGAAAATCTTCTGAGCAAAGGTACACAAGCAGAATGTCTTAAACACGTGCCAAAAGGTGGTGATTCAGATCCACTGGAGCAGATGCTGTGGATGGATACAGTGAGCCTGGAAGATAAGGATGAAAAGACAGCCAGTATATAAAGTGTCTTGAATGTGAAGATGACAAATTTGTGCTTGGTGGTCCTTAAACAAGAGAGCCACTGGAAGTTTGTGAGCAGAAAAATAGATACACGATGGTTTTCAGAAGATTAATTTAGAATAAGGAGGGATTAAGTTAAGCTTTACAGCAAAGATATTATTATAAGAATCAATACAGAATCTGGAAACAGGAACTAGAAATGAATAGAAGGTATAAAATGCTGCCATAGGACCTAAATTACCTCAAGGCACTCATTCGCATGAGTAGGGCCAGATGCCTTTCCATCCCTCTCAGACCATAAGCATCTCATGAGCAAGTAAAATTTCTTATTTATTGATTTAGGCATTTCCCATGGCTAGTATAATCTCTTGCACATGGTTGGGGCATTAAAAACATTGACTAAATATACTGAGATAACCAAGGAAGAGAAAACATTGAAAATGTTCATTGGGCCAGATATAAAAGATCTTTGAGATCTAGGATATGAAGTTGGCCTGAGAAATGGATTCGGAATTTAGAATGAAAGGGAAAAATGCAAGGAGAGAAATACAGAGCACTGAGAATAAGATCTTGAAAAATAATCATAATTCCCTTTAAGGAGAGAGAGGAAATGGGCAGCTAAAGAGGAACATAAAGAAAAGGCAGAGAGGTCCTAGGGAGTGTGCAGGCAAGACTATAAGATCAGTGAAGGTGCAGAGAGCAAGCGTATGGATGCCACGAAGGGGGATGGGGGGTAGGATGAATTGGGAGATTGGGATCGACATATACACCCTGCTGGTACTAAGTATAAAGTAGGTGACTAATGAGAACCTTATGTATAGCACAGGGAACTCTACTCAGTGATCGGTGGTGACCTACATGGGAAGGAAATGAAAAAGAGGGGATGTAGGTATATGTACAGCTGGTTCACTTTGCTGTACAGCAGAAACTAACACAACATTGTAAAGCAGCTATACTCCAATAAAAATTTATTGGAAAAGATTGGTGAAGGCAAAGGAAAGATTTCAAGATGGAGAAAATGGTCAACAGTGCTACAGTGACACCATAAAAGTAACCATAATAATAGTATGGTTCTAAATCCTTGTCTATTCACAAGGTCAAGACGAACAAGGATGGAAGAAATGTGACTAAAGCTGGATTAGTGAAGTCACAAGTGTTAGTCGCTCAGTTGTGCCCGACTCTTTGCCATCCCATGGACTGCAGCCCACCAGGCTCCTGTGTCCATGGGATTCTTCAGACAAGAATACTGCAGTGGGTTGCCATTTCCTTCTCAGGGGATCTTCCCGACCCAAGGACTGAACCCCGGTCTCCTGCACTGCAGGCAGATTCTGGATTAGGAAAAGCGAATTATAGCTAAAGAGTTTTAAGGAGTGTGATAGAAGTGAAAGACAAATGTTTGAGCTATTTGTACTGAATCATATGCTAAATGATTGATTAGATGAAGTGATAAACTACTATGAAATCAAAAGTATGATTGTTTGGTAACAGATCTTCTCTTCCAAGTAAACTTCACTTTAAAAACAATATTGGACCTAAGGAATCCATCAGTATGGACATACTTTGTTTTTTTCAACACTTTGATTGAATCAAAATTCACATACCATATCATTTTACCCATTTAAAGTGTATAATTAAATGCTTTTTAGTCTATTCACAGAGTTGTGAAACTATCATCACAATATAATTTTAGAATATTTCTGTTGCCCCGAAAAAAAAACAAGTAACCAAGAGCAGCCATTCTCCATCACCCCTAATCTCTCAGCTCTAGGCAACGACTAACCTATTTTCTGTCTCTGTGGACTTGCCTGTTGTGAACAGTTTATATAAGTGAAATAATATAATATGTGGTCTTTTGTGTTTAGTGTCCTTCACTCAGCAAGCTATTTTCCAGACCCATCCACATGGTAGCAAGCACTACATTTTTTCAATTGCTGAATAAATATTTTATGGTAAGAATATAGCACAGTTTGTTTATCCATTCATCAATGGATGATAATTTGCATTGTTTTCCATTTTTATGATGAATAACACTGCTATGAAAATTTGAGTACAATTTTGTGTGTGTGTGTGAGCATGTGTCTCATCACCTGAGGTATACACCTAGGAGTGAAATTCCTGGATGAAGTAGTGACTCTGTTTATTTAACGTAGGAGGAATGATCAGACTGTTTTTCAAGGTGGCTATACCATTTCACATTCTTATCACCATTGTATAAGTGTTCTCAGCTTCTCCACTTTCTTGCCAACATTTGATATTTTTTACATATAGCCATCCTAGTGGGTATGGGATGGTATTTTGTTGTGGTTTTCATTTGTTTTCCTTGATGACTACTGATGTGGAGTATTTTTTTATGTGCTTATTTGGCTATTTGTTTATCTTCTTTGGAGAAAGATCTACTCAAATCCTTTGCTCATTTAAAAACTGTGTTATTTATCTTTGCATTATGAGTGAAAATTATTCTTGTTTGTAGAGGAATTACTTCTGTAGTGTTACTCTTCCTGATAGCTTATGTGATAGCTTTCAGCTTTAATTATAGAGGGTATTGACTGTGTTCCACTAATTTGAATGCAACTTACAAATTTTCCCTTTATCTACTAATTATGGTGACAGTTTGAGGCATGATGATCTCTTGGAGGAGGGAGGTGTTTCAAGGTGACTCTAATATACCACACAGACAGTTGCCCTACTTGAGGCTGCTCTTGGGAGCAGAATGGAAGTATCCTACATTGGACAGGAAGGATCAAAGTGTTAAGAAAACAAGCCCACACTTTTCTAAGTTGGTTTCCCCGATAGGATACTTGACGACATAGTTCTGTATTGATTATAAAGAGTTAAATGCTGAGCTACTTCATCCTTTTATGCATATTTACATATAATGTAGAGTCTGAAAACTTATAATTAAAAAAGGGGTTTGTCCTTTTCATTTAAAAAATTTTTACTATAACAGTAGCATTTTAAACTCTAGAGCTTCCCGAAAGATGGGCCTGTCCATAATTTCGTATGTGGTCTGCCCATCCCTAAATGTATCATTTCCTTTTCAACTTTGCTTGGTATCAGAGTTGGAACATCTGTTTCTTTTGTTTATGACAACAGATCTCACAAACATTTGGGCCTTCATAGAAAATGTTCATGCAAGTGCCAGCTGGGTGTGGGCAATTAGTTATGTAAGCTACAAGCAAGCTCCCTTTCTGTGTACTTATGGATAATCATTTCTATCCCACCTACAGGTCTTCATGCTGTATCTTTTTTATCGTCAGTGTGTAATTAAGTCTCTCTATTGCATGCAGAACAATGTTTTGTGGTGTGAATGAGATTCTCTGAAATGCTGGAAATATGTGTAATTTTAAAGTCCCTCAACCCTTCATTTAGTAGATTTGACTAGACAATGGATTTCAGAGGTTGCTATTCAGCACTGAGGAATGCATTTTAAAAAAAAGAGAAGTAGACTCAGCATACATGAATCCCTGCCAGGGAAGCACTTTCTGATGTTGAATAAAATCCTAGGTTAACTGTGTATTGTTGGAGCATTTTTGCTACAGTAGAGATGCTTCAGTTTTCCTCTTTCAAAACCTCAGGTCCTCCTGAATATCACATCACTTACAATGCAAATATTTTGATTTGTTTCACATCTGAATGGATTAGATATGGTTAACTGTCTCACCTGGACAGTTATAAAGGTATCAGACATTAGAAAAATCATAACCTTTTATTAGATGGCATCTACTTATTTTATCTAGAAAGGCAGGCATGAAAAGTATGTCGAGGTTTTTGATAGTTTGCAAAAATTTGCTAAACTTACCAAGTCAGATCTATTTGAGTTTTAAACGGGAGTAATTTTTATCTTTCTTATGAATTATTTCTTTGTTGAACACTAATCTTGCAAAGTCAGAGCTAGAAAGAGGCGAGCAGGGAGAAGTGAAAGAGAACAGAAGAGAAAGCAGGGCGAGGAGGAAGGGGGAAGGAAGTAAGTGAAGCCGGAAGGGACCAATATCCGTGAATACCTTCCCCGTAAACGAACATGCATTTTCTTAAAGCCAGATGTCCTTTAAAAATACTGAAGCCCCTTGATGATAAAAAGTGAACTGTCTTCAGAATGGAAGAAAACAATAGCAAATGAAGCAACTGACAAAGAATTAATCTCAAAAATATGCAAGCAACTCCTGCAGCTCAATTCCAGAAAAATAAATGACCCAATCAAAAAATGGGCCAAAGAACTAAATAGACATTTCTCCAAAGAAGACATACAGATGGCTAACAAACACATGAAAAGATGCTCAACATCACTCATTATCAGAGAAATGCAAATCAAAACCACAATGAGGTACCATCTCACACCAGTCAAAATGGCTGCTATCCAAAAATCTACAAACAATAAATGCTGGAAAGGGTGTGGAGAAAAGGGAACCCTCTTACACTGTTGGTGGGAATGCAAACTAGTACAGCCACTATGGAGAACAGTGTGGAGATTCCTTAAAAAACTGGAAATAGAACTGCCTTATGATCCAGCAATCCCACTGCTGGGCATACACACTAAGGAAACCAGAAGGGAAAGAGACACGTGTACTCCAATGTTCATCGCAGCACTGTTTATAATAGCCAGGACATGGAAGCAACCTAGATGTCCATCGGCAGATGAATGGATAAGAAAGCTGTGTTACATATACACAGTGGAATATTACTCAGCTATTAAAAAGAATGCATTTGAATCAGTTCTAATGAGGTGGATGAAGCTGGAGCTTATTATACAGAGCAACGTAAGTCAGAAAGAAAAACACCAATACAGTATACTAATGGATATATATGGAATTTAGAAAGATGGTAACGATAACTCTGTATGTGAGACAGCAAAAGAGACACAGATGTATAGAACAATCTTTTGGACTCTGTGGGAGAGGGCGAGGTGGGGGAATGATATGAGAGACAGCACTGAAACATGTATATTATCATATGTGAAATAGATCGCCAGTCCAGGTCTGATGCATGAGACAGGGTGCTCAGGGCTGGTGCACTGGGATGACCCTGAGGGATGGGATGGGGAGGGAGGTGGGAGGGGGGTTCAGGATGGGGAACACACGTACATCCATGGCTGATTCATGTCAACGTATGGCAAAAACAACCACATTGTTGTAAAATAATTATCCTCCAATTAAAATTAAAAGAAAAATAGTGAACTGTCTTTGTCTATACAGAGATAATTACAGCCACAACTGTTTCTTGTTCTTGCTAATTTGAAGAGCGCTAAGAGGCAGAGTAAGGGTGTCCTTGGACAAAATTTGCAATGTTTATGTTTTGTCATCTGAGTTCTGTGGCCACAGCCATATTCCCCTTCTACTCTCTCCTCACTTGTCTGTGGTCCACTGACTGCCCCCAACTGCCACCAACATCTGGGTAAACTTCCTGCCTTATCCAATTATTCTGAGAATGACCTGCTTGATAGTAACCTGTATTTGATTAGCTGATTAAACTTTAATTGAAATTTATTCACATCAAAGTTAATAACACGGCCTTTTGCTTTTCTATAAATATCTTAGGATCTAATTGAAACATTTTTATGAAGAAAAACGAAAGAGATACTCTTCTAGAATTTTACTTGGGATTGTATCTATGGATGAATTTAAGGAAGAACTGACATGTTTAAAATTTACAAACTGCTCCCATTTTTCCTGCTGTTAATTTAGGTGTTCCTTAATTTCTTTCTGTATTTTGTTATTTTCAAAGTAATATTCAGCACACCTTTATGAGAATTATTTCTTTCAATGTGCCATGTTTTTCCTTCCTGAAAGCTTTATACTTCATACTCTACATAGATTCTTAGATCCACACTACCTAGACACAGCTTCTAGAGAAGCTGCCGTGAGGATTGTTTCCGAGTGCAAGCTGGGGCTCCCCAGGTGGCGCTAGAGGTAAAGAAACCACCTGCCAATGCAGGAGACACAAGAGACATGGGTTCGATCCCTGGTGGGAAAGATCCCCTGGAGGAGGGCACAGCAAACCACTCCAGTGTTCTTGCCTGGAGAACCCCATGGACAGAGGAGCCTGGCGGGCTACAGTCCATGAGGTTGCAAAGAGTCAGACATGACTGAAGCGACTCAGCAGGCAGGCAAGGCAGGCTTCAACTGCCACACTTTCTGGGCATCCTGCCTTGTACTAAGGCTACATTCTCCCCAGTAAGTCACTGCTTCCAGCCTGTGACTGGATCTGGAACAGGTACTGGAGTCAGCCTCTTTCTGGCCAAAGAGAGACTGATCTAGTGGATGGTTTTTCTGGGTCATCTCGGAATTTCTCAGAACGACAGTGCAGTTTGACTTCTTCCTACACAATTCTGCTTCCCTCTCCCTGTCCTTTCGTAGGTGCCAGACCCGCACTGTGGTCTAAAGGCCCTACTTACACTTGTCTGCCACAGTGCTTTCCTCTAATCTTTTGCACATCTACTTCTGCATTGGTGTCTACCTCTCAGACTATAGGAACTGAGAAAAAGGAATTTCCTTTATTACCTTAAAGAATTCTACATCTGTTCCTATGCTTAACAAAACTTTTATAAGTCACAAGGAGGTAAAAGGATTATCTTTTTAGAGAAGGAGGAAAGGAGGAAAAGGTAAAAATTTAAGTACATTTGAATCAGGTATAGGGGTGGGATTTTAATGAAATCAGAGACAGGATTGGGCTGCAGGGCAGATCAGAAAGGGCTGCAGTCCTCACGGACAATATGCGTCCCTCCCTGACTGTCCACCCTGCCCTGGCGGGCACACACTTAGGGAGTTTGTGCTCCCTCCACAGGCATTTTGGGAGCATCAGCTCTGTTACCTTTGGGACACTGCCCCAAGTATTGCAGATTAAAATAATGGATATGATACTGTTTCTGATCTTGGAAAACTCCCAGTCCAGATGAGGACTATAATGTAATTCAGAAAACCCTAGTAGCCCTGGGCCCCCTTCTGTGATAACTCCATTTGGCCTCCTTTAATGCAGCACTTTGCCAACAAAGGTCCGTCCAGTCAAGGCTATGGTTTTTCCAGTAGTCATGTATGGATGTGACAGCTGGATCATAAAGAAGGCTGAGTGCCAAAGAATTGATGCTTTTGAACTGTGGTGTTGGAGAAGGGACTCTCGAGAGTCCCTTGGACTGCAAGGAGATCCAACCAGTCCATCCTAAAGGAGATCAGTCCTGAATATTCATTGGAAGGACTGATGCTGAAGCTGAAACTCCGATACTTTGGCCACCTGATATGAAGAACTGACTCATTAGAAAGCCCCTGATGCTGGGAAAGATTGAAGATGGGAGGAGAAGGGGACGACAGAGGATGAGATGGTTGGATGGCATCACCAACTTGATGGACTTGAGTTTGGGTAAACTCTGGGAGTTGGTGATGGGCAGGGAGGCCTGGAGTGCTGCGGTCCTAGGGTTGCAAAGAGTCGGACACGACTGAGCGACTGAGCAATAGCAACAATGCAGCATGCTGGGTATGGGTATATTTATCTTATCTTTATATCTTAAATTATTCTCATGTTCTGGATTAGGGAGAAAAAGATCTATCTTTCATTAGGTATCTACTAATTCCTAATTTGTTTGTTAGGAAATAAATCTGAGAAGCCATAAAGGAAATAATCTATGAGGAATGGAACTCCTCCTAGAAACTATTAAATAGTAATAAATTGGCAGCTGCCTACTCAAGACCCTTTTTGTCTGCAGAGCTTGAGCCCTGGTTTTGTAGGTACAGGCAGGGTTCTTCTTTAATGGGGAGGCCCAATAATTACCAGAGGTGTCCACTTCAGCGGGGAAGCATAGTATTCTAAAAAACAATTGATCATGATGTCAGCACTTGCCAATCTTTATGAGTTTTTGATAGACTTGAGATTTACAAACTACTTCTAGTGTATATGTGTGTTTTACAAGACTTCAGTATTGGAGGCTACTTAGTATATTGCGTGAGGCCTGAGCTAATTGTCCTGGTCTGAATAACAACTGCTGTAGTGAAACAACTTACTAGCGTCCACTTCAGTTACCACGATCGGTTTGGAGTACTGAATACGGAATCCCCAGGGGTAATCGCCGGTCCCTTTGACAAGCTTCACGGTGCGCTCACGAACTGAAGAGGAAGCGGAAAGGACATTCTTTTGAGTTAATCTTTAGATACTACAAATGCAATGAAAATATAGCTGGTATTTATTGCTGATTTAGTATATACCAGGCTTAATAAAAGTCAAAGTACTTTACAACTAGTATCTAATTTAATCTTCACATTGACCTAAGATTAATGTTTTTTTGGAGAGGGGAAAACTGAGGCATATAGACGCTAAACAAGTCAGCTGAGTCACGTGGTGAGGAAGGGGCAGGGCTTTCTTCCCGAGGCCGCTGACCATTGCAGGTTTCAGGCACGCGGAGCTGTGAACCATGGGACGGTTCTACTAGGTTTTAATACACGTGGAAATAAGAAAAGCGAATCTTCAGCCATAATAGTCAGGTCTTAAGGACCCCAGGAAATCCCGAGCAACTGAGCTTCTCAGAAACAAGGGAAGCAGCTGGGCCTTGCAGAAATGGTAAGGTTATGCTGCATTGAAAGTGAAGAGTTCCAGAAGCTTGACAGTAAAAATTAAAAAAAATTTTTTACATTAGTCTAATCATCTTAAATTAATGTGGTCCAGCTATTTACCAGTCTGCTTTTCCATGTGTCTTCTCCTGTTTCCTCCTGCTATCTTTATACAGTCTTTTCTGTGGGTGTAAATACAGGTGTGAGTGTGTGTGTGTGTGTGTGAGTGTGTGTGTGTGTGTGTGTGGATGGGTGGGTGTGTGTGTGTGTGTGTGTGTGTTTCTTCCTCAAGACTTCTGCTTGCTGATAAGTTCATAACTATAACTCACTCCTGGACCCTCTTGATCTTCCTCTACCTCAAGACATTTTAAATTTCTACCTCAAGACTATCCAAGGGCATTTTCCCAAGCTGAATTCCTAAAAGATAAAATCTATCAGGTAAGAACTCTTTGGGCTATTACTCTTCAGAGACAAAGAAAGAGCAGGATTCCAAGGCAGAAAACACATCTCAGGAAGACTTCCTTCTGCGGAAGGGCATTTTCCGTAAAGGAGATGTTGCCGTGGTAGATGTGTTTTCTTTATACTATATTTACACCTTGCATTTTATTTAGAAAAAAGTACATGCCTGAATCACGCTAGAGTACAAAACCGAAATAAAAAATCTGAAGGGCTTATCTGATCTCAGAAGAATCCCTTTTAAAATGCTGACAAAGTTATCCAAGGAAGAATCACAATGAAAGACTTCAAAATATTATTTGGTTGTATTTAAGACCAACTTCATCGGGGAGAAGTGTTAATGCAATACTGGGAGAATTACTCTTTCCCCGACAGTTAGATTGAAATACTTTATTAGTTGAGCTTTTTTTCCTGTATGTTAATGAATATCTTAAAGTGATAAAGAATAAATCATAATACAGTACAATGAGAAACTTCCTGAGCTCCATAATGAATTAATAGTAATATGCCTCTGGAAAAAAGGTATTATTAGGTCTCTAGGAAAAATGCAATTAATTATAAAATAAGAATGCTCATCTATTAATAAAGGCAGGGCAAATTCACACCTTAAGATATAATTTAATAGAATTTTTTTCCATTAAAAATAGGAATACATTAAAATTTATGGGTAATATATTTTGTAGCTTCTTTTCAGCCATTCTTTTGTATTTTTGTGTATCATTTTTTATTCCTCAGAAATATTTACATCTTCCTTCATATTGGAGATCAAGGACATTTCTTCTCTGAAGAGTTGCATCCTCTAGGTTTTTATAAAAAGGTTCATACTAAGAAAAAATGTCTGCTGTAGGCAACATATGGATAAAGGTAGAAGCAATCAAGCATTCAAAGGAGTTTGTAACAATTGTATTTTGAGTGGCTAAGGACTTTTGTTCAGCTTCCCCTTTGATGAGAAATCTCTTTCTTTGCCATTGCCGACAGATGTCTGGGTGGGTGACTCCCTGATCTTGGAGAGATATTGTTATTATAAATTTACCTTATATTTCTCAGAGCTTGTAAATAGATTTGCCATTGTTTTATTACATTTCCTCCCAGGTATTACTGAGGTAAATCTTTTTAAAAATTAAGTTTCTTATAAAAAGATGACAAAGATAGTAAAGGATTAGGCAATTTTTCCAAATGTTCTTAGCTGACCGTCTTCTTGGTCAGCTAGGGAATAAAAATATCTAATAAAAATAAGGAAATAAGCATCTTTGTTTTTAATAATCCATGGTAGCCTAATATCAGAGGTAATTCATTCACAGACATTTACTGAGTATCTATGTGTCCCATTGTTTTCTTATGTATCAATATGGGGACTGCGGTGTTGAGGACAGAGAAGAGACTTTTTCTCATGGAGTTGACATCCTGGACCTTGGCTACCCAAATTGGCAAACATTCAAAGAAAGAATAGAGCCTCTTCATATGGATTCCTGAAGGAATGTTTGTTATCCCAATATGTCTGAACAAAATACACTGTTTCTCTGTTGGTTAAAACAGTATCAGGAAAAGCTTACCAAAGTTGCTGTGCAAGTATTAAGTGTATTCCAGTGCTAAAATTCTGTGCTCCTGGGAAGATTTCTTATCATTTGTTAATACAATTCCCTTTTGGCAGTTATTTTACATGACTATTTGGACTGCCACTTACTGGATCTCAGCGTAATTTAAGGGACAGAACTGGGAAATTCAAGGACCCCAAAATGAATATTTTAGCAGTCTGCAGCAAGCTGGTAGCTAATCAGGGCAAAAAAGAAAATCGGGAATCCTACTTCTGACCTCAGTAGAAATCATTTCTAACAGTCCTACTTGTCAAAACTTCTTGCTCCCTGTAGGTTACCCTCTTGATACTAGCTTCTGCTTTTGACAAATTGCTTATCCAATTGATGTTTGTTTAATGGAGTATTTTTACTGAGTTGATTCAAATCAAATCATGTTTGCTTTTTGTCTTACATGCGATGATAAGATAGCTATTGCTTTCAAGGCTGTAGCATAGTGTTTTCTTTTTTCTTTTTCCTAATCAGGTAAATCGAATGTCAACAATGTGTGAAAGTATAAACAACTCAATAAAATCTTTAAACGGTAAGCTCAACTATAGTGCACTCCTGTGGGAGAAAATGCACTCAGAATGTTTTGCAACATGTTCCCCTCCCATTCTGAAGACAGTTTTCTCACATTTTGAGATTTATAGTCCTGGAGCCCCTTGCTGCTGTCTGGTGGGTAATCTGTGAGTGCCACACAGCTGCTGAAAAGCCACGAATAAATGTCATTGTCTTTTCAGAGACTGTGTGGTCACATCATCAAGTAATTTATCCCCCCAAATAGCATTTCCTTGGAATCATCTTGTTAGATGTAAAAGTTCAAATGAAGGGCACATAGTTCCATAAATACAACACCACTTAGATATTGAAAATACCCTAGAACTTTCTCGTAGCTCCAGCAATACACTTCAGTAGTGATACAAAACTTTTAAAAATCTATTTCTCTAAATAATAGAAGGGCACTTTCTAGAGTATTACAGATTGAATTTTGTAAGTTTAAAATTTATTCTCACAATACATATTGGTAGATATAAATTAGCATTGCAATATCTTCAAAATGTCATTAAGCTAATACAGACATCTTTCCGTTTTAAAATTATTTTTTTGCCTCCAACTCATGTTTCCTATCTCCAGCTTCTTCTACTGATGTCTCAAAATCACATCGTTAAAAACATGTATCTGGTATGTGGAATACTTCAAGCATTAATAACAGTAAGCAAGAACAATTAGCACATTCTTGGACTGAGGTTCAGTGCAATAAATATTAATAGTTAAAACTCACTTACTACATTTAAACATAATTTGTTTAGTTGTGTGGATGTGTGTGGGCACGTACGTGTGTGTGTATATGCACACATGCATGAATTTTTTGGCAAAATTAAGCACATTTTCTTTCTTTCTTTTTTTTAGCTAAAGCAAATAATGGTGAATCAACTAAATGCTTGTTCTTTGATGACCATACACAGTTGTAGAAATGGTGATAACTGTACTTTCTTACATCAGGTGTTAGCCAAGATACTGTGAGGGAAGAATGAGTTCTATCTAATGTATCTTTTCACCTGCCTGCCACAAACACTCAATACATATTGGTCAATTTAGTTAGTATATTATAAAATAGCAATTGTTTGCAGTTTATATAAAATATATATATAAATATAAACAGATATGTGTGAATATGTATTTAATATTTAGTTAAAATTCCCATAAAATTAATAAAAATAAGGATAGGAGATAGAAATAGTCAAGACAGATAAAAATAGCCCACTATTCACATATATTGTGTCATTTCACATTTTATAACACTGTAAGATAGGCAGAGAGATAATAACAGTAAATAAGTGAATTTTCTAAGGTCACATAGCTAGTAAATTACTTTTTATACATTCATGCAACAAATATATGTTGGCTTTCTGTAATGAAATAGGCGCTGTCCTTGGTGTGGAGAATACATCAACGAACAAATAGAGAGCCTAACCCTGAAAATCCTATTTTCAGCCTAGTGTTTTTACCCTGTGCCATGCTATTACTCAAATAAAAGTTAACTATAGAAGATTTTGGTTCTTTTTTTAGAAAGTTTATTGCTTGATTCTCAGCATCTTCTTTTTATAGTAGATTTACAAGGCTGTGTTAGTTCCTGGCATACAGCAAAGTGATTCAGTTACATATATATATATATTCTTTTTAGATTCTTTTCCATGATACTGTATTACAACATATTGAATATATCAGAGTTCCCTGTGCTATACAGAAGGACCTTGTTGTTTATCTATTTTAAATATAGTAGTTTGTGTCTGCTACTCCCAAACACCCAGTTGATCTCCCCTCTGTTCTCCTTTGTTAACCATAAGTTTGTTTCCTATGTCTGTGAGTCAGTTTCTGTTTTGTAAATACATTCATTTGTATCATTCTTTCGGATTCCACATGTAAGCAGCATCGTGTATTTCCCTTTCTCTGGCTACTTCACTTGTATGACCGTCTCTAGGTCCATCCATGTTGCTGCAAATGGCATTATTTCATTCTCTTTTTGTGACTGAGTAATTTTGACTGTGTGGATCACAATAAACTGTAGAAAATTCTTAAAGAGATGGGAATACCAGACCATCTGACCTGCCCCTTGAGAAACCCATATGCAGGTCAGGAAGCAACAGTTAGAACTGTTAGAACATGGAACAACAGACTGGATCCAAATAGGAAAAGGAGTACATCAAGGCTATATATTGTCACCCTGCTTCTTTAACTTATATGCAGAGTACATCATGAGAAGCGCTGGGCTGGATGAATCACAAGCTGGAATCAAGATTGCCAGGAGAAATATCAAGAACCTCACACATGCAGATGACACCACCCTTATGGCAGAAAGTGAAGAGGAACTCAAAAGCCTCTTGATGAAGGTGAAAGAGGAGAGTGAAAAAGTTGGCTTAAAGCTCAACATTCAGAAAACGAAGATCATGGTATCCGGTCCCATCACTTCATGGGAAATAGATGGGGAAACAGTGGAAACAGTGTCAGACTTTATTTTTGGGGGCTCCAAAATCACTGCAGATGGTGACTGCAGCCATGAAATTAAAAGACGCTTCCTCCTTGGAAGGAAAGTTATGACCAACCTAGATAGCATATTGAAAAGCAGAGACATTACTTTGCCAGCAAAGGTCCGTCTACTCAAGGCTATGGTTTTTCCAGTGGTCATGTATGGATGTTAGAGTTGGACTGTGAAGAAAGCTGAGCACCGAAGAATTGATGGTTTTGAACTGTGCTGTTGGAGAAGACTCTTGAGAGTCCCTTGGACTGCAAGGAGATCCAACCAGCCCATTCTGAACGAGATCAGCCCCGGGATTTCTTTGGAAGGAATGATGCTAAAGCTGAAACTCCAGTACTTTGGCCACCTCATGCGAAGAGTTGACTCACTGGAAAAGACCCTGATGTTGGGAGGGATTGGGGGCAGGAGGAGAAGGGGACGACAGAGGATGGGATGGCTGGATGGCATCACCGACTTGATGGACATGAGTTTGGGTAAACTCCAGGAGTTGGTGATGGACAGGGAGGCCTGGCGTGCTGCGATTTATGGGGTCGCAAAGAGTCGGACACGACTGAGCGACTGAACTGAACTGAACTGAATTGAATATCTCGTTTTGTGTGTGTATGTGTGTGTGTCTGTGTGTGTCTGTGTATCACATCTCCTTTATGCATTCATCTGTTGAGGGACATTTAGGTTGCTTTCTTGTCCTGGCTATTGTAAACAGTGCTGCAATGAACATTGGGGAGCCTATATTTTTTTCAGATTAGAATTTTCTCTGGATATATGCCAAAGAGTGGGATTCTTGGATTGTATGGTAGCTCTATGTTTAGTTGTTTAAGGAAACTCCATAATGTTCTCCACAGTAGTTAAATCATTCTACATTCCCACCAACAGTGTGGGAGGGTTCCCTTTTCTCCACATACCCTCCAGCATTTATTGTTTGTAGACTTTTTAATGATGGCCATTATGACTGGTGTGATATAATACCTCACTATAGTTTTGATTTGCATTTCTCTTAACCTCAGATATGCAGATGACACCACCCTTACGGCAGAAAGTGAAGAGGAACTAAAAAGCCTCTTGATGAAGGTGAAAGAGGAGAGTGAAAAAGCTGGCTTAAAGCTCAACATTCAGAAAACAAAGATCATGGCATCTTGTCCCATCACTTCATGGGAAATAGATGGGGAAACAGTGGAAAC
>NW_011495082.1:17257520-17272509 GCF_000754665.1 Bison bison bison
CTTGAGAGTCCCTTGGACTGCAAGGAGATCCAACCAGTCCATTCTGAAGGAGATCAGCCCTGGGATTTCTTTGGAAGGAATGACGCTAAAGCTGAAACTCCAGTACTTTGGCCACCTCATGCGAAGTGTTGACTCATTGGAAAAGACTGATGCTGGGAGGGGTTGGGGGCAGGAGGAGAAGGGGACGACAGAGGATGAGATGGCTGGATGGCATCACTGACTCGATGGACGTGAGTCTGAGTGTCCTCTGGGAGTTGGTGATGGACAGGGAGGCCTGGCGTGCTGCGATTCATGGGGTCGAAAAGAGTCGGACACGACTGAGCGACTGAACTGAACTGAACTGAATAATTAGTGACGATGAGCGTTTTTTCATCTGCCCTTTGGCCATCTTCATGTTTTCTTTGGAGAAATGTCTGTTTAGGTCTTCTGCTCATTTTCTGATTCGGTTATTATTATTATTATTTTATTGGTTATTGAGCTGAATGAGATGTTTTTGTATATTCTGAAAATTAACTCCTTGACAGTTGCATTGTTTGCAATAATTTTCTTCTGGTCTATACATTGTCTTTTTGGTTTATTTATGGTTTTCTTTCCTGTGCAAACGCTTATAAATTTGATTAGGTCCTATTTATTTGTTTTTGCTTTTCTTTCTTTTGCCTTTGGAGACTGACTGACCTAGGAAGATAGTGCTACAATTTATGTCAGAGAATGTTTTGCCTGTGTTCTCTCTAGGAGTTTTATTTGTCGTGTCTTCTAGTCAAGTCTTTAGGCCATTATGGGTTGACTTTTGTGTATGATATGAGGAAGTATTTTAATTTCATTGACTTACATGCAGCTCCTTGGCATCCATTTTAATTTTCAAAAATTCCACTCTAAATTCCTTAATTTTTAGAATTAAAGTTTCATACTGCATGCTTTTCAGTGAATGGTTAATCTCAATTAAGTCATATTATGAGATGAGTATAAACAAGTATTCTTAATGTGCAGTGGACAAACCTTGCATTGTCTCATGCGTGTACACAGGAATTCACTTAGAGTTACGACTTTTCCTCATTAAAATCCTCCAACGCTGACTTTCATATTTAAAAGAAAAAATTAAGAGGCTCTATTTTCCTCTACAGATAAAGCAAATGATGATCTTATGCGTAACAACAATTACTCATGTCTCATAAATGGGATTTGGATGAAACGAGGCACATTTTGATGCCTGTACTGAAAATTTAAGTACCTCTTTATAGAAATCTCTCCTACTCACTCCTGTTACGTCTGTGTATCTTTAGTAGCTTCCCCCAGTGCCTGGACCATAGTAGGAATGGTGTTTGCTGAATGCATGATTGTAAAATTAATTTAAAACATTATTTTAAATCTGAATCATTGTTTACTATTCATCAAAGTAATTTATTTATACTTTGTTTATAAAAGTTTATAAACGCTCTACAGCTTAAATTTTGCAGCAAAGATTAGATTGAAATAGTAATTTCACATTCTTAAATTTGTTATTCAGGTATAGTTTTTTTAAAAAAATCACCATGCTATTATTCCATTAAGGAAATACAGTTTTAGTAAACTGAATTTTAATCTCTTTAAAAAACATCATGAAACTATCAGACTATTAATGACATTTTAAAAACATGAAAATATTTATTTTATGAAATGAAAGTATAATTATTAAATAATTATATTATTAAATATGTCAGGCTATAGAATTTAATTGAATAATTGTAGAATCCTTAGCAGCTACTGGTTGGGGATTTTCCTTTTATATCAAAGTGTATACATGAAGGAGAAGGCAATGGCATCCCACTCCAGTACTCTTGCCTGGAAAATCCCATGGACGGAGGAGCCTGGTGGGCTGCAGTCCATGGGGTCGCCAAGAGTCGGACACAACTGAACGACTTCACTTTCACTTTTCACTTTCATGCATTGGAGAAGGAAATGGCAACCCACTCCAGTGTTCTTGCCTGGAGAATCCCAGGGACGGGGGAGCCTGGTGGGCTGCCGTCTATGGGGTCGCACAGAGTCAGACACGACTGAAGCGACTTAGCAGCAGCAGCAGCAGTATACATGAGAATATGAGATGCATATTTTGTATGCATTTGAAAACAGGACTAGACCTATGTATATTAAAAAGATGAGGCAGAAACAATAAAGTGGTCATAGTCCAGTGTTGGAGCAATAAATGATTTGCTGCTTGTTTGTGTTCTTCAGTACATTTTTTATAACAGTATTTTTTACTTGTAGAATGAAAAAGACTCTTGACTCTTCCTACATTCATCTTTATTCCAACTTTGGAATTATTAGTCTATTTTGGAATAGGTTCCTAAGACAGTTATTATTTTAATAGCTTCAGAATCTTTCACAATATTGAGAAGGTTCTCTATATACACATACACACGCATATATGTACATACACACTCACACTTCTTTCCAAATGCTTCTCTCAGCGTGCAAGTTTGCCGACTTTAGAGATTTGCCTGCTTACAGATTCTCTAAGACATATGCATTTTATTGTAATTGTGAGGTCCTTACCGGCTACTGGTCGGGGTTTTTTGCTAAGACATCTGGGACTGTCTTCAGGATTCCCATCATCCCCTCGGAAAACCCATGCAGCTGAATGGAAGTTCTCTGTGTAGAATCCTTTTTCTTCGATACTGACTCGAAAGCCAAGGTCCACAGAGCACCCATCTTCTGAGGTGACTGAGGAGCAGAAAAGGTGATGACATGAATTATGATCTGGGAAGAAAGCTGTGCACATGCTGATGGCCAGGGTGAGGAAGCACTGAATATATATGCAGGGGAAAAATCTGTACTAAAGCAGTGTGATCCCTGAAAACAAGCAGCTAAGTTTGTTAGACAGTTGTCTTGGGAAGAACTTGCACAGTCCTAAAATATCGTAAATAAAACAGGCACTGCTTGAGGGTCTGTGCGGTGGGAGTCAGTATACTAATCCTTTTGTAGAGAAGTATGTTTTTGAAACTTACGTGTGAGTATTCAGGTATTAAGAGGAAGCCACATAAGACTGAGAATTAGATTTACAATCCCTTTCAAAATACCGAGCATGGGGAAAAAAAAAATCCCTATTGTCTCTCTGTGCTTCAAAGAAGGTGCTGCAAAAACATATATTCTGAGAAAACTCTATGCTCTTACATGTGGAATAAAGCATGTAGGGAGGCAGGTAAAGTTTTCTCTGACACTTTCATTCATAGCAGCTGACCATTTTCTGTGTATTTGGGAGTTTATTGGATTCTCTGGGAGGCTGTGTCAGTTGAGGGAAGGAGAGTGCATTTCTATTTTAGCTTCTAAGTGTTTCTTTGTGGTCCTATTTGGGTAATTAAAAACTTAATAAAGTCATGCCCCACGTCTTTCTGTCTGTCAAGGATACAAACTTGAGAAGCACTATTATGTAATTAAGGCATACGTTCAAGAAAAGCATAGATCCTTTACTTACATTTCTTCATTATCATGAAGAGAGTGGGGTTTGACGATCCCAGAATGATTCTTCAACAATAACAACAGCAAACTCTTTTAATCTCTTCTCACATGCTATATCTGCTCCTGTATGTTTGTCTTAAACATCATAGGTAAAGCCTTTCCCTTACTCCCCTCACTGTGTCCATCGGTCATCAGTACTGTGCTTCTGCTGAAGGTCAGTTACGTAAAGCCCCTAGAAAGGAAGGTTCTTTCGCTCCCTCTGCCTTTCTCTGGAGACTCACTCCTGATGGTTCTTGCCACTCGGCTTACATTTCTACTTCTGCTGTCCTAATACTAGACTGAAGGCTGCCAGTGTTAGTGGTCCTGATACACAGATACAAGCAACAGGAAGTTTCTAGTTCAAGTGTTCGCTTAACTTGTGTAGAAATGCTCAGGGGTGGTGTACTGACAAAGCATGAGATAGCACAGCCCCTCACAGACAGTCAAGAACAAATCCTAAATATCTTTAACGCTCGTTCTTACAGTTTTTATTTTATATACCAAATGATACTATACCAGTCACTTTATATCAATCCACAGTGAGTTAAGTGGTTTTAGATGCATTTAAGAAAAGGGAACCCTCTTACACTGTTGGTGGGAATGCAAACTAGTACAGCCACTATGAAGAACAGGGTGGCGATTCCTTAAAAAACTGGAAATAGAACTGCCTTACGACCCAGCAATCCCACTGCTGGGCATACACACCGAGGAAACCAGAATTGAAAGAGACACGTGTACCCTAATGTTCATCGCAGCACTGTTTATAATAGCCAGGACATGGAAGCAACCTAGATGCCCATCAGCAGACGAATGGATAAAAAAGCTGTGGTACATATACACAATGGAATATTACTCAGCTATTAAAGAAAAATTCATTTGAGTCAGTTCTAATGAAGTGGATGAAACTGGAGCCTATTATACAGAGTGAAGTAAGTCAGAAAGAAAAACATCAATACAGTATACAAATGCATATATATGGAATTTAAAAAGATGATAACGATAACCCTATATGCAAAACAGCAAAGAACAGATGTAAAGAACAGTCTTTTGGACTCTGTGGGAGAGGGAGAATATCACTGAAAC
Source organism: Bison bison bison (assembly GCF_000754665.1). Classification (NCBI taxonomy): domain Eukaryota; kingdom Metazoa; phylum Chordata; class Mammalia; order Artiodactyla; family Bovidae; genus Bison; species Bison bison. The sequence continues at coordinate 17,262,075 of NW_011495082.1, forward strand.
ATGTATATCGTCATATGTGAAACAGATCTCCAGTCCAGGTTCGATGCATGAGACAGGGCTCTCAGGGCCGGTGCACTGGGATGACTCTGAGGGATGGGATGGGGAGGGAGATGGGAGGGGGGGTTCAGGATGGGGACACATGTACACCCATGTCTAATTCATGTCAATGTATGGCAAAACCAATACAATATTGTAAAGTAATTAGACTCCAATTAAAATAAACTAATTAAAAACAAATTACTCATTTATCAAGTTGAATTAATTTAAAATAATTATTCCTCTGTCATGAGCAAGCTACAATTTTAGGCATAATAGGGATAGAAAGATGAGTCGGATGTGGTACTTAGGATGAGATAAGAGGGTTCAGAAGAAGGAGAGTAGTCATGACCAAAGGAAAAAGAAAAAGGAAGGGTATCATTAGACTGGACCTTAAAGAGTGGTGGGCTTTCCAGGTGGCTCAGTGGTAAAGAATCCACCTGTCAATACAGGAGATGCGGGTTTGATCCCTGGGTTGGGAAGATCCCCTGTAGGAGGAAATGGCAACCCATTCCAGAATTCTTACCTTGAGAATTCCATGGACACAGGAGCCTGTAAGGTTGTAGTCCATGGGGTTACAGTTGGACATGACTGAGCATACACACGTGAGGAGTGGGCAAAATTTCTACAAAATGTTGGGGTTATGGATTGGTAGATAAACATATGCGGACAAGTAGGGAAGAAGGTACTGGAAAGATAGACTATGTTGATTGAATAAATCCAGTTTTGGTGGGTGAAAATAAAGGGGATGATGTATGGTAATGTAATGATAAAGTTAAAATGTAAATGATATGAGAATATTATGGGACATCTTGTCTGTTGAAATAAAAATGATGAAAGCTTTAGAAGAGAATACTTTAACTTTGGATATAGCATATCTTGTTCCACATAACTTATTTCATCATCCCTTACGTATGTTTGCACTCATTTTTTAATAAATCTGAGTGTAACATTTGACATTAAATGGTAGGAAAAGTAAACTGAAAAATTATAATAATTCATTGACCTATCTGAGCTTTAAGCCTAAATCAAAACTGCTTCTTACATACTTGCTAAATTTACAGAAGCCCTGAAGTGTCTTCCATGATTTGATTTGTCTATATCCTTAGCCTTACATATTCAGTTATATTTTAATATTTATGAATATAGCATATGTAGATTCCTGGGCAAGGATTTATCTTATTTTTCTGAATAGGAGCTGTCCAGGTTGGATGGGTAATCATCCCCCTATCATTTAAAGGTCTGAGGGTGGGCCTTTAAATTATAGACATCTTTGTTTTTGTCAGCCTGCATGAGGCTGTTAAAATAGCTCACTTATTTATATACAGATTTGATTATGTGGATGAGCAGTTCTCTGTTCATTCAGTTACCAAGACAGAGCTGATCAACATATTCTTACATAAACTGAGACATAAAATTTGTGTTAAAATCCAGTGAAGCAGCACGCCACACACCTGCTGCAGTTTTGAGCTGCTGGATTTCCCAGCGACTGCCCTTTGGGAACTTTGAGCCGAGAAAAAACAGACCAAACATTTCTGTCACCAAAATCTGGTCATCTAAATTTGGCTGGTTAGATGAGTCTTTTAATAAATGAAACTTTAAAACAGAATGGGCTCCTTTTTAAAAAATTAAAATTCTTTACAGTAGTTCTTGTTGTTATCTATTTTATACAAAGCACTTTGTACATAACATGTACACAGAATGAGCTCTTAAATATTCTCGGTACGACAGAAATGGCATGTTCACTTCTTTGCTCTTAAAAAATTTAAATACTTCATTTTTTTGGACTTGAGAATCAAAAGGAAAAAAAAATACTCAGCTCAGTTTCAGATGTTTTTAGACATTCTCATCTCTCTCTCATTCTACTGTATTTGAAGGTAACAAAAAAATGGTATCTTATGAAGTAAGACTCTGGGCATTTCCAGTGAGAGACCAGGTCAGATACGAATGGTCCAGTCAGTTCTGCCACTAATTATAGCTGAGTGACATTGGCTATTCTCTCCATGACTTATTCTCTTATTCTCTCCATGACTCAGATTCCTCCTTTGGTAAAGTCAGGATGAAAATATCATGCTTAACTCATTTATATCATAAAGCCTGGCATAGTAAGCACAATGTAATTGTTAGCTCTTACTATTGGAAATTGAAGTTCCTTTATTATGTAAATACAGTTCCTTAATAATTCTTATTGCAGAATGAAATAAGGGAAATGCTGTCAAGAGTCCTCACACAATTAGACCCAAATTCTTGCCACATCTGTTTGTACTACAGGAACCATTCGAGATTATGAAAATCAGAGCTCCATGCTGCAGACCCTTCTGACTTCAGTATACAGCCTTCAAGTTATTTACCTGGTATGCCTTAGTCAGCATTCCCCACAGCCTAGACGGATTGATCAACTGTGTCCACAGACATAAATATGCCATTCCTAATGTGTTTTCCAGTTATTATGTAGGAAGTCAGAGCTGAGTGAGATTAACAGACTGAAAAACACCAGCTCTAATGACGCTCGATAAAGCTGTCAGATTTTAAGTCATGGATTAGGAGCATATACTGACTCTGTAAATGAGATAAAATTTAAAGCACACATTAAGCAATGCTAGCTCCAGCAGCTCTTAGTGAATTGCAGCCTCTACTGAGAAGTTTTTGAGGAAATAGAACATGCCTACTGAGTGTTGGTGCCTTGGATAAACGGAAAAATAAAATGGCGGTTCAATTCCCTCATGTCTAATCTGAAACAAATTGTTAGTATATGTTTCCATTCAAAACAGAATCCATCCCAAAGGAAACAATAATTGCTTTAATTAAAATGATCATGGTATTTCGGCTTGAATTTGAATTGAAGTCATACAACTGATTCCTGTGTTGTTTCTAGTGGGCAGTGGTAAATGTTTAACAAGTGATGGTCCAAAAGAAAAAGAAAAAAATAAGCCCTGATTTGTAGTGTTTTCTGGTTTCCATTGAATAAATACTCCATGGCCAGTTTCAAGCTACCAGCCTGATGTTACTGAATTACAGTGTTGAGGGGATAAAAGTGCTTTACCCTCTGAGCCACCAGGGAAGCTGATAAAATGGACAATTGGCTGAAATAAACCACTGTGAGCTGATTCCAACACACCTATTATTTGGCTACTTGGTGTGCACTCAGTTGTGTCCAGCTCTTTGCAACTAGGCTCCTCTGTCCATGGGATTCTCCAGGCAAGAACACTGGAGTGAGGTGCACTTCCTCTTGCGGGGGATCTTCCTGACACAGGGATCCATGCAGGGATTGAGTCTGCGTCTCTGGCGTCTCCTGCATTGGCAAGCAGGTTCTTTACTGCTAGTGCCACCTGGATGAGCTGATTCCAACACAGCTCTAGTTGTTCCTTTTTCTGCAGGGCAGACGTGACTGTGAAAGAGACTAGTAGTAGAGGATTTGTCCATAAAACTAAGGATTTCAGGTTGTTTGCTGTGGAGTATGTGAGACAAGCCCTTCTATCCTAGGGGCTTGAGCATCCAGGGATTTGGTGACCATGGAGGTGGGTCCTGAAAACAATCACTTGTGGATCCAGAGTACCAGCTGCATTGCTTTTGTGTGAGATATGCTTTGGGGGACCAGGAAGAATAGGACCAAGAGCAATTGTATCTAATTTACGTGACTAAAACAAGATTTATTTTCTTCAGTTTAGTTCAGTTCCTCAGTCATGTCCGACTCTTTGTGACCCGATGAATTGTAGCACACCAGGCTTCCCTATTCTTTACTATCTCCCAGAGCATGTTCAAACTCATGTCCATTGAGTCGGTGATACCATCCAACCATCTCATCCTCTGTCGTCCCCTTCTCCTCCTGCCTTCAATCTTTCCCAGCATCAGGGTCTTTTCCAATGAGTCAGTTCTTTGCATCAGATTCTTTTCCAATGAGTCAGTTCTTTGCATCAGGTGGCTAAAGTGTTGGAGTTTCAGCTTCAGCATCAGTCCTTGCAGTCAATATTCAGGACTGATTTCCTTTAGGATGGACTGGTTGGATCTCCTTGCAGTCCAATGGACTCTCAAGAGTCTTCTCCAACACCACAGTTCAAAAGCATCAATTCTTTAGCACTCAGCTTTCTTTATAGGCCAACTCTCACATCCATACATGACTACTGGAAAAACCATAGCCTTGACTAGATGGACCTTTTTAGTAAAGTAATATCTCTGCTTTTTAATATGCTGTCTAGCTTGGTCATAGCTTTTCTTCCAAAGGGTAAAGCAAATTCTAATTTCATGGCTGCAGTTACCATCTGCAGTGATTTTGGAGCCCAAGAAAATAAAGTCTCTCACTTTTCCCATTGTTTCCTCATTTATTTGCTTCCATGAAGTGATGGGACCTGATGCCATGATCTTAGTTTTCTGAATGTTGAGCTTTAAGCCAACTTTTTCACTTTCCTCTTTCACTTTCAAGAGGCTCTTTAGTTCTTCTTTACTTTCTGCCATCAGGGTGGTGTCATCTGCGTATCTGTGGGTATTGATATTTCTCCTGGCAGTCTTGATTTAAGCTTGCCCTTCATCCAGCCTGGCATTTCTTATGATATACTCTGTATATAAGTTAAATAAGCAGGGTGAAAATATTCAGCCTTGATGTACTCCTTTCTCAAATTGGAACCAGTCTGTTGTTCCATGTCCGGTTTTAACTGTTGCTTCTTGACCTGCATACAGATTTTATCAGGATGCAAGTAAGGTATTCCAGTATTCCCTTCTCTTTAAGTTTGTTGTGATCCACACAGTCAGAGGCTTTGGCATAGTCAATAAAGCAGAAGTAGATGTTTTTCCTGGAACTCTCTTGCTTTTTCCATGATCCAACAGATGTTGGCAATTTGATCTCTGGTTCCTCTGCCTTTTCTAAATACAGCTTGAACATCTGGAAGTTCACGGTACACATACTGTTGAAGCCTGTTTTGTAGAATTTTGAGCACTACTTTGCTAGCATGTGAGATGAGTGCAGTTGTCTGTTAGTTTGAATATTCTTTTCCATTGCCTTTCTTTGAGATTGGAATGAAAACTGACTTTTCCCAGTCCTGTGGCAATTGCTGAGTTTTCCAAATTTGCTGACATATTGAGTGCAGCACTTTCACAGCATCATCTTTTAGGATTTAGGAAATCAACTGGATTTCCATCACCTCCACTAGCTTTGTTTGTAGTGATGCTTCCTAAGGCTCACTTGACTTCACACTCCAGAATGTCTGGTTCTAGGTGAGTAATCACACCATTGTGGTTATCTGGGTCATTAAGATCTTTTTTTGCATAGTTTTTCTGTGTATTTTTGCTGCCTCTTCTTAATATCTTCTGCTTCTCTTTGGTCCATACCATTTCTGTCCTTTATCGAGCCTATCTTTGCATGCAATGTTTCCTTGGTATCACTAATTTTCTTGAAGAGATCTCTAGTCTTTCCCATTCAGTTGTTTTCCTCTATTTCTTTGCATTGATCACTTAGGAAAGCTTTCTTATCTTTCCTTTCTATTCTTTAGAACTCCGCATTCAGATGAGTATATATTTCCTTTTCTCCTTTGCCTTTTGCTTCTCTTTTTTTCTCAGCTATTTTGAAGTTCTCTCAGATAACCATTTTGCCTTTTTGGATTTCTTTTTCTTGGGGATTGGCCTTGATCACTGCCTCCTGTACAATGTCACAAACCTCCATCCATAGTTCTTCGGGCACTCTGTCTATCATATCTAATCCTTAGAATCTATTTGTCACTTCTACTGTATAATTGTAAGGGATTTGATTTAGGTCATCCCTGAATGGTCTAGTGGTTTTCCCCACTTTCTTCAATTTAAGTCTGAATTTGGCAATAAGGACTTCATGATCTGAGCCAGTCAGCTCCTGGTCTTGTTTTTGCTGATTGTATAGAGCTTCTCCATCTTTGGCTGCAAAGAACATAATCAGTCTGATTTCGGTGTTGACCATCTGGTGATGTCCCCGTGTAGAGTTTTCTCTTGTGTTGTTGGAAGAGGGTGTTTGCTATGACCAGTGCGTTCTCTTGGCAAAACTGTTAGCCTTTTCCCTGCTTCGTTTTGTACTCCAAGGCCAAATTTGCCTATTACTCCAGGTATCTCTTGACTTCCTACTTTTGCATTCCAGTCCCCTATGATGAAAAGAGCATCTTTTTGGGGTGTTGGTTCTAGAAGGTCTTGTATGTCTTCACAGAACCGTTCAACTGCATCTTTTTTGGCATTAGTGGTTGGGGCACAGACTTGGATTACTGTGGTCTTGAATGGTTTGCCTTGGAAACACATTTTCTCAGGTGGAAAGAAAGAAAATTTTCAGCGACTGCAAGTTAATCAAATTAAAGGCCAAGAAAAACATGAATGGCCGTTCAAGAATAATGCTATCTAGGAAATCCAGTTTGGAGTAATTCACCTTAGTGAAATTTTGTCTATTTACTTACCCCAAGACTAGGGAAGATTTGAGTATATTGAGAACAAAACCTCCACCCTCTTTTACAGCTTGGAAACTGAAAACCAAAACCAATTACTTCCACACATCTTATTGTCTAAATTACACACCTTGTTTCACATTATCAATACATTTTATAGTCTAGAAGACCCTTGACTGGGCAAATATCTTTATTGTTCATTACAGGTACTTATCTCCCAACCATCAACTCTTCAACAAAATGCATCAACAGATAGCTCATTTACTTAGTCTCTTTGAAATTCTCAAAATCCTCACCTTGCCTTTTCCCTAAGTGCTGATCTTTTAAATAATGATCCTTACCCAGTTTTAATCAAGCTCACACACTGAAACACCTGCCTTAAATCAAGTTTCTAATTGTCAATAGAATAAGACTTTGTCTTTCCCCACTCTGAAGCACTATCAGACGTCTGTTGAGGGGTGTCCTCTCCTATCTCTGTAAGCAATGGACAGCTGTGTTTTATCAGTTTGTAATGTAGGTGATATTTGATCATTGCTGTCATGTCCGATTCTTTGCGACCCATGGACTGCAGCATGCCAGGCTTCCTTGTTCTTCATTATCTCCTGGAGTTTGCTCAAACTCATGTCCATTGAGTGAGTGATGCCATTCAACCATCTCTTCCCCTGTTATCCCCTTCTCCATCTGCCTTCAATCTTTCCCAGCATTAGGGTCTTTTCCAATGAGTCAGTTCTTCACATCAGGTGGCCAAAGTATTGGAGTTTCAGCTCATATTATCCTCACAATATGAGGATAGAGCACTGGTATGTCTTAAGGTTGGGGACACACTCAGTGAGTAATCTGAAGAGAGTTATCAGACCCCAGAGCCATGGAAGGCAGTGTGGAAAGGATGGTTTTACAAGAATATGACTTTAGGGACACAGGCAGCCTTTGTACACCACAGGGGAAAGATCTGAGGCAATAGTACCAGAATCTTAGTCTCCTTACTGCCTCCTCAGCCTTTCCCAGCATCAGGGTCTTTTCCAGTGAGTCAGCTCTTCACATCAGGTGGCCAAAGTATTGGAGCTTCAGCTTCAGCATTGAGGGCAGGAGGAGAAAAGGGGCGAGAGAGGAATGAAATGGATGGATGGCATCATCAACACAACAGACATGCTCCTGAGCAAACTCCAGGAGATACTGAAGGACAGGGAAACCTGACTTGCTGCAGTCCCTGGGATCTCAGAGTTAGACACAACTTAGCAGCTGAACAATGAACAACACTCCCTCCAGGCTTCTGTTGATCTTCTCTGGAGGCCAACCCCATAGGGAGCCTGGGGGTGAGACTCCTGGGGCAGATAGTAAGGTGGAGAAAGGTTGAAAAAGAAGCTAGAGGGACAAATGGAAGCTATGTGCAGACATGGATTCAAGGTAGTAGAGGAAGCATAGGCCCAGTATCCCAATTTAATAGGAATGCTAGAAAACCTGTTTTTGGATGGGTCCTAATTCCTACAAGGTCTTTTATTTTATGAAGACTGTGGTAAGTTCAATTAAACACAAGTACAAGCGGGGATTGCAGCTAAATTTTTCTGTGTAATAAAGGAGAGAGGTATTTCAAATTCCAGAAGAAAAATAGGAAGGAAACAGAGAGAGTGTGTGTGTGTGTGTGTGTGTGTGCTGTTGTCGTTCAGTCGCTCAATGTGTCCGACTCTTTGTGACCCCATGGACTGCAGCATGCCAGTCTTCCCTGTCCATGGGGATTCTCCAGGCAAGAATACTGGAGTTGGTTGCCATGCCCTCCTCCTGGGGAATCTTCCCAACCCAGGGATCAAACCCAAGTCTCCCTCATTGTAGGTGGATTCTTTACCATCTGAGACCCCAGGGAAGCCCCAAAATACTGGATTGGGTAGCCTATCCCTTCTCTAGGGGATCTTCCCAACCCAGGAATCAAACCAGAGTCTCCTGCATTGCAGGCCGATTCTTTACCACCTGAGCTACCAGCAAAGCCCATTTGACGTATAACACTGAGTAAATTTCAGGTGTGCACATGTTCATTTGATGCATTTATACATTATAGCAACGATTGCCATTGTAGTGACAATTAGCACCTCTTTCAGAGTAACATTAATTATTCTTTCTTTTTAGTGGTTGGAATAATTAAGTTTTAGTCTTCTAGTAAGTTTGATGACTATAATACAGTATTATTGTCTACATTCACTATACTTATACTTGGAGGTGCATTTTACCTCTAAGATTTATTTAGTGCCCTTTGCCTGTTGTACCCTTAACAACATCTATCCTGTCATCCCATGTAATCACCATTTTCCTATTTTTACAAGTATGGCTTTTTTAGATTCCACATATAAATCATATCATACAGTACTTGTCTTTCTCTGACTTGTCTGTGAGGAAGTTGTGATGCAGAATGGTGGAAGCATGACCAAGAGTGAAGAGCTGGAGAGGCCCCAGGTGCAGTCAACAGAGCGATGAATTGGAGCACCATGCCAGAAACAGCCCGTAGCTTGATGTCTGCACATCCCTCACTTAGAAACTCCGCCATGAGTCAAGTAGCAGCAGTGATTGTACCTGCCTTTAGCCAAGAAGAAAATGAGTGTTTAAAAAGTTAAAGATTGAGGACAGAGGACACCCAAATGGCTTATAGAATATTCTGTGCAGGGTTATGTCTTTATTGTAACTTGCCGCTTTCTTACAGAGAGAACAGCAAAAACCGCAGTGGAGCCTCCGCTACCTGCCTGGGGGCTCAGTTAGAGGTGTTAGGTGAGTAGGAAATTTGAACCAAAAAATAAGCACCCAATCAAAAATCACAAAGCACTTGGGAAAGCCAACACTATGAAATATAGATAACAAACTTGGCAAATATGAAATGAGTACTGAGAAAATAGTTGATAGAGCAACTAGATTAAAACTTTATATAATACATTTAATGTTCTCAGAGGTAAAATTTAAAAAAAATAGATCAACAAAAAAGAACCATCTAAATATCCTTTGAACTCAAAAAAATAAAAAACATTTTTAAATGCTGAATGTTGCTGAAATAAAAAAAAAAAACATTAAAAAAAAAGGCTAAAGAGAAAGAATGATTTGGATGCAGGGGGACTTGTTAAGCTGATAGGGTTAAGGAATTCTCTCAGAATGCAGTAGAAATTAATGAAGAGATGTGAAGTATGAAAGGTCGGTTAAGACATCTGGAGGATAGATCTACAAGTTTAAATGACTCTCTAAAAGGGGTCACAGCAGAAGAAAATAGACAGGAGAGAACTTGTATCTGAGAATTTATGAAACTTGAAGAAAGGCATGAGTCACTAGCATGTGATAGCTTATGGGATGCCAAACATGGAAATATATGCCATACTGACATATGTACTAGAACATTTTAGAATTCCGAGGATGAAGAGAAAACCCTAAGAGGTAAAATAGACAAAAGTTGGACTTATGACATAAATTGTGAGAATGAGATTGGATTCAGACTGCTCATCAACACCACTGGTTACTGGAAGATGGTGAACCAGTTTCTTAAATAATCTGAACCTAGAATTGTCTACCAAACTATGTTAAACTGTCATCAGAATTAAGAAGGAAATGAATACATTTTCAGATTTATAAATACTCAGATTACCTCCCAAAGAAACTCTCTTAAAAACTGTTAGAGAATAACTATAGTAAGAAGAAAGTGAAGAGGAACTAAAAAGCCTCTTGATGAAAGTGAAAGTGGAGAGTGAAAAAGTTGGCTTAAAGCTCAACATTCAGGAAACGAAGATCATGGCATCAGGTCCCATCACTTCATGGGAAATAGATAGGGAAACAGTGGAAACAGTGTCAGACTTTATTTTTCTGGGCTCCAAAATCACTGCAGATGGTGACTGCAGCCATGAAATTAAAAGACGCTTGCTCCCTGGAAGGAAAGTTATGACCAACCTAAATAGCATATTCAAAAGCAGAGACATTACTTTGCCAACAAAGGTTCATCTAGTCAAGGCTATGGTTTTTCCAGTGGTCATGTATGGATGTGAGAGTTG
>NW_011495082.1:17272609-17322752 GCF_000754665.1 Bison bison bison
CAGTGGTCATGTATGGATGTGAGAGTTGGACTGTGAAGAAGGCTGAGCACCGAAGAATTGATGCTTTTGAACTGTGGTGTTGGAGAAAACTCTTGAGAGTCCCTTGGACTGCAAGGAGATCCAACCAGCCCATTCTGAAGGAGATCAGCCGCGGGATTTCTTTGGAAGGAATGATGCTAAAGCTGAAACTTCAGTACTTTGGCCACCTCGTGTGAAGAGTTGACTCATTGGAAAAGACCCTGATGCTGGGAGGGATTGGGGGCAGGAGGAGAAGGGGACGACAGAGGATGAGATGACTGGATGGCATCACTGACTCGATGGATGTGAGTCTGAGTGTCCTCCGGGAGTTGGTGATGGACAGGGAGGCCTGGTGTGCTGTGATTCATGGGGTCGCAAAGAGTCGAACATGACTGAGTGACTGATCTGATCTGATCTGATAGTAAGAAGAAAAAGAAAACAAATCTCGTTGGAAGTCATTGGTGTAAAAAGCAGTGATAAACATTGATGAACTACATTAAGTGTTGATTTTGAAAAGTATTGAGTTTTAAAAATCTAAATCAGCTTCTAGACTATATCAATCCAGAAATTGACAAGGTTATGCAGCAGAAATATTGTATTGAAGTTCAATAAAAGAAAAGTATTCCCCAGGGAGGTATTTAAAGAGTCCATGAACAGCAAAGTGATGATAAAACAACCCTATACAGTAGTATATGTGCAAATAAAAATTTAAGAAATAAGTCATGTGGAATAAGAAGTACAAAGCTTTAGTTATAAGTAAGTCAGAGGGATGTAATATACAATATAGGGAATATGGTCATAATACTGCAATGACTTTATATGGGGACAAATGGTTACTTGACTTATGGTGATCCTTTCATAATGTATGCAAATATCAAATAGTTATTTAGTACACCTGAAACCAACATAATATAGGACATAAATGACATTTCAATAAAAAGCAAAAAAAAAAAATCATTGGGGAAAACTGGGCTCTCTCTATTCTTTCTTATAAATGCCTGTGAATCTAGAATTATGGCAGTAAAATTTAGATTAAAAAAACTATTCGAGCTCTTGAGTCCTTATTGCCACATGGGAAGAAGCAACTGGAGGGATTAGACATGATCAAGAGACAAGAAAAAAAACTATCAGGACAAAGTAGAACATTTACATTGCGTTCTTCACTGTTCACATGAATGTACGAGCACTGTGGTGGGATAACACAGTATTGTGTTTAATTTAAATAAATTACTTAAAAGTTTGCCCCACATTTATAGCTACAGTCAATCTCTAACCTATGCCAGCCTCTAACTCACTTTGGATAAGGTATACCACTGTCTTTCTGAACCGTACCTCGGTCATTCCAACAGCTTGTCCTTAGGACATAACCCAGGACATTCACACAGTCTCTACTGTCTCTCTTGTAGGGACACCAGTCTCTGGATCACAACTCTTTTGGGTTCCTTGGCTTAATATCACAACTCTTGTGTGTGTGTTGGGAGCAGTTCTTCAGAAACCACATGGGTATATACTGCAATTCAACTTGATTTTGACACTACCTACTGGGTACAGATTTAAGGGTTCAATCTTACAAGAGTGCCTCCCCCACCCCTCACCCCCACTCCCATTTTAGCTGCCAGTCACCAGTCCAGGTTATGTGCTCTTCTGACCCACCAACTAGATTCCAAAAACCTCACACTCAGTCGTGTCTGATTCTTTGCGACCCCATGGACTGCAGCACACCAGGCTTCCCTGTCCATCACCAAACTCCCGGAGTTCACCCAAACTCATGTCCACTGAGTCAGGGATGCCATCCAACCATCTCATCCTCTGTCATCCCCTTCTCCTCCTGCCTTAAATCTTTCCTAGCATCAGGGTCTTTTCCAATGAGTCAGCTCTTCCCATCAGGTGGCCAAACTACTGGAGCTTCAGCTTCAGCTTCAGCATCAGACCTTCCAATTAATATTTAGGACTGATTTTCTTTAGGATGGACTGGTTGTATCTCCTTGCAGTCCAAGGGACTCTCAAAGGTCTTATCCAACACCACAGTTCAAAAGCATCAATTCTTTGGTGCTCAGTTTTCTTTATAGTTCAACTCTCATATCCATACATGACTACTGGAAAAACCATACCCTTGACTAGATGGACCTTTGTTGGCAAAGTAATGTCTCTGCTTTTTAATACACTGTCTAGGTTGGTCATAGCTTTCTTCCAAGGAGCAAGCATCTTTTCATTTCATGGCTGCAGTCACCATCTGTAGTGATTTTGGAGCCCAAGAAAATAAAGTCTGTCACTGTTTCCATTGTTTCCCCATCTATTGGCCATGAAGTGATGGGACTGAATGCCATGATCTTAGTTTTCTGAATGTTGAGCTTTAAGCCAACTTTTTCACTCTCCTCTTTCACTTTCATCAAAAAGCTCTTTAGATCTTCTTCACTTTCTGCCATAAGGGTGGTGTCATTTACATATCTGAGGTTATTGATATTTCTCCCAGCAATCTTGATTTCAGCTTGTGCTTCATCCAGCCCAGCATTTTGCATGATGTACTCTGCATCTAAGTTAAATAGGCAGGGTGACAATATACAGCCTTAATGTACCCATTTCCCAATCTGGAACCAGTCCATTGTTCCATGTCCAGTTTTAACTGTTGCTTCTTGCCCTGCATACAGATTTCTCAAGAGGCAGGTAAGGTGGTCTGGTATTCCCATCTCTTCAGTCTTCTGGGCTACAGTCCTCAGTAAGCTCTCCAAATAACACTGAAACTCACAGCCACAACTTTGTGCATTTTAAAAATTGCAGTTGACCTAATATTTGTGGTGTATATTAATACCCTCCCTCCATTTCTTAATCCTTATTCCCCTGAAGGGGAAGTTAGATTTCCTCACTGATGACTTACTTTCCACCCTCAGTTTGCCATAGGTTGTGGGACTGAGATATAGGGATTCAGAAGCGTCCTCCCCAAGATGTGCACTTTGGCATGCTGATTTCTTTCAGCTAAAGGCAGGGGAACTCTCTGAGCTCAAGAGAATACTGCCCCTTCCCTAACTGCCTATAAAAACTTAAACTGGGGATTTTTCCCAGAGAAAGAGTTATTGCCAGAGATAAGTCTTATCTAAGTGGTTCCTTTTTTTTAAATTTATTTTTTAACTTTACAATATTGTATTGGTTTTGCCATATATCAAAATGAATCCGCCACAGGTATACATGTGTTCCCCATCCTGAACCCTCCTCCCTCCTCTCTCCCCATACCATCCCTCTGGGTCGTCCCAGTGCATCAGCCCCAAGCATCCAGTATTGTGCATCGAACCTAGACTGGCGACTCGTTTCATATATGATATTATACATGTTTCAATGCCATTCTCCCAAATCATCCCACCTCTCCCTCTCCCACAGAATGCAAAAGACTGTTCTATACATCAGTGTCTCTTTTGCTGTCTCGTATACAGGATTATTGTTACCATCTTTCTAAATTCCATATATATGCGTTAGTATACTGTATTGGTGTTTTTCTTTCTGGCTTAAGTGGTTCCTTTTTTTATGGCAGTGCAAACATCTATACCAAACCTCCATTCTTATCATCCCATGAATGACCCTTCTGTCTTTGAAACCACCAAAAACCTACTCCATTTTTTATCTCAGGATGGCATATATACCTCATTTTACATTTCTGGCTTCTTTTTTTAAAGTATTTATTTTAATTGGAGGATAATTACAACATTGTGATGGCCTGTGCCACACATCAGCATAAATTGGCCATAGGCATACACGTGTCCCCAACCTCCTGAAGCCCCCTTCCACCTCCCTTCCCACCCCATCCTTCCAGGCTGTCACAGAGCACCAGTTTTGGGTTCCCTGTGTTGTACACCTAGAGCTTATCATACAGAGTGAAGTAAGTCAGAAAGAGAAAGATAAATATCACATGTTAACACATGTATATGGAATCTAGAAAGGTAGTACCGACGATCCTGTGTGCAGGGCAGCAAAGGAGACAGAGGCATAAAGAAGAGATGTTGGGACACAGTAGGGCAAGGAGAGGGTAGGATGATTCGAGAGAATAGCATTAAAACAAATATATTACTATATGTAAGACAGAGAGCCAGTGGGAGTTTGATGCATTTCTGTCTTCGAATGTTTCACGTGTATGTAGTCTCTGACCCTCTCATGGATGTGGGGTTCCCACTCTTATAAAATTAAGTTTGATTTTCTCTTGTTAATTTGTCTCATGTCAGTTTAATTCTTAAGCCAGACAAAAGAACACAGATAGGCTGAGGAAGGTCTTCTCCTTGACAGAAGTATGATACTAATTTAACAGCATCTTTTCAATAGCAAGAGAAACAGCATTCTCTCACTAAAGTACATGTCTACTTCCTCATTTCAGAAATGTTAAAACAAGAAGAAAATGGTTTCTAATAATAGAACAGATTACTCTTGCCTTTTTGCACTATAGGTATTTTTGTAAGCCAACTCAAATTCTTAGAAATAGGATCCATTGCAAAACTATAGTAAAGAGCCCGATAGTGAGTTATTTCAGTTTCTGAAGAGAACAGTCGTCTTGGTAGGCAGTTGTGTCTTCAAGGAGGTAATTTACCAAGTTGGGATTCCTTAGTGGGTCATAAAGAGCTGATTATTCTAACAACATCTTTTCTATAAAAGCATATAGTGGCCACGTTGCCGTGGTCAAGCAACAGGGTGTATATTGTGAAAATAAGAAGGAGAGGACGGGGGTGAGCTCCAGCAAGCCGTGGCCTTTGCTCTGGTTCTGGAGAACAAGGCACTGGCCTACTCACCGGACCCTTCGGTGACGTTGCTGGCGAACGAACTTCCTCCCGCAGAGCTGGACCTTTTGCCGTCTCGGAACTGCTGCCTCCTCCTGGCCCACTGCTCCACGGCTTCCTCCTGGGAGCCGTCGCTGGCCCTTTTACCTTTTGGAGCCAGTTCCTGGGATAACTTTCGAAGACTGCTGGTTTCCAAATTCCCATCTAGATTAAACCACATGAAGTTTGAAAGTGAGACAGCACTTCAAAACAGAATTTCAAATGTTCCAGTCTTTGAAACAGAACCACTGAAGACTCGAACTAGAATGATTTCACTCAATTCCTTCCTGATGCACTTTCTCAACTTGCATTACTAAAAAAGAGAGAGTGAGACGAAGAGGAGGAGGAAGAAACAGGAGAGTGAGAAGGATAAAAAAGAGCTGTATAGACTGAAGAGAGATTTACGTAGGAAACAGGGGAATCATGATGCATTTCCTTAGTAGGATTCAATTCAACAGATATTCCTTGGGCAGCAGCAGTATGCCTGATACATTGTACTAGTTTGTGTTAGTTTATTAGCTGTTTTGGAGGTGCACAATGTAAATCAATTGTTAATTACGTCTACTGAAATTACTGGACAAGACATTATTATTATTATTATCTGAATTAGTTCAGGTACGGTCTTTGAAAATAAGTTTACTACTGAACTCTCAGTTCAGTTCAGTTCAGAAGGACACAGATTTCATACTTTTCTTGCTGTACGTGTTGGTTCAAAAGGAGAAGGATAAAAGCCAAATTACATGAAGGCTTTGATATTTTTATATTTGAATAAATAACAACTTGAAATAGTTTATTTACTTCCAAACTGCTGCTTTCTGTCAGCACAAGCTATGAGACTATATGTTAATTAGAAGTAAGAAAATTACAGTTAAACTAATTACAATACAAGCAAACTTTAAGAAAATAATTATCAAAGTGAAAAACAAAACTCATATAGCAGAATACATAATAACATTGAAAGTGATTTGAAAGGCTAGAATTGGTTAGGATTTTTCTTTCACTTTTTGATATTGTGCAAAAAGAAACCGAACTTTAAACTTTATTTCCAGCAGCAAATGAGTTTTTAGAATTTAATGTTTTTAAATTTAAAATCTAATTTATCAGTATCAAAGTTTGTTCTCAGAACTATTTAAATAATAAATGTGGCATATCCATGAATACATATTCTTCTTTATGTTTATATGTAGTTACTACTCATCCGTTTACATAACAATTTTCACTTCACTTGGCAGAGCCAAAGACATGGGAGGAGAGAAGAGTCATTATTCAATTCCTCTTATTTTCCATAGTTTTCCTGTTGAGTCCTACCTCTTCCCTAGGGCTTAAGAAGTTGACCAAAAAAATGGCATTCATTCTATAATATTTACTGTTCCTTTCTAAACTAATTTCTACCGTGCTAGTTACTAAGGCTGCAGCTATGAACAAGATGACTCTTGCCCTCTGGAGTTTTACAGAGTGGTGAAACTCAAAAATGCTACAGAGCTGGCCTGTCGCCCTTTCCTTCAGTGCTCACTCTAGTTCCACAATTTGTTGAGATTGGGAAGCCAGGCTGACTCTGAAGGCATCCATGAAAAGGAGACTTTTCTCATGTCAAATGTACATTTAAAGCAATTCTTTTCTGAAAATGCTGGGGGAAAAAAAAAAGAAGTCCTATGAATCTAGGAAAGTATAGGTAAGGGGAATATGACTGTGACATGGAGAGATAAGTTTTCCTCTAGAATCTTAAACATTCAAACGAGGACACATCCGTGCCCTCCAGTGTGTTCCGAAGTGTGATTTGAGAGCCACCATGATGCTTGCTGAGTAAAACCTCTTCCACTGTTACTTGGTATTTGTAGAACCTCAGCTTTGCAAACACATAGAAGGTAATTTTGTTCAACGACCCACTCTGTGCTTAAAACAATTCTGCCAGATGTCTACCAAGGAATTATTTGGTCTGAGCTTCTCAGTCTCAAATTTACGACCTGCTTACTACCTGAATCTGCATAATCCTTGAATACTTGAAGCTGATAGAGGTTTTTCACCTGGTGAATTTAACCTCTGTCTCAGTAACCTCTGCTCACGTATAAGCCTCTCCCTCATTCCATGACTACCTGATAAATGGTTTACTGAGCCTTTCTAGGAATAAGATGGGGATGAGGACCCTGAAGGATCTTGAAGGACTCAAAACACAAACCATCCCTTTGTTAGGGACAACATGTTAGTCCATCAACAAGCGTGCTGGTGTTTTATGAAACGTGACTGCAAAAGTAGAGAGCTAGCACCATGAAAGCCAGAGGGGGCCTGGGAAGTGAGTTCAGGCCAAGGAGAGGGAAATGCAGCTCTGGGTGGAGGAGCCCTGTTGGCAGAAAGCTTGGCCTTCCAGCTGGCCCTGGGCCCCTGGCCCTGCTCACATGCCGAGAGACACCGAAATGGCCATGAGTGTGGACATTCCCCAATGTCATCAGAAGTCAGCTTCTTGGAAAGTAGCCCAAGAGCTACAATTCTGTTACCAGAAAAGGGATGGCTGTTTTATGCATCTTTGGACCCCTAGTACTTGGTGTAGATCTTAGGACCACAGACTTCATCCCGGCTACACTCCTCGGCACCTTCTGCCTGGATGCAGGCTTGCAGAATCAGTCCTTCCTTAGGGGTATGGGGAAATAAACGATCTCACATGTTACCTGTAAGTTTTGTATCATATTACATAGAAAGGACTGTTTAATTACAAATATTTCTACGCCAGGCAAAATATCATTTAATCCTTCTCATTACCTGTCATTCTCTCAGAGTCACCTAGATTTGGTTCCCTCATTAAAATGCTTTATGATACAGAATTCCCGGTTCTTTGGCAGAGGTCTTAAAGATATATGTCAGGCAATTTGTAGCTGAAGAAAGGAGGCCCTGAGAAACCTTTTTACCTAAGAATGTGCAGATCAGAACCCAGAGTTTTAGTCTTAAGAGGTTCGGACTGGTATGCTTTCCCTTGCAGCACTGGCTTTGTAGCTCTTGTAGCGTGCCCATCCCTACTACCCTGGGTTAATCTACTTCAGAGGTGGTAGATTGCTGAGCCTGTACCGTGTCTTACATGTCATATAATCTAGAGATTCATATAGACTAAAAAATCCCAGATCTCCGGCTTTTGTGAAAAACGAGAAGGCCTGGCCACTCAGGGCCTGAATTCTCATTGCTTCAGGACAGCGACCCCTCTGGTCCACCCACACTCCATTATTTCTGACTTGCAGCCTGCTTTACTCATTTATACTACCTGCCCGGCCCCTCTAGGCTGTGACCTCTAATCTAGTTAATTCCGAAGCACGCACGTGGTAGAAGGAACTCCGTAAATACAGTCAGCACCCACATCAGGGATTCTTAATCCAAGGTACATGGATAGATGTTGAGAAGCTGGAGGACCCCTCTGCAAATAAAGGCATACATTCGTGCCTATATTAAAAACAAAAATTTCTAGTACAAAGATATCCCAACTCTTCAAGGCAATCTATACTCTGAAAAAAATGACAAAATCCTGGCCTAAAGTAGCAATAGTATAATAACAATGGTATTGAATTAAGTATAAAAAACTCACAGCTCTAGGAGAGTCAAATCCATTTAAAGACTTACATATTCAAACAGCTAATATAAACATTTTCACTTCTGAACTGTTTTCCTGTTTGTTTGTTTGCTTTTTTGTATGTGAACAGAGTTTTCCACAAAGAATAACTTTCCTGAATTCATCCTTTCACTCAACAAACATTCACCGAATACCTACTTTTCAGGCAGGCACTGTTCAGGTGCTCTGGATACAACAAAGATCAAAAAACAAAAAAAAAAAAAAAAAAATCCATGCCCTCATGATTGCATTCTAGTGAGAGAAATCAGAAGAAATAAAGTAATTAAATGCACAGCACATTCGCAGGGGAAGCTGCTGTGTGTGAAAGCAAGACACGGGAAAGGAATATAGTACACCCAGGCTGGAGTGGACAGGGCTCAGCTTGCAGTCTTGAATTGAGTGGCCTGAGGGGGCCTCACAGAGAAGGTGCTAGGTGAGCAAAGATTTCAAGAATGAGTGTGAACCGTGTGCACATTTGGAGGAAGGGGAGTCCAGGTAGTGGGAGTTGGGCTGAGGAGGACCGATGTGGGCTGGAGCCTGCCCAAGCGAAGGACTGATGTGGGCACTTCCCTGGCAGATTCCAGCAGCTCAAGAAAGTCAGTGTGGCTGGAACAGAGTGATCTAGGGGAGAGAAATAAAGAGAGGAAGGAGAGAGTTGTAGGAACAGCCTTTCAACACAGCACAGCGATACCAGGAACTGGTAGCTGGAACTGTGCACCAAATGGGACGATTTCAAAGTCTACGGAAGCACAGGATCAGCTCTGGGAGGACTGACTGAATTATCGATTCTGACTTGAATTATTGATTTTCTTAAGGAAATAGCCCTTTCTGGGAAAGGCAGTTCAGGGAGGAGCTTGTCCATGGAGGAGGAGTCAGCCTGGGAGGAATATTCATCCAGGTGAGCACACACGTGCTCTGGAAGACACCAGTACTCTTACTGCAGATGGGCTTCCTGCAGACTGAAATAACTGTGGGCTGAAGCAAACGCAGGGTTGATGCCATTGATTCTGGTGTCTAGGGCTGGGCAGGCAACTGGGCAGCTGTTGTTATGATGTGGATCTTTACCTTAGTGGGTTCATATTAAGCAGATGACTCTATGTGTTGTTTTAGGGCATTTAATTCTCTGCGAGGTAAATTTCACATTTCATGCCGACACTCATGTGCCTTTGTGTTTTATTTCTACTTCTAAATTTTATTCTATTAAAAACTTAGGGCTAGAACAGCAACGAAGAAAAGGCAGCTTCTTGACTAAGTTTTGTCCTTCCAAATATCATCTATGGCCGCACTAGGAATGTTACTGGCAGTTTGGAAGGAAGTTCTTACTTTTTCGTGGGCTACCCTTGTGGCTCAGTTGGTAAAGAATCCGCCTGCAATGCGGGAGATCTGGGCTCGATCCTTACTTTTTCAAGATGCATTTAATGTAGAATAATTACACAATGTAGAATAATGCTAACCTTATGTATAAAATATTTGGGCTTATTGAAGAGAAACAAGAAGGGCCTCTAATGATACGATGAGGATCCAAGATTAAAAGCAGACAGGCAGTATTATATATTTAGGAAAGAGCTTCTATCTTAGCCGTTTCCAAGAGAGCTTCTGGGTTCTATCAGTGGTTTGAAAATGGCCAACCAATCCACAAGGGAGGTCAGAGGTCTGCTTGTGGTCAGAGGTCCCTAGGATGGCTCAATGCGGATTAGCCATGACTGTTTCTGTTTTTTGTCCTTTGCTTTAATTACTATTCCACATGGCCTCCTGAAACATGTATGCCATGCTTCTGCAATGACACGGCAAGGTTTAAAAACACATTTTATCACAAACATTTTCTTCCAACTCTACTGAACATGCTTAGCTTGCAAGAAGGAATAAATGGCAGATTATTTAAGAGTGGCAAAAGGCTAACATTTCCCACAAAATTGATTTGGCAATACATCAACCTTTTAAAGAGAAATCGATTTTTTTAAACTTTATATTAAACTGCAGTCTTGGTAATTTTGCTATGCACTATTTATGGGTGGGGTAGGAGATAATGGAAAAAAGCAGGCTGATATATGCTTGCCCATATTCATCTAACTCTAAAATACTCAATATATCTTCAGCCATAAAGAAAAAATCCCAAGCAATAAAAAAAGACTTCCCAAAGGTCAAACAAGTAAAAACAATGAAAGTTAAAGATTCTATACAGTCCACTGTACCTTTCAGAGCTTTCTGCTTCTGAGGGGAGAACAGGATGTCTATTTGGTGATCATAAGTTTCCTTTGGGTCATTTTTATTTTCTTCAGGGTCTGGCTTTGTTGATGCAGTCCTTTGGCACCCTGCTGGCTCCTGTTTACAAGTGGTTAGTCCAAAGCTTTGTTCATCCTGGTTACCATATTGGTCAGCATCATCAGTAGTCAGGGTTTTCTCCATAAGGAACAGGTTATCTGTAGCACACATTGCACAGCTGAACTCGGCACTGTCTGGAAAATTCGTCTGAAAACAGACTTTATCATGATTCTCCTTTGCCAGGGCTTCAAAATCTCTGTAGCATGCATTCTTTGCTGTAGGCATAATTATATGGAATTTGTCTTTTTCAACGTTTCCCAGAGAGCTGGGAGGCTCTTTAGGACTTTTCATTCCCATGGAATAATTAGAGTAAACAGTGTCTTCTTTATCACCTTGAATAATTAATCTTTGGTCTAACTCATCAGCTATTAATGTCATCACTGGCGCTTTTGTTTTGCTGGGGACCGCTGTGTCTGGATGGCTTGCCCAAGACCCTGTCTGACCCCACTCTGCGGTGATGCAGCTGCTACTGCCGAGTGGCTGGCCAGCAGAGAGGTTGCCGGAGGACGTGAGGCTGAGAGGTGGATGCGGTGTCCCCTTCACTTCCAGTAGCTGTGCTTTTGTATGAGGGTCACTATGTAAAGTGGTGTTTTCAAAGTCTCTCTCAGTCACATCAGTAAGCCCTTCCCCATAGTCTTTCAAAACTTCAGCACAGTGATTAAAGGAGAAGGGATCCCCAGGGGTTTCTTTAGGTTCTGAGTGTCCGGCGGCCCAGGGTGATGGGCTGAAAGAAGTGGAAGACTTCAGAACATTTTGAATAGAAGGGAAAGATAAAGAATCTGAGTTCTCATAGCAATCTGCAGGTGGAATTTTGCTGCCTTTGCAGTAAATGTTGGATGCCTTTTCTCCCACAAACTGCACGCTCAGAGAAGACGAACCAAAGTCAGAGCCTTTGTCATCTTGAACTGGAAAGATGTCAGTAATGGAACTTGGCAAATAATTTATTCCTTCTGGGCTGGGCTGTGTATCTGGGTCCGATGTGATCTTTTCTGGCTTATCTGAGATGATTTTTCTGTCTCTGTTCACATCTGTAGGGTCCTCAAAAGGTGTTTTACTTAAGTCGGTATCGCTTAAGCTCGTGGTCTTTAAGATACTACGTGAAGTAGGAAGAATGTTTGTGAGAAGAGTCTCAGCCTCAGAGACATGTTTCTTTTGGGGGGTATTCTTACTGACTGCACAGTTCTTTTGCTGAAAGATGGCAGATTCCACCGCACAGTCATCTGAGACTGAAGGTACTGTGTCAGGCTTATTCTTCTCGCTGTCAGGGCTTGAGCACAGGGAAACCACAACTGTATCAAAATTCTCCTCCTTCTGGAGACCAAACACAGTCGGGGGAGAGACGTGCAAACAGCCTGAACTGTGACGCTTGTCTTCCAGCTGCCACTTCTCAGGGCACCCAGTGTCGGACTGTGCAGAAGACTCAGGCCCTTCTTCAGCTGAGTGGCTGGAGGCAATGTTTCTGTTTTTCGCTATTTTCAAACTTTTTGGTGGACAAGTTATATTTATTAGTACATTCTCTTTCTTACTCATGTATTTGACTTTAATTCCTTTTCCTACGATGCTAACTTTCAGTGAGGGGCTCTCAGTTCTGGCAATTTTCCCTTCAGATTTAGACGACGCTTTGGGTTGTCCTTCTTCGACCGACAGATTCTTGCACTTCAAAGAGCAGCTTCTAGAAGTGTCGCTTCTCTGAGAGTGTCTGACAGAGTAGCACGGGTACCATCTTGAACACGTCTTTTTCGTTGGGAGCCGTATTCCTGTTTGACAGAAACGGCTGTTCTTGATTGCTACTTGTACGTGGACAACCCCACACCTCACGTCTGTCACGGTTTTGCCTTTTGATGGTTGAAGGGCCTCTGATGTGTTTGGGAAGCCCCGCAGTGCGATTTTTTCTGATAATGGTTCTTCGCAGTCATTGAACGTGACCGCTGGTAAGACTTTGTCTGATTGATCAGAAAGGAATGAAGGAGGCTCATCCCTTTCCTTTTCCTTAATTATTTTGCTTTCAGAGGGGAGTTGTTTCTTATCTTTAGGGAAAAAAGGAGACTTCTGCTTTCTACTCGTAGCAGCAGATGTATGGTCATCTCCACTTTCCTGAGATTTTCCTAATGCCCCAGTCTGATGAAATAAAGCTCCTGCGGTGTCTCCTTTGACTTCCTTTTCAAGATCTTTTATGTTTTTTTGGCATGCTTGGTCAGCAGCCTGAGGTTCACCTAAAGAAGAAGCAAAAAAGAAAAGCTTTCTGTGTCCATTTAGAAAGCAGCCGTTCCAAATTCTAGATTGAAATTCAATGCATATCCTTTGTAAGTATTTTGACATTCATTCCTAGTTATGTCAAGCTATTTTCCACAAACATTCATTTCTAATAAATATGTCATTTTAAATCAATTATCTTAGAATGCAGAATATCACTTGGTAGTTTTAGGAAGTAGGAATCTAAGTTAAGTTTTACTTTGAAGCAGAGACTTCCAAGATGGGTGAAATAAAAATTTCAAAGCAAATTTATGCAAACGGATTTTAAGAGACTTCTTGATAAAGAGCCAGTTGCCATGGTCAGGTATTTGGCCCAAAACTGACACCTTGTAACCTTTACACCTCTGCTTCATAATATTAGAATATTTTGCTTGGCAGATTTGCAAACATGAGCATGAAGTATTGTATCTTGTGTAACGAACAGCAGACAAAATACAAAGATTTCAACTTACCTTTTAAATGTCTGAAAGAGAGTATTTCAAAGGGAAAAGAAAAGAATGAGCAACAGAAAAATAACGATGTCATGGAAATCTATGAACCAGGTGTCCACAAGGATATCTTTATTAAGCTAATTAAGATAAAAATGTGAAAAGTAGTATTTATAATTGTTTTAAATAGTATTTTATATATACTTTTATATTTTAATAAAATTACATAAATAATTATATATAAAGAATAAATAAATAAATTCTCTTCAATCAGATAAAGGAAAATATCCTACCAAAATTTTGCTAGAGGTGGCATAGAAGTTTGGGATGGAGAAAACTAATTGCTGTTTCATGATCAAATAAAGACCCATATATTTAAGAATTATTACTTTCCAATTTCAGGAGAGGTATACAGACTTCTGATTTGACATATAGGTTGTCGAGCATACTGAAGGTCCTTGGAGAGTCTAACTATTCCCATTTGTCTATTTGTCTCTCTTTTAGTCTGAGGGAATGACTTTTCTTATAGCAAATACTCAGAGTTTCCAGTGGGCCTGATTATAGTCTGAGAGCTGTCACGTGGAAGTTGTATGAAAAACCACACGGAGACACGGCTCTCTGACGCCCATTTACAGCAGGTTATAGAGTGGTGGCCTGACTTCCAGAACTGTAGATTACAATTTTATCTGAAAATAGCACCCTCATGCGAAGAACAGTATATAGCCATTTCAGTTTGATAATTTTACAGCTTATAGCCACTTTCTATGGCCTATACTTCAATTTCTGCAAGTGGGAGATAGATACCCACTCCAGTGTTCTTGCCTGGAGAATCCCAGGGACAGGGAAGCCTGGTGGACTGCTGTCTATGGGGTCGCACAGAGTCGGACACGACAGAAGAGACTTAGCAGCAGCAGCAGCAGCAGGAGATAGATTTGAGACAGTTACATAGGAATGCATTGATGACAGAGTCTAAGAATAGGGACTTTAATAGCCTTTGTTTGAATATGTAAATATTTTTATTTGAATTGTTGTCACTTGTAATTCATATAATTGTTAATGCAGAAATACATACATAGGAACAATTGACCAAATTTCTAAATCATTTTATAATATATATGTGCATTTATCTTCCTATTTTTATAGTTATTCCTGTGATAAAGATAAAAATACATAAACCAGGTAGTTCACTTTTTATGTACTTATAAAGCCAATGAATTAGACTTACATACTGTGGGATTCAAGAGTTTCCATTTTTTATAGGCTTTTCTTCTTTTCCTCCTCATTTTAGGGACCTGAGGGTCTTCAGCTTTCACTGGCCTTTGAAAGTATCAAATTTGAAATTATTTTCCACTCAGAATTTAGGTTTTAGTAAAATTACCAACTAACTCAATTCATTTGCGAACTTGATAGCACAATGTCATTTTCTGACATTCCACAGTTTTTCTCTGAATCATTTTGTTTTCATAATTATGTTCTCCTTTCCTGTTTATTTCCATCCCAACTATTTAGTGTATTATTATATACTATGTGAACACTTAAACATAAATTCTTTTCATATGTGTAGACATTTAGGATGCAAGTTATAAAGTCATATTATGTTTACTTTGATCATTTGAAATTCCAGTTATTTTTCCAACAAAGCTCCATCTAAGTCAATGCTATGGTTTTTCCAGTGGTCATGTATGGATGTGAGAGTTGGACTATAAAGAAAGCTGAGTGCTGAAGAATTGATGCTTTTGAACTGTGGTGTTGGAGAAGACTCTTGAGAGTCCCTTGGACTGCAATGAGATCCAACCAATCCATTCTAAAGGAGATCAGTCCTGAGTATTCATTGGAAGGACTGATGTTGAAGCTGAAGCTCTAATACTTTGGCTACCTGATGTGAAGAACTGACTCACTGGAAGAGACCTTGATGCTGGGAAAGATTGAAGGCAGGAGGAGAAGGGGATGACAGAGGATGAGATGGTAGGATGGCATCACTGACTCAATGGACATGAGTATGAGTAAACTCTGAGAGTTGGTGATGGACAGGGAGGCCTGGCAAGCTGCAGTCCATGGAGTCGCAGAGTTGGACACAACTGAGCAACTGAACTGAACTGAACTGAACTGATATTCCAATTTTTTCCTAACCTAATAGAAATACCTAATCCTTTTGGCTTAATTCAATATCAGCAAATTTCTAGCTCTTCTATATTAAGTGGGGTAGAGTAGAGAGGTGCTTTGCCTTCATTACATTATTATATATACTATATATAAAATTTTGTTTTAGTATACAACATGTATTCTTTATAGAAGAATCTATTATTTGTGAAAGATCAAATTAATTCTTTGCCTTTACTATGAAATAAAGGATTATTTTCCCTGCTGATGTCTTAACTAATAGAAAGTATTGGGGAGATATCCAGGGAGAAGGCAGCCTACTAACTAACCAGGGAAAAACCCGCCTGTGCTTAGAACTAAACCCGATTCAATTGCTTCACTTTCAGAGGATTTAACTGTCTGCACAGATACAAAGAAAAATAGCTTCCCACGAAGCAGTTTGTTTTGAGTGTATCTGGACAGCCTGTGCCTTTGGACATCTCAGCAGAAAAGCTCATCTTTTATCTGTTTTGCCAAATAAAATACGGCTGCTTTGTGGCAAGTTTTGGCAAAAACTTATTTAAATTCTTCTTAACCCATTTCTCTCCTCAAAATCCCATCATAGTAATGTGTTGATTTAAAATCCCTTTTCTTCCATAAATTCTCAGTCTCATAACTTCATGAAAATTCCTTTTCCTTAGGCTACCTTTCTTATATAGAGCAATTGACACTCATTTGGTGTCTTCTAATTAGCCTTTATATTCTCTCCCCAATAGACACAATTAAGTTTCTATGGCTGAGTAAGCAAGTAATAATCCTTTCTTCTTAGCAGGCCAATAAGGGGTAGGGTTGGGGAGAGGATTACAAACACATAATTAAAATCTTTTTTTTCTTAACCCCTGTCTGACACATATTGGATTTTCTAATTAAAAAAAAAATGCTTCAAAAGCACTTGACTAGGTTATTGATTATTTCTGTATGATCCCATTTAGTTTGAACAGTAAAATGTAGCCTGCTGCACTTTGTTCAGGGGAAGATCTGGGGTGTGTCCTGCCTCTGCTGTTTACTTGGCAGGCCGCGTAATCTCTGTGAGGTTGGTCTCCAAAGGAGAAAACGGCAACACATTTCACCTTGCAGAGTTATCGTGGAGAAACACAACTGAAAATATGTTATGTATGTTTCCAGTAGGTGGCATTTATTATCCTTAACCTTGTATTAGAGCATATATATAGGACTATTAGAATGCACACATAATTAAAGTTGAACGATGCCTGGCGTTGGCCTTTCCTGGTAGCTCAGATGGTAAAGAATCCGCCTGCAGTGCAGGAGACCTGGGTTCAATCCCTGGGTCGGGAAGATCCCCTGGAGGAGGAAATGGCAACCCACTCCAGTATTCTTGCCTGGGAAATCCAAAGGACAGAGGATCCTGCTGGGTTACAGTCCATGGGGTCACAACTAAGCATGCACACACACAGACACACACACACAATGCTTGACATTGGGACATAGTCCATTGGATCAGAGCTGCGAGTGAGTGCTTAGACAAAGCTGATCAAACCATAAACTCTTTTAGAGCTAGAAATATTTAGAAGAAGTTTTCAAGATTATCTTATTAAGTTCTAATTTTATAGGAGAAAGACATACCCAGAGAGCCCTTGCTTTCTGCATCACTCAGGACTAGAACCCAGGCTCTTAGGAATTAGACGACTCTTTGAGCAACGCATTGTATAGATGCCATGGAATTATCTCTAAGCACATAGAGCAAATTTTATAATCAGTTTTCACTTTAGCTCTGAAATAGCTCAACTTTATTTTAGGGAATTGAAAAAACTGTTGAGTGTGTCAGCCTAGCATAGTGCCTGACACATTCAGTTCAGTTCAGTCGCTCAGTTGTGTCCGACTTTTTGCAACCCCATGAACTGCAGCACGCCAGGCCTCCCTGTCCATCACCAACTCCCTGAGTTCACTCAAACTCACGTCCATCTAGTCGGTGATGCCATCCAGCCATCTCATCCTCCATCCTCCCCTTTTCCTCCTGCCCCCAATCCCTCCCAGCATCAGAGTCTTTTCCAGTGAGTCAACTCTTCGCATGCGTAGTGAGTACGTACTAAAAGTGCAAGAAGAAATGAACTAGATGGACAGCTTCTAATTAGCCCCTGTGTATAATTATGTTTTTAATGACGCCCCTCGGACGTCTCTGGTGGTCCAGCGCCTAAGACTTCATTGCTCCCAGTGCAGGGAGCCTGGGTCTCATCCCTGGTCAGCGGACTAGGTCCCACATGCCAAGACGAAGGCCCGGCACAGCCAAGTAAATAAATATTAAAAAAATAATGGCCCCTCTTGTTTTTCCAACTGTATTCTTTCCCTTTACTCTGTATTAATTTGTTGATAGCTAATAAAGTTATTATTAATATTACTCATATACATGTGTATGTATAATATAAATATATTCAAGATTTAAAGTAAATATATATATTATTAGTATATATATAAATATATTTTTTAAAATCTGGACAACTGCAATGGCTTTCTAATTGATTTTCTTACTTCTATATTTATGTTCTTTGAATTTACATAGCAGCCAGATTTTTAAAATATACAAATTAAATCATGTCATTCCCTGTGTTTAATACACTCTAATAGTCTCTGATTTCACTTTGAAAAAATTCTAGGCACTTTACTGTTTTTTTTACACAAATGCATAAGCTATAATTTTATCCACAAGTAAAATATATCACCACTAGATCTTTTAGGATTTACATCATAATATCCATTCCACTGCAGATTTCTTAGACTTATATTTTTCATAAATGTTTATTTGTTCTATGTAGAACTGGCAATAAGGTTCAGGAAAATTACCATGATTGCTATTATATATCAGTCAAAACCTATCATATTTTAGAGCTTTACATTGGATTTTATAGATTTTTTTTTTAAACTGGGTTTTGACTCATAATTCACAGAAGAATGAGGAAAAATGTAAACAGGAAATATGAACAATATCTTTCTACTGCACAATTATAAAGTGACACCATTATCTTCAGAATATTGTTAGATGGCAAAGATTTTTAAAAACGTATTGTTAGAAAATTTTACTGGTATCGCTGTTTTGAAAAATTACTTAAAAATTCTCTATTGTATTGTTGAAGCTGAAGTGATTTCCTTGTAACATTCACAGGGTATGTTTTGCTGGCAATAAGAAGAGAAAGAGTCATTAAAAGGTACAAAATGATAGCTATTAAAATTCTATGAAATAATCTCAGAAGGTTAAATGTTTAACTTCCAGTGTAGCATGCTATCAAGTACTTTTTAAAATAACTATTGGTTCCAGTTTCTTGTAGAATTTTCAAGAAATCTTAATACATTTCTTATAACTTCGTTTTCTTGGTTTTCACACATGGACTATGTTCTCTGTACTAAATGTTTAAAGGAAATTTATATATGTAAACCAAATTATGAAAAATTTGAGTTAAAAATAGTTAAAGAAAATTCTAAAATTTCCATTTACTTTTAAAAGTGCATTTAAAGTATGCAATATTATCTTCTACTCTCATTCCTGATTTTTGAATAGCCTAGAATGTAAACTGTATTCTTTCGTCCTTAAATTTCTAAAAATTATGTATGAGCATAAGAAGAGTTATACTGGAAAACAGCTGTTTCAGTCCATGTATCAGTTGAGACTTTGCCTCACTTCTATGGGTCTACAAGAATGAAATTTTACTCACTTGGTTGCTGGGCAGTAATTCTTAATAACTACTCTAAGTTTCCTAGTATCATGAAACTGAACAGCTTTGTTGTTGTTCAGTCACTCAGTCATGTCTGACTCTGAGACCCCATGGACAGTAACCTGCCTGGTTCTTCTCTCCATGGGGATTCTCCAGGCAAGAATTCTGGAGTGGGTTGCCATGCCTTCCTCCAGGGGATCTTCCCAACCCAGGGATCAAACCCGTGTCTCTTATGTCTCCTGCATTGCAGACAGATTCTTTACCACTGAGCCACCTGGGAAGCCCCTATGTATACCTATATTTATATACATTCATATGGATAAAATATTAGAATCTATTAGGTTAATGGTTTTAAATAGAAACATTCAAATCTCACATTCAATGAAACCAACTTTTCCTTGCCCTAAGTACCATATTATGAGTAGGCTGTTAAAGTTTATAGGGAGTATGATGGCTATCTATAAAACAGACTCTTGGTGATCACTGGAGCATAAATCTGTTAAGGTCTTCAGTTCAGAAGAATAGATACAAACAATTTCAATACTAAAATAATTATCTTTAAAAATAAGCTTTGTTGAAATATCATCACCCTACTTGACCCATAGTTGCTCAAACATAACTTCAGAGGATGAGGGTAGCCCTTGGGCTGGAAGCTCAGTCTATACAAGTTAAAGCAGAATCTCGGCAGAAATGAAATGCAGATAGAAAAGAGCATTGTCGAGTGTGGAACTTATTGTTGTTATTATTATTATTAATGTTTTAAAAATTGGGTAAAAAAAAAATTTGTATTAGTAAACCAAAAGAAAATTGAGCTTGGTATTTAATAAGGTTTGCTATGTTAAGTAATACCAGTACAGGAAGGGAAGAATGAACTAAAAATGAAAATCCCTTACATTTTCAAAAGTGTCTAGCCTTTGAGGACAGATTCGTGTGCAATCATCTACTCAACGTCCTCATTTTTCATCAGAGGAAATAGAGAAGTGCAACGGATTGCTCAAGGAAACACAGTGTTGAGATGCTGTTTCTCTTCTTTTTCATCATGGGAATACTCTGAAAAGTGAAGAGCTGTTTTTTTTACCTTAAGATTTTTGGAAGATTTTTATTGCTCTACGGTGTTAAATGTGGAGCCTCCTCCTGACATGGTCTAGGAACTCTCTCTTTCCTCTCTCACTTCCTTATAGAATGATTCTGGTAAAAGGAGATGGATCATAATTAGGAAAACCCAGTGTGCTTCCTGCAGAGGCAGACTGAAGAATCCCTTTGTGCTATGGGCTCAAGGTTCTGAGTGGGCCTTAATATAAAAATGTAAACATATTCTAAACTTCAAGGAATTTGTGGTTTAACACAAGAATTCTCAGACTAAAGAGGTTTAAGAATCACGGAGTAACTTGCAAAAAATGTCAATTTTGGAACCTCTTAAGAGATTTGGATTCTGAGGAGGGGCCTAGAAATATGCATTTTTAATGAGCACTTACCCACCCTCTCAACCTCACAAACATACCAAGTGGTTCTGATTCAGAAACCCCACTGAACCCAATGCAGTCAGATGGAACAGAGTCTCATTCAGAAAATCTTTAACAGCCTTAAGATTTTAGACTAGAACAGTCCTGAGGAAACCTGCAATGAATAGAGTTTCATTTCATTCCACCTCATTTTCCTCCTTTCCCAAGCAGTACACACTAAGGCTTATGTTTGGATGTTTTAAATTTTGGTTTAAGCACAGATGCTTTTTCTTTCTTTCTGTATCTGCAAACTTCTAGGAAGAGGTCACTTTTTAGTTTGTCTCAGCCCAGCATGAAGAGACTCTGCCCCACACTGCATCCTAGGTCTATCCTAGGTGTGAAGGCCACAAGACCGTTCTGTAATCCTGTGCTAAAGGTACCTTGTGATAAAATCTAGCAAGTCAGCTTAGCAGGCCAGGGCTGCAGAGTAAGATGTCAAGTTGTGTTTTTAATTGCTTGTCTCCCCGGTGTCCACATGTGGTTTTTCGGAGTCGAAGGTTTCTATTCTTTGGGCTTGACTTTGCCTGTAAGAGCTGACGTGATGGGCAAGGACGGGGGGATTATGGGAAGTGTTCATGAGGAGGGTACCTGGCAGGGCAATGATGTGCCAAGGCCTTGGCCTTCCTGTTTGCAATGTGCACCGGAAGCTCATCCTCCTCCGAGGCTCAGGACTGCGTGAGTGTTTCTTCCTGAAGCGCCACTAGTGAGACTGTCTCCCTGGGGTTCAATCAATCAGATACCAGGCCGCGCCATAGCTAACCTGACTGGAGCCACCAGAACTTTAGAGGAAATTTAGTTTGGGATCCAACAAAAGTCGATAAAACACCCCAGTGTAGACAGCCTTAGATTACCCTAGTCTCCCGAGGTTCCACTTAGAGAAGTGAGATAAGAATGTAGGATCCACAAGAGCGGTGCCTCTTACCTTCCTTAATGTGCTTCTATTTCACACGTGTGGGAAAAAACTCACAGTTAATCAATCATATTGGCTGCAGGACTGAGTACCACTTGCTTTCCTGTTTCCTGCCGGTGATTTGTGTACCGCCTGTAGGAGTTTGACCACTGCTGTAAAATAGCCCTGCTGTTTATTTGCTTAGTAGTTTTTGATTCACTAAATTTTGAACTTTAGCTTCATGTTAGATAACAAGACATGTCACATTCTGGGTTGTAGCTAATACATATTAGAACAAATAACTAATGAAAAGAAAATATTTTCATCTTGCATCCCCGGAAGCCATTTTTCGTATCACCAATGGTACGCATCTCTTACTTTAGAAGGTGTAGGCACACTCTGTGTGCTCTTATCATGACAACACTAGACATCCTTGGAAGTGTATTTTGCTCTGCCGCAGATCTTCTTTGGCTTTGGAATGACTGCAAGCGTATGTTTACCTAATCCCACATGCAGAATGATGCATGGATTAAATACCACTGCACAAGGAGGAATCGCCCTATTCAACTACAGTTAGAGCCCTACCTACTCTAAAACATTTTCAGTTGCTAGATCTGAGAAATCTGTACCTATGGTTTCCCCCTACTCTGGCCTTGGCCAGCATAGAATCTATCTTAAGGGACCCATTTCATGTATTCAGTCTTCAGTTCAGTTCAGTTTAGTCGCTCAGTCGTGTCCAACTCTTTACGACCCCATGAATCGCAGCACACCAGGCCTCCCTGTCCATCACCAACTCCCGGAGTTCACTCAGACTCACGTCCATCGAGTCAGTGATGCCATTCAGCTATCTCATCCTCTGTCGTCCCCTTCTCCTCCTGCCCCCAATCCCTCCCAGCATCAGAGTCTTTTCCAATGAGTCAACTCTTTGCATGAGGTGGCCAAAGTACTGGAGTTTCAGCTTTAGCATCATTCCTAGATCTCATAAGTCTCTATTCAGTCTTATGTGACACTTAATAATATTTCTCTTTGGCCGATTATACTGTCTGCAAACTAGGGAAGAGATGACAGTTTCAACACTTACATATTTCAAATAGTAAAAAGTTTACTAAACAGTTGTGTTTCCATTAAGATGAAGAAAAGGAAAAATAAAGCATATATGTGAAAGTCAGCAAAAGAACAGGCACCTAATACATACTGAATAAATCTCAGGGACTACTTTTTTTCTGTGGACGACCTTCCCTTACCTATTAATTAAATGAAGAATGCTTTTGAGTTTTCTAAAGAGGAATGCTGTCTCCTTTTGCACTTACTGAAATAGAGCTACACTACTTCAATAACTATGTTCCAGAAGAGCTATGCTTCTCTGAAGGCTTAGTAATTGCTGAATTACCAACTCCTGATGGGTTTAAGTGACACCCTCTTAATTTTGAAGCGTTCAGGCTCACATCTCTGTTTGAAGTAGTGTTCGAATACACTGTGTCTTGATCTCCATACAAAAAGCTCAGTGTGTAGTTCCCCCCAAACCTAAAATTACTGTGATTCACTGAGGTCATGTCCTACTCCCCCCAGGACAAATGTCATCTAGTCTATGATACTAGAGAGTTTTTGATTGCTCAAAGTAGAAAATGTGTAATATCATTCCTTTCCAGCCTAGAATCAAGGAAAACACATATAATAGCACACTGTTAAATTCTGAAGAGTAATAGTAATTTCAAGTAAACATTTAAGTTAAAAATGGCTGCAGGCTAACTGTACTTCTTCAAGTCACTCAGAAGACATTAATGAGCAATGTTCTTTCAAATGTTTCATTGGAAATGTTATCATCATCAGCTACTTATTAATAGCCAACTTTTTATTCTAATAATATTTAGGGTACTTTGGGCAATGTTAAACCTCATTGCTAGTTTAGGATTTATAATTCAGGATAACCTGAATTACCTTGAAATTACTTGCATCACCTCTGAAAAAATAATTTGCTAAGAATATTACTTTACAAGATGTAAGGACTTCATAGAGGCTTTATTCAAAATGTTTAGAGGATATGCCTTCTCCACTAATTTTAGAATCAACATTTTGAAACATTTTCTATGATCACTTTATTTATTCACTAAAGTAAATACTTTTCTGTAGCTTAATCCAAACTAATGCATGTTTTTGAAAACAGTAAAATGGCATTTATTTTAAAATGTCTATGCTTGATAGTTCTGCTTTCATTCCTTTTACATAGTTTGATCTGTCTAAGTTGTAGTTTTGCCCATGGTTATTAGAAAGTGTATAAATTGCAGTCTGGCCAATGATGAAGGAATGAGAAATTATGTTTAGAATTAGTCTGCCAAGTTAATTTGATCACTTTATGATTGAGTTTGTATTGGGCAGATAATCAGTGCTAACATTCTATCCCATCTCTCAAATTCACTGAGGTCTCCAGGTAAGAGTAACATATCAGTACATTTTGCATGCTGAGTTTTTATCTTCACAATTCAGATCACATTCAGAATTTTTATTCTGCTTTTCCCAAAAACAATCAGGAACAGTCTGTAAAAGAGGCATTATAGGTGATGAGACAATTGAGAATTTGATCCATCCCAGTTAAAATTCTGGGTGTCATTTAAGAGACTTATTTGAAAACTTGGTCATTGGACGGTTTTCCCCCTGAAGAGAAGATGCCGAGATTATTTAATGAACATCCTATAATTTTATCACATGGTTACTATAGATTTCTTTGAAAAGTTAAATGACTTCACATAAAATTTAAGAAAAAAATGAATTGCTAGCAACTGAGGGAATAGAATATCTTTCTAAAAAGGTAGACAATAGAGATTTATTTTTCAGTTTACTTTCCAAATAAATAATTTTAGGATACTTAGTCAACATTATGGTAATCTGACACTAGAATAAAAGAACTAATGTTAAAATTCTGGGAGAAGAGAAAGAGATGAAAACCTATCTAATACTTAAATTCTGAGTGAAAGTAAGGAGGTAAGAAGGACTGGGACTGGCTGAATCTTTGATCCAGAGAGGAATTTTTTGATTGTAAACATACATTGCCATCAGAATCTTGGGATATACTATTTAATGATAACTCAAAGTGAGGTTGCAAAAACATTATTTTGCCAAGTGTGATTTGGGATTATTTATACAAAATGTATCAGTCAGAATATTTTGCCTTATGAAATTGATCTAAATCTCAGAGTAGATGCAATTATTATTATAGAAAAAATGTTTAATTCTTAATTTCTTCTTTCTAGAGATCAGATTACAATGTTTTGGGTAATTAATATTTTTCAAAACAATTGAATATAAACATTTACACAATAGAAAAAATTGAGTATAAAATTAATCAGGAAAAAGTCTTATAACCAAACTGGATGAGGAAATCAAATTTGGTGTTAGTAAATTTAATGCTGCAAATGAAACAAAGCAGAATATAGGAATTCAAAACAAGGACTGCTGCTTTGAAATTAAACTGACCCTCACTGAATTCAGAAAGAATTTCAACTATACTGAGCAGCCTAGCTTCTCAATTACATTTTCCTTGCTTTCCAAATGTACAGTTTATTTCAAATAACCAAATTAGGATATAGATGGTGGCTATTCAAATGTACATATAATATCTTTCTTTGCATAAATATAAGAAGCCTAAACAAATTGACTATTCAGAATTGTTTTTGGGGGGGGGGACTGGGATGTATCCATCCTATTTTGTAACAAAGCAGGTTAAGAACAATTGTTGGATTTTTTTGTGACTGGGAAGAAATACATTGTTAAATTATCTTCATATATAACACTCAAACAATTTTCCTTTTGCTAAAGAACTAATTTAGGACAGCAAGAATTAAAATAGGGTATAGTTCATTCAAAATGGCATAAAAATGAAAAAACCAAAAGGAACATATAATCAGCTCACCTGGGTAAAGCCTTCATAAGTTCCTCAGCTCTAAAGGAGACATGGATAAAATGCAAATGTGTGTTTTGAAAGGCAAGAAAATGAAGTAAAGATTTGAGTACATTGTCTTGTTCTACTTGGGATTTATCTGGGTTGTCTAAATCCAAAATCTGATTAGCATCTTAATCTTATGCAGTGTCAGGAATGATCTACCATCCTTTAATCATTCTATTATTATCTGTCTTAACCATTCCTAACAGTCTGTTTATTTTCAGATATGCTTTTAGTAAACAGTGCTGCACTGCATGCCTTTGTGGCTTAGGATCTTGGATGGGGCATATATGAAACACAGCTGTGATGTTCATGTGGTGCAGATGAAGTGGAAGAAACCCAAACAAAAAGGAAACCTAAATGCTCTGGTGGAAGAAACCCAAACAAAAAAGGAAACCTAAATCAAATCCCTTATGATTATACAGTGGAAGTGAGAAATAGATTTAAGGGACTAGATCTGATAGACAGAGTGCCTGATGAACTATGAATGGAGGTTCGTGACATTGTACAGGAGACAGGGATCAAGACCATCCCCATGGAAAAGAAATGCAAAAAGCAAAATGGCTGTCTGAGGAGGCCTTACAAATAGCTGTGAAAAGGAGAAGTGAAAAGTAAAGGAGGAAAGGAAAGATATAAGCATCTGAATGCAGAGTTCCAAAGAATAGCAAGAAGAGATAAGAAAGCCTTCTTCAGTGATCAATGCAAAGAAATAGAGGAAAACAACAGAATGGGAAAGACTAGAGATCTCTTCAAGAAAATTAGAGATACCAAGGGAACATTTCATGCAAAGATGGGCTTGATAAAGGACAGAAATGGTATGGACCTAACAGAAGCAGAAGATATTAAGAAGAGGTGGCAAGAATACACAGAAGAACAGTACAAAAAGGATCTTCACGACCAAGATAATCACGATGGTGTGATCACTCACCTAGAACCAGACATCCTGGAATGTGAAGTCAAGTGGGCCTTAGAAAGCATCACTACGAACAAAGGTAGTGGAGGTGATGGAATTCCAATTGAGCTATTTCAAATCCTGAAAGGTGATGCTGTGAAAGTGCTGCATGCAAAATGCCAGGAAATTTGGAAGACTCAGCAGTGGCCACAGGACTAGAAAAGGTCAGATTTCATTCTAAGCCCAAAGAAAGGCAATGCCAAAGAATGCTCAAACTACTGCAAATTGCACTCATCTCACATGCTAGCAAAGAAATGCTCAGAATTCTCCAAGCCAGGCTTCAGCAATACGTGAACTGTGAACTTCCAGATATTCAACCTGGTTTTCGAAAAGGCAGAGGAACCAGAGATCAAATTGCCAACATCTGCTGGATCATGGAAAAAGAAAGAGAGTTCCAGAAAAACATCTATTTCTGTTTTATTGACTATGCCAAAGCCTTTGACTGTGTGAATCACAATAAACTGTGGGAAATTCTTCAAGAGATGGGAATAGCAGACCACATGACCTGCCTCTTGATAAACCTATATGCAGGTCAGGAAGCAATAGTTAGAACTGGGCATGGAACAACAGACTGGTTCCAAATAGGAAAAGGAGTATGTCAAGGCCTGTATGTTGTCACCCTGCTTATTTAACTTCTACGCAGAGTACATCATGAGAAACGCTGGGCTGGATGAGGCACAAGCTGGAATCAAGATTGCCGGGAGAAATATCAATAACCTCAGATATGCAGATGACACCACCCTTATGGCAGAAAGTGAAGAGGATTTAAAGAGCCTCTTGAGGAAAGTGAAAGAGGAAAGTGAAAAAGTTGGCTTAAAGCTCAACATTCAGAAAATGAAGATCATGGCATCCGGTCCCATCACTTCATGGGAAATAGATGGGGCAACAGTAGAAACAGTGGCTGACATTATTTTTCTGGGCTCCAAAATCACTGCAGATGGTGATTGCAGCCATGAAATTAAAAGATGCTTACTCCTTGGAAGGAAAGTTATGACCAACCTAGATAGCATATTGAAAAGCAGAGACATTACTTTGCCAACAAAGGTCCATCTAGTCAAGGCTATGGTTTTTCCTGTGGTCATGTATGGATGTGAGAGTTGGATTGTCAAGAAAGCTGAGTGCCGAAGAATTGATGCTTTTGAACTGTGGTGTTGGAGAAGACTCTTGAGAGTCCCATAGACTGCAAAGAGATCCAACCAGTCCATTCTAAAGGAGATCAACCCTGGGTGTTCTTTGGAAGGAATGATGCTAAAGCTGAAACCCCAGTACTTTGGCCACCTTATGCGAAGAGTTGACTTATTGGAAAAGACTCTGATGCTGGGAGGGATTGTGGGAGAAGGAAAAGGGGATGACAGAGGATGAAATGGGTGGATGGCATCACCGACTTGATGGACGTGAGTTTGAGTGAACTCTGGGAGATGGTGATGGACAGGAAGGCCTGGCATGTTGCAATTCATGGGGTTGCAAAGAGTTGGACACAACTGAGCAACTGAACTGAAATGCTCTAGTTGGGCTCTTGGATGGTGATTTATCTTCATGTGGTAGATTCAGAAGCAGAAGCAGTATGGTGTATGGTATCGTGGAGGTTGCAGACTTTGATTAATATTATTTAAATTTGAGTCCTATTTTCATAACCTGTGTTGACTTCGGGGAGGTATCTGACTTCTCCTGGACTCAGTGCACTCATCTGTAAAACTAGGATAAATAATAGATAGACCCTGATTTAGAATTTCTGAAATCTTAAATCAATGAAAAAACAGTTTAGAATTTTTAAATAAACGAAATATTTCTATTTAAGCTAGTGTTATATGATATTGATCATAATTATTCAGGTGATCCTTAATGAATGTTATTAATGCCTAATAAAAATTTAGAAGATGTGTCTTGTGGGTTTTGTAGGAACATGAATTATGGTATATGAGGGGTTGGAAGCAAGGGAAGTGATTAAAATTTAAACTGCAGAGATTAATTGTTATGCTAAGAAAATAGGACTTTATTCTTTGTCCAACGGGGTATCTTTTCAAGAACTTTAAGTAAGGGAAAGACTAGAAAAGATTTCTCCTTGTCAATATCTCCTTTGACTGTAATGTGAAGAATGGATTGGGAATAAAACTTGAAGTAGTGGGAAAAGTAAAAGGGATAGGGTTTGGAGATTGTTTGCTGTAGGAAAGGGCAGGGTGAGGGATAAAGTAGGCAAATTAAGGATAACAATACCCAAAGTTCCATGTTGAGTCATTGCAAGAATATTAAAATAGGGCTATAGAAGCAGGGACATGCTTGTGAGAAAAGATACTTTTATTATTTTAAATTTATTTTAAATTTTTTTAGAAAAGATAATTTTAAAACATGTAATATTTAGGAGGCTCTGAGACATCCAAGTAGGTATGTCTGACAGACAGCTGGAGACAGAAATCTGGATATTAAGTAGTGAAGATCTTGCAGAAATATACAGAGTAACAAGAGTAGAAGGCCCAACCTGAAAAATAACTAAACTTTAAAGGACTGAAAGAGGAAATCAAGACTAGATGTACTTTTGTGAAGGCAGCATTATTAAGAAAATTTTGTAAGATAGCTCTGGTAAGTGGAAAAATTTTGTAAGATAGCTCTGGTAGAATGAAATACTTGGATTCAAATGTGGCCTCTCCTATTTATTAACAATGTGAATGAGTCCTTGGAAGGAAAGTTATGACCAACCTAGATAGCATATTCAAAAGCAGAGACATTACTTTGCCAACAAAGGTTCGTCTAGTCAAGGCTATGGTTTTTCCTGTGGTCATGTATGGATGTGAGAGTTGGACTGTGAAGAAGGCTGAGTGCCGAAGAATTGATGCTTTTGAACTGTGGTGTTGGAGAAGACTCTTGAGAGTCCCTTGGACTGCAAGGAGATCCAACCAGTCCATTCTGAAGGAGATCAGTCCTAGGTGTTCTTTGGAAGGAATGATGCTAAAGCTGAAACTCCAGTACTTTGGCCACCTCATGCGAAGAGTTGACTCATTGGAAAAGACTCTGATGCTGGGAGGGATTGGGGGCAAGAGGAGAAGGGGACAACAGAGGATGAGATGGCTGGATGGCATCACTGACTTGATGGACATGAGTCTGAGTGAACTCTGGGAGTTGGTGATGGACAGGGAGGCCTGGTGTGCTGTGATTCATGGGGTCCCAAAGAGTCGGACGTGACTGAGTGACTAATCTGATCTGATCTGATGCAGAGTACATCATGAGAAACGCTGGACTGGAAGAAACACAAGCTGGAATCAAGATTGCCGGGAGAAATATCAATCACCTCAGATATGCAGATGACACCACCCTTATGGCAAAAGTGAAAAGGAACTAAAAAGCCTCTTGATGAAAGTGAAAGTGGAGAGTGAAAAAGTTGGCTTAAAGCTCAACATTCAGAAAATGAAGATCATGGCATCCGGTCCCATCACTTCATGGGAAATAGATGGGGAAACAGTGGAAACAGTGTCAGACTTTATTTTTGGGGGGCTCCAAAATCACTGCAGATGGTGACTGCAGCCATGAAATTAAAAGACGCTTACTCCTTGGAAGGAAATTTATAACCAACCTAGATAGCATATTTAAAAGAAGAGATATTACTTTGCCAACAAAGGTCTGTGCTGGAGTCCAGCCCCAGCTGATCCAGGGTATTCGAAGGGGAGATGGCTACTCAAGGCTATGGTTTTTCCAGCGGTCATGTATGGATGTGAGAGTTGGACTGTGAAGAAGGCTGAGTGCCAAATAATTGATGCTTTTGAACTGTGGTGTTGGAGAAGACTCTTGAGAGTCCCTTGGACTGCAAGGAGATCCAACCAGTCCATTCTGAAGGAGATCAGCCCTGGGATTTCTTTAGAGGGAATGATGCTGAAGCTGAAACTCCAGTACTTTGGCCACCTCATGCGAAGAGTTGACTCATTGGAAAAGACTCTGATGCTGCGAGGGATTGGGGGCAGGAGGAGAAGGGGACGACAGAGGATGAGATGGCTGGATGGCATCACTGACTCGATGGACGTGAGTCTGAGTGAATTCTGGGAGTTGGTGATGGACAGGGAGGCCTGGCGTGCTGCGATTCATGGGGTCGCAAAAAGTCGGACACGACTGAGCGACTGACCTGAACTGAACTGAACTGAAGCCAAATGTAAAATGGGGATAATGATATTATTATTCATTTGATAGGGTTAAGGATAAAATGAAATAATTGTTAATATTCTATATGTAAAGCCTACGTAAACATTATTAGTATTAGGAGAACAAGCTAATTAGAGTTGTTTTCTACGAAGCTTTATAAAAAAAAAGGATCCATAGTAATTCTTAGAAATATATTAGAATAGGAAAAAATAACCTTTACAAAGTCCAGAAAACTAGATTTAAATTGAACTTATAATTTATTAATATTGATGTTAGATTATCTGAACAAAGAGACTTATGTGACCTTTTAATCATGTTAAGTGAAGTGAAAGTCGCTCAGTCGTGTCTGACAGTCCAGAATACTGGAGTGGGTAGCCTTCCCTTCTCCAGGGTATCTTCCTAACCCAGGGATCGAACCCAGGTCTCCCACATTGCAGGCAGCTTCTTTACCAGCTGAGCCAAGAGGGAAACCCCAAAACAAAACAAAGCATTTATGTGATGAATATATCATCTAATAGAATGACAAATATGTGTATTATTCATATGGATGTATAAAATGGCTGGGAAAATAAAGAAAAAGGTCATTATGACAAACCTAGTAATTTATACAACATAAGAGTATTTTTCAAAATTATAATAATTAGATACCTCTACACAGGTCTGTATTTTCTCGTTATCCCAGAACACACGGTGTTTCGACTGGCTTCCCACTCCTGGCGAGATTCCCACTGAAGCCCTCACTATGACAATGCAGAGCAGATGCTGGTCTGGCCCAACACAGTCCTGAGATTTGAATTTGCACATGGTTGGGGCGTCTTTTCTTTGGAGTTCCAAATCCTCCTAACTATTTGGTGCTGGAACATTTAAGCTTGTTTTATAAACACAAGTAAACCAAGCAAAAAAGTCAAGTAACTCTTAGCAGCAAAGCTGTTGGATAAATGGCATTTTAAATCGTTTTTACCCCATTGATGGAGATGACTTCAGCTCACTGCTATCTGAAAGCAGTAATAAATATTTATAAGGTACTCTACTGAGGTGTTCAAAACATCATACTGCTCCAAATAGAGTGTAATTTCAGGCTAGAGTAAAATGGGCAGGATAAAAAGTAAACAAAAATAAGCTTCAGACTGGATCACTTGTCTAGTTCTCTGTTCTAAAATAGATATGAGTACTATTTTCCATTTCTACTGCTGGGTCTAACTTCCACATTACTAAAAATGAAACTACTTCCCGAATTAAGTGGTTAGGAGAATGTTCTTAATCCATCAGGGATAAGACAAGGAATTCCCATGAGCCCAGGAGTGAAAAGTCAGGACATTTTTTCATTCTTTCTGCTAAAATTTGTCTCTTATCAGACTTCTTTAGAAAAATGTTCAGTTCAGTTCAGTCGCTTAGTCGTGTCCGACTCTCTGCGACCCTATGGCCTGCAGCACGCCAGGCCTCCCTGTCCATCACCAACTCCTGGAGTTTACTCAAACTCATGTCCGTTGAGTTGGTGATACCATCTAACCATCTTATCCTCTGTCGTCCCCTTCTCCTCCTGCCCTCAATCTTTCCCAGCATCAGGGTCAAAAATGTATCCATTAGCAAAAACTTAAGATCTGTTTTAAAACTCCACAGCCACTCCACTATTCTGTAGAGCATCATTATAATGGGAATTGTGAAAAGGAGAAATATCTGTTGTCCAATGTATGATGTTATCTGCTTACCAGTAAGAGACATGCATTCTTGAAGGAATAAAGTTACAACTGCTACTTCCACCAATGAGTACAATTATATTAATATGTGGGTGTCCTTTAGTGAAAACAGTATTCGCCTGGTACGCCAATCAACATTCCCAAGATTTTTACTTTATAGTTCAAAGAACTTTTCCCATATAAAAGAATTCAGGCTGCTGATGACCCGTTTTTCTCATGCCATCATTCACGTAACTTTCCATGTGACCATTTCTAAGTTGGGCAAGTAAATGGAATTACTTGAAAACTCTATTGGATATAATATAAATTGCACACCACCTTTCAGAAGCTGTTTTGAATTCTACCCAAGTGTCCAGGGAAGAAAAAGGACAAGGTGTAGTGTAGGAAAAAAAAAAAATCCTTTTCAGTACTGTTTATTTTTACAAGTGACTTCTTAACAGTTCTCTCCTGATTGAAGAGATTGTCTTTAAAGATGCAGGCTCTTAGCAACATTATTTTTCTGGTCTCCTCAAAGCACACGGTGCCTCTGGGCCTCTCTTCGC
This sequence comes from Bison bison bison, assembly GCF_000754665.1. Taxonomy (NCBI): domain Eukaryota; kingdom Metazoa; phylum Chordata; class Mammalia; order Artiodactyla; family Bovidae; genus Bison; species Bison bison. Next base: position 17,305,461 of record NW_011495082.1, read on the forward strand.
CCCTGGGGTGTCAAAGCTCCCAAGCGCTTGGCCCCCTTACTGAGCACCCCTCTCATCTGCACTGATGTCAGACTCTTCAGCCCTCCCTTTCCAACTGCTTTGCAAGTACTTCTGGTTTGCCTCAAGACCCAGATCTTTCACATCTGTAGACAGACACTCCTAATTTTGCACTTTGGATTACTTTGTCCTAGATACTTGTTCTGCTAAGAGAAAACTGGCTGTTTTAAGCCCAGCACATAAATTTTACTCATCATCCCCAGCTTGGAAGCATCAGTTCAGTTCAGTTCAATCACTCAGTCATGTCTGACTCTTCGCGACCCCATGGACTGCAGCACGCCAGGCCTCCCTGTCCATCACCAACTCCTGGAGTTTACTTAAACTCATGTCCATTGAGTCGGTGATGCCATCCAATCATCTCATCCTCTTGCGAGCGTGAGCCTGCACAAATACACCGACATGTGTACACACATACACATTCAGAACCTAGTAACTGGTTCTCATCCCTAATTAAATTTGCATTGTGGGAATTTTATTGTGAATAATTAATAGATTTGTTTTATAGTACAGTCTCACCTAGTATTTTGCTATATATGCATTAGCAACACAGTTCTAGGACTATCTGTCTACTGTTGTTTATAAGATTTTAATTGAATTTATTGGCTTATTAAAACTTATACTTTCTCCTTCCATCTAATGGTCTCACCCTCTGTTGCTTCATTCTCTTCTATCTTAATCGATGTCCCTAACCTTATATTTGAAAAAGTTAATCATTTTTCCAGCCAAATGAAAAATTAAAATGCAGAGACTGGTAATGTTAGACAAGTAATAAAAATAGACATTAGACTAGATATGTAACTTTAAATCAGAAGATAAAATTTACTGTATGTGTACATGTGTATATGTTAAGTTTCTGTGTGTGTATATATATAAAACATAATATATATGTATACAAATATATGTGACCCCAACTTGTAAAGATTAAAAAGATTAAATACATTTAAATTATAAAAAATTAAGCCTTCCAAATATGGCAACTTTGTAAAAGGCATTTGTATTTTTTGTTTACACACTACTAATTTTAAACAGAGGAAGATGACTAAAATTTGGCTTTTTCCATTTTTCAGAAAACATTTATCAAAACATATTTTAAAAAACCACACATGACACATGAAACAGAAAATAAACAAATATTTTAATGTATTGTTACCTTTTCATTAGGACACAATCACGGTACTTGAATTTCTAATATTTCTTGTTAGTCCTTCTATTTATGTGGAACTATCCACCTCTCAGAGGTTAGCAATTTAAGAATAATTATTAAAACAATAATTTACTTAGATATTGATTCTCCCTGGGTATAGGATTAAATATAAAAATCTAAACTTATAAATTTTATTGATACTTTATATTTTACTTGGCTATCCTAACATTATGAAAATCTAGAATTTTATGATGTAATCTTAGAATCTATAAGTATAAAAAGTACATTTGGGATAAAGTGGAACTTGGAGTCATTATATTTCATAATAATCAAGGCACATCATTTTCTATATATTTACATAATTCAAATCTTATTGTGTATCTAAATGTCTTATATAGTTTGAATTTTCTCTAAAGTCCTAATATCAATATCTTCATCAATTACTAAGAAAATCATTGTTCATTAGTAAAATAAAGTTTTGTTTAGAAAAGTTAACTTCTTTAAATGAACTTTAGTGCCTAAAATTTTAATTAACAGTATTTGGTAAATTAAATTTAGTCTTATCATCCTTTATTTTATTACTTATTTACTTTCAGTAATAGTTTTTACTTCCTATTAGAGTGAGAATCCTGAACTGTGCAGTACAGACTGTTGTATCAATAATTAAGTTACTTAATTGTAATTATAATTAATTGTATTAACAATTATAACTAGTAATTGTGTAACTGTCACCAATTAATTAATCAATTCACCTTTAATGGATAAATTAATTAAGTTCACCTTTTAGGATTTCCTTATCTATAAAAAAAAGGGCAGTGAACTACATACATATATTGTTTTTAAGTTCTCTTCCTGTTCTACCATAGAATAGTAAAGAGCGAAATTATATAAATTTATACATTTATAAAAGAACTTTTAAAACAATTTCAAAATAACCTTGTGAAATATAACAGTTCTATGTTACAAAATTGTGAACTACTACAATTTACTTTCTCTAAAATCGTACTGATTCAGTTCTAAAATATAGTTATTGTATAAATGCTTCTTAGAATGTTGAAATAAGGCTAAAATCAAGATGCTGTATTTGAGTTTAATAAACATTATTAGTAATTATTATACAATTTTCTCCTAGTGAAGATACATTCCCTTATCACAAAATGCCATAAGCCATTTTATTTAATAAGTAAATCTATCTGAGATTTTATTTAATATCTGACTTTGGAGAGAATTCCTTTCAAATATGTTTAATTTTAGGGAAAAAAGAAGAGATTTTTAATTTGTCTTAAAAAACAACTTTGAGTATAGTTAACAAATAGATATATTAATTAATTTTATGTTTAAGAGGGGATCCCAGACACAATGATATTCTCTCACTTAAATTCTCCTTTCCTGAAGGTGTGGTATACTGATCACTAATAGAGTTGTTAAAATAAGAAATTCTTAACACTGATCAAAACAGATTAGTAGCAACACTATAACAGTGTCACTGACAGAACAATAGAACCAGGAGAAAAAAGTGGATCACGTAAAGTGGTAAAATGAGCAAAATTCAGCCAATGACAACCAAAAGGACCTTCATAATAATGAAAACATTAAAAATTAAGCTTAAAATTCATTAAAAATATTTTGTCTCATTTTTCATAAAAGGACTTTAGTGAATGGTGAATTCTTATAAGAGGCAATGAAATTTAGGTTTATTTACATTTTAGAATCTACTTCTTTACAACATGATTTCTCTTATTAGAGATACAGTTTTGTGAGATAAAACTCTTGAGCAGAACCCCCTCAAAAAAGTTCAGAGAATGCTGACTCAGATTTGACAAAAGCTGACATTCTAAAGAGCATTAAACATTTCTAATCTCACTTGAGGAATAAGTAGGATTAGAAATCAATTAGACATAGTCAAAGTTTAGTTATTTGATTTAGAGATTGGGGTTCATTCCAATCCAGTGTTTGATTAGCTGATGTGCAATAGCTCGGCTCGGTGGAACAAAGAATGCCTGCTGCTTGCCTTTGGTCAGAACATCCACAACCTAAAATACACCACAGTAAAATGCATTAGGATTTCAAAACTATCACACTTAAATACTATCTCTATTCTTAAAACAATTTAACTAAAATGTAGTAACTTTCACAGTGAATAACAAAAGGAGAAAGTAATAACATCCATTTTCAACATGCAAAATTCAGTACAGTATTTTTAGTTGCTTCATTGAGTTAGTGATTCAATTTTAAAAATATTTCAGAAAGGTATTTTTCCTGATGAAAATAAGGTGATAAAAGAACAAAGTATTTGCTACACATATATTTTCAAAGTGAAAATGAACCTTTAGAAAAAATTTCCTTTTATCAAATTCTGAAAAAAATCTAATTTCTACTTTTTGAGGTTGAGCATAAAATACAATTAATTCTGTGAAGGCAAAGTGACAAAGGGTTTCAGGTTATCACTACTGTAGTGTACCCCTCTGTCTTTTATACAAAGACACTGAGTTATATAAGACAGAGACAAGTAATTTATCTTTCACTGTACTACTTAAGGCTGCGTTTTAAAAAGTTCTGAGTGCATCTTTGTTAAACAGTTTTGTCAGTCTTGTCAAGTGCATTTAAAATGATCAAGAATTTTTCTAAACTTTTATGCAGTTTTACTGATTTTTTTTGAGTTACTTGTTTCAATACTATAAACTATGTCTAATAATAATATTCCTGCTTCTCATCTGAAATAATGACCACCCATTTTAAGGCCACTGAAAGATCATTAATCTCAGGGAACAGCATCTGAAATAAGAAAATGGCACAGACTCATCATCACTAGAAGTATGTCACAGCAGGAGTAACATAGGACACATCAATTACGTGGTAATCCGTGAATGATGAGGGGCCATAGCCATTCATTCAACTGGTTGAAAACATGTATCCTTGCTACATGCCCAAACCAATACAGTCAGAGAACAATCAATAGGAGAAGGAAATTAAATTGAACTTTACCTGTTCTCTAGTGAACCAGCGGGCATCCTCTATTTCATTCTTGTCAACTTTAATTTCTGTAGACACTGCCACAGCTAAGCAACCAATCATTAAGGAAGAGGGCATTGGCCACGGTTGACAAGAGACATACTGAACATGGCCAACTTTGACTCCACTTTCCTCTTCTACTTCTCTCCGAACAGCGTCTTCTATTGTCTCCCCTAATCAAATGGGGCAAAAGAACAAGTAGCTGATGAACATGCCTTGGACATTTTGTCCTCCAAATGGTTCAAACCTTTGAAAATCACTTTGGACAGAAAGCCAGTTCATAGAATCAGAAAGCAGAAGCCTAAAAGTAGATTGGAATTAAAGAAACATTATTTTTTTAAATATACATACAGAATTAAAAAAAAAAATTTAAATATAACATACAGAATCAAAATGCCAGGAAACTTTTCATTTCTTAAAGGCTTAAATTTGTTACATTTAAAAAATTTTAACATCTACAAATATCCAGTACCTATTTACTATTGGCTAAACACTATGCAAACATTTTATGTATTATCTTGTTTATGTGGTTAACCTTTTCCTCACTAAAATCTTGAAACATTTTTCTTATGTTGTCAAACAACTATTACAGATAACACTTTCCAAAGAGTTAAAAATCAAATAACACTAAAAGTTTAAAAACAGCATAAAATGAAACTCATTTTCTCTTTCCAAATAATTATTGTGTAGATAATTACTGACCCAGCTATGATAAAATAAAGTGATGCCCATAAATGAATTTATATTTCTGATTTATTGAAATTGAGAATTAGACTAAATGGAATAATTTTAAGTTAAGGTTATCTGAAAGTTTAGAAATATTCTGTTATTTAAATATAGCTTTCTATTTCAAATAGATTGGTAAATTTCCTATATAAAATTAACGTATGTTTATAAAAAATATTGAAAAGATAACTTTTACACTAGCATATCTACAAGACCAAACCTAAATAAATATTAGCACACAGTGAATATTAAAAGACCTCTAAAATCAATAAGAAAAAAAGATTAAACAACCAAAACAAAAACAGACAAAGAATATAAAATATAAAATTCAAGGGGAAAGAAACTGCATGCCTAACACACATCTGAAAAAGATGCTTCATCAGCAGGGAAATAAAAGTTAAAACTACAATGACATACCACTTCATATCCATCAGAATAGCAAATATGGTCCTGATATTCCTAACTCTGTAAAGAGGAGGAATAACAGACATTTCATGTACTTCCAGAGGCAGTGTAAATTGGCAGGGATATTTCAGAAAATAACTTGGCAATATGTGGAAATGATTAAGATGCTCATGGTCTATGAGCTAGCAGCCGTGCTCTCGGATATACACCCTACGAAGGCCAAATGTACACAAGGATTCACTGCAGTGTTGCTGGTAAAGGTAAAAGCTTATAGCAGAATGGATAAATGAATTGTGGAATATTCATAAGTGGGAGGCTACATAGCAGTTAAAAAAATGACCTAGAGCTACTAGAGCAAGCATAGTAATTAGGAGCAGGGACCTAGAGTCAAACTGCCCAGGTCCGGATGCCTGTCCTCTCACTCACTAGCTGTTTGTTCTTGGGCAAGTTATTCAGCTGCTATGGTGAAATAGTAACTACTATGTAAATTTGTATGAGGACAATATGATTTAATATACAGAAAGCCTTTGGAAAAGTTCATATGTTTAGTACTATTATTATCTATCAGTGTAGATTGATACTGGAAATTGAGATTAAACATGTGCTAATTAGATATATTCATTTATTCCACAAATACTTATTGAATATTTATTGAACTTCTACAACATAGGAGGCATATGCACTAAGGGTTTGGGATAGAGCGATAAATAAAACAAAGTCCTTGCCTTTATGGAACTTACTTTCTGGTACTAGCAAATAATAAATAAATAAAAAGAAAGGTAGATAAGTAAATACATACTTACACATATACCCTGTTAGGTGCTGATGAGTGCTCTAGGGAAAAGTCAGACTGGATAACAGGGACTGTGAATGCAGGATATGGGGTTAACTAATTTACTTGGTTCCATCTGGGAAAGTCTCTCTGAAAAGGTGACAACTGAGTCTAGTACAGAAGGAAGTGATGCCTTGGGTAAGAGCAATATATGAAAAAGCAAAGAATTTTTAAAACAGATGAAATTATTCCACTAGTAACAACAAAAATTATATTATTTAAAACACAGAAAATATTTTAAAATACCCCAGTTTTATAACATGATAGGTCATCAGAGATTACTTTCAAATGCTGTCCAAAACTTTTATTTAGAAATCATATGTTAAATGGAAATTACTATAAAAATTATAAAGAAAAGGCGCACCAGGTTCAATAAATCCAGCGAGGCAAGTAAACATGCCCGGAGGAAATCTCTTCTGCCTGCCTAAAAGACATTTGGTCCCATCGGGATGAATAACTTGCATGATTACCACTGGATCTGTTTAAAAAAATCAGATGTATGAATGACAGGAAAAAACAATTTAGACTCATTGTGTACAGTCACTAATAGGATAATACAAATGTGTACCTCCTGTAAGAACAAGACTCTTTTCTAGTTACAAGAGGTTGTTTCTATCTGCCTAAAGACAGTGTTTCAGGTAAATTGCATAGAATACTGTCAGTAAGCTAAAGAAAGGCCATTTTTGTCTTCTTTCTCATCTTAATAGCATAAAAAATAAGCATAAGATAAAAATAAAAAATAAGCATTAAAAAAATAAGCCTCACATACTGTAAGTATACAATAAATGTTGATTTATTGTAAGTATTGTATACTTATAGTATGTGAGGCTTTTTTTTTTAATTAGAAAGAACTTTAAATAACTAATATATAGCATGGATAAAATTCAAATTTTACCATAGTAAATATTTCCTTCCATCCCAATCCTTGTTGTTGTTTGTTGTTCAGTCACTAAGTTGCGTCTGACTCTTTGTGACCCCATGGACTGCAGCATGCCAGGCTTCCCTGTCCTTCGCTATCTCTCAGAGTTTGTTCAAACTCATGTCCACTGAGTTGGTGATGCTATCCAACCATCTCATTCTGTCGCCCCTTTCTCGTCCTTAACAAAGTGTTTTTAAAAGCTAATATGGCTTGATGGTTAAGTTTAAGCCATTAAAAAAAATTAATTTATTTAAATAATATTCTCTGCATTAGTGACTTCTGGAACGATTCAAGAAGTCACTAATTCAGTGAGTTCGCCTCACTAGATTATGACTGAGGATCAGTAATCAAATGTGAAATGCTCTAAGCAGCAAACACCTGTCACTAGGCCATGCGCTTTACTCCCAGACATCCTCAGGTGTGGCTGGGTCTGTCCCTTTTTGCGCAGTTTTAAAGGGCTGGTTTATCAGATTTCCAAGTCCACAGCCAATTCAAAGCAGTGATTGGGAGACAGAAGGTAGAAGCAGACACCAGCAGTATGGAGAAGCTAGCTCCAGGCTGTTTTGGTGATGCCGCAAGAAGGTACTGGACTGTTAGGGTGTATTTTTTTTTTTCTCCCTCTCTTCACTAAATGGACGCAGATGGTGGGCTTTTGAAATCCTGTACCTCAATGCATCAAATTCACGCTAATTAACCCAAGGTTAAGAAATGGTCAGTTATGTACAATGAACTTTACTTAAAAGTCATCAAATTAGGTAATACTTTAATACTTACGGTCTTAATGGTTAAACATGTTTTTAATAAAAAGGTAAAGCTCCTTAGCAACTCAAAATCTTGTCTTTCCAGAATGTCTTATTCCCTGGGGTTTCCAGATGGCCGAGATTTCACTGTAAAAGAAAAGGCTTACCAACTCTTGGGTATGATGTATTGTGAACACCATGGAGACTAGGACAGTCTTCTTTTAAGCATACTCTTTTATAGCCACCTTCTTCAATTTTAGTTGCATTTCCACAGGTTGGGCAGAACTTATACCGACTGTGCCAAGCGAGAACAGATCTTGCTTGAGCTACAACCCCTATGACGGGAGCAAAAGAAGCTTTAATTCAATGACAAATGGTAAACAAATTAATACATAAGGAAAGAACATTCTTAAGTCATAATAAAGACATGTACTATATTGTAGGTGTGTGATCAAAGGTTTTATTTTCCTACTTTTGTTATCTGTATATGTCTTTTAAATTAAAAGATTTAAATTCTACAGATGACAAATGAAAATTAGATTTACCTTTAATTTGGACTAATGAAATAAAACTCTCATATAAGATGGATGTACTAACATCCATATACACTGTATTAGTTTAGGCTTTTACCATAGGTGATTTGTAAATTTTGGATATACATGACTCTAGTGTATACTGACTTTACACTAGTGAAGTCACTCACTTGTGTCCAACTCTTGGTGATCCCATCCCTACCAGGTTCCTCCGTCCATGGGATTTTCCAGGCAACAATACTGGAGTGGGTTGCCATTTCCTTCTCCAGGGGATCTTCCTGACCCAGGGCCTAAACTCGGGTCTCCCGCACCATAGGCAGACTCTTTACCATCTGAGCCACCAGGGAGTCCAGAGAAGGCTTTACAATAGTGACTTTCATAAAAATACACTACAAAGACAGTTCCTAACTTAGATTTGGACCATAAATGAAGTATTACTAGGAAACTGTAGGAATCCATCTCTACTTTCCTTGGTGCCTAAGACAGTACTGGTGTGTGTCACTGTGGAACATATTCTGTTTATAACTGGAAAGTAATAGAATATTTTTTTAAATATTGTGTTTACAACTCTTGTGATTAACTTTATGACAAAAATGCCCAATAGAATAAATCTTAGACTATGTACACCCTGTCTACAACCTTTACCCTGATACTTCAAAAAATAATATGGCCTGACCAAAAATAGTAGAATTGGGGCACTAAGAGTAGAAATGCTACATTTCAAATGCCTGACAAAACTTCTCTCCCCTAAAACAGATTATTTGGTCTAAGGATTTTGAAATAAAACAACCATAAATAGCAACGTTTTAAACTGGGAAAAATGAATAAGCCATAAATTAAAACAAATGGAACAGTGACATTCAATGAACATAGGCAACATTAAATATCTGCCTGCTCTGTTACTCTGTAATATGTAACTTACCTCAAAGTACCGCCATTATTTCACTCTCATTACAATAAGAAAAGCTAACATTTATTGAGTACTTACTGTGTGTCAAGCACCCAGCAAAGATCTTCACACACATCATCTTATTTAATGTTTAGAGAAACACTATAGTGTAGGTGCCATTATTATCCTCATTTTTGGCAGGAGAAACTGAGGCACACAGAGGTTATGGATCTACATAAGGTTACACAGCAGCTGAGTAAAAGAGCCTCAGTTTCCTTACTGTTTTTTAAGATATTGTAATTACCTGCTGCTGCTGCTGCTAAGTCGCTTCAGTCGTGTTTGACTCTGTGCGACTCTCTTTGAAGCTGTATATGTAATTACATATACAGAGAAGAAATTTTAAACTCATAGTGTTTTTTCCACAGACGTAGAGAATAAAACATAACACTCCAGATTTTGGGATGAGTGTCTAAGAGGTCTCTGGAAGAGCCTGTCAGGTTACCTAAGGGAAAGTGGACACTGACAAGTGACCCCCTTCCTCACCTCCCATTAACTCTTCAGTCCACCGTAGTATACCTTCTACTCCTTCTATTCCACGGACACTCCTCTTGTCAAATTACCAACAGCTTCATATTACCAAACCAAAGACTCTTAAAAAAAATTCTGTATCTTCATCTTACTCAAACTCTCCACAGCATTCAATATATTTGACTAGTAACTCCAAGAAACACTTTGCTCTCTTGGTTTCTACAAGCACATTCTCCTGTTCTTACTTGTGGCCATACTGTCAACATCTTCTTTGATGGCTCCTCTCCTATCTGACCTCTAAAACTCAGGGAGATTCAGGTGATTCTCAGGTTCTCCTTCTTGCTTGCTCTCAAATTTTTATGCAACCTGAAAGTTTCCTGGGATTTAAACACCACCATTGTGTTGATGACTCTCATACAGGTATATTCTAGTTCTTTCCTTTGTTCCAGATTCTGTTTCCCTTCTCTAAAACTTAACATGCCCAAAGATAAAATCTTCATTTATTTACTTCAAGTCTGTTCTGCTTCCCTTGCTCTACCCATGACTCTGTATTATTTTATCAATAAAGCTTATTAGTATCTACCAAATGATTAAAGTTTCAAACTTAGCAGTCCTTCTTAATCTTTCACTTCATTATTATATACTCCACACCCACTCCGTTAACAAGTACTGCTGATTTTCTCTCCAAATATACCTTGACTGTATCACTTTTCCTCCATCTCTCCTATTATCATCTTAACAACTCAGGCTGTAGTCTATGTTAGCATCATCTCTCTCTCACTTACAAGTCTCAACCTACTGTTCAAGCCCTATCAGTTCTACCTTCGTAATATCTCAGAACTCTCCCTTTCTCTCTACTCCACTAATCCAAACCATTGCATTCTCTTACCTGGGCTACTATAATCTTCAACCTCCTCATAACAGGATTCCTGACTTCCACACTTTACTATCTACAGTTCATGAGCTACAAAGCAACTAGAGTGATTTTCTTTTTTAAAACACAGGCCAGATTACAACATTTAAATGGAATTTAGGTTAAAATCCCTCATTTCTGAGCATGATACATATGACCCCATGTGAACTGGTATAACAAGCAACAGAAAACAAAGTAGTCAAGGTCTTTGCCAGCATGTTTAATGTATAGCAGGCACTCAGTAATCATTCACTGAATAATCAGATGAAACCAGTATGCACTAGGGTTAATTCTGGGGAAACTAATCTTGGCTGATTAAAACTGCTGTTACCACCCAGAAGAGTAGTCCTCTAGGGTAAGAATGTCAGGAAGTTTCTACTGAAGACAGCCTAATTTCATTGCTTCCTGGAAAAAGTGTGCTTCCTAGAAATTGCAGATACATGCAATTCTAATCCAGTACCCAAAACCAGATTATTACCAATACAAGTAAACCAGTGTTCACTTCTTACCAGCTTCTTTTTCTTTCAATTGCAGAAGAGCTGGCATTGGTGGATGAAGAAAATAACAATTTTCATGCCTTTGCTTAAATTCTTCAGCAGCAACAGTATCTATACCTAAAGCAAACCAGGCAACCAACCCATCTTCTTCTTCTTTTGAGATTTCCCCAGCATAATTAAAAAACTCTTTTTTCATTTCAAGTTCTACTCCAAGGAAAATCAAGGTGATCTTTTCAGGCTGAGCCAAATAATCCTTTATATCTGTGTAGTTCAGCTGACAAAGCCTGACTTCTGGCTGTTGAAAACTTTCTTTATTGCCTCCTAGAGTAACCAAGGGATTTAAATCTGAGAAAAGGATATAAACTGTGGCTGGATGGCTTTCTTTTGCTAACAGCCAGTCAGAATTATTTCTTTTTTCACTTTTCCGGTCCAGTAGTGTCTTGCTAAAATAATTCTCACATTCTTCCACTTCATTGGTTAGGAACCAAGGCTTCTTCCCACCTTTAGCATTAGCTAATAAGTTAGCTATATGCTTATAACCCCAAAATTTAGCTATATCCAGTGCAGTCTGCCTTGATTTGTTGACAATGGATCTGTCGCATCTATGGATGGAAGCAAAATATAAAATAGCAAACATTTTCTTCAGTATTTATTACAATAAAATTTTCTAGATATACATGATAGTCCCTCTATTTAATAATTACATAATTTCATTTTCTTTTAGAACATAATATATTAATGGAAAGGTTAAAAACCCATCATAAATGATTAAAAGTTAGAGACAGTGGATGATTAAAATTTCTGGAAGATTTGTAAAATAAAAAGCATACATTTTATGTGCTGTAAGGGGATATTAAATTTTTACAAGGAATTTTCAGTAGTCATAGTGGGCAGGTTTACATTTTTTATTTCAGAAAAAAATTAGATTAACTGATTAACTGCTTGGCTATTAAGTATGAAAAGTTAATTCCCCAATAAAGAAGTTTTAAATTAGAAATTATGCTATTATATAACAAGACTGTTCAATGAGTTATTTACAAACCCAATACTATAAATATGGCTATACGAAAAATTGAAAAGAAAATACATTATCCATAAATTAAACCAGACACTCTCCAGGTGGAACAGCCTAAAATGTTTACCCTTTCTCAAGCAGAAATTGGACAACATCTGGGTGCCCATTCCTTGCAGCATACATTAAAGCACTCCAGCCATTTTCAGAAGTTTCATTGAGAAGAGATGGAGAATGATTGAGTATTGCTGTTAACTTGGCAATATCTCCTTCTGCAGCTGAATAGTGAAACTGGGATATTATTTCTTGATTCAGACTTCTTTTTACAGAAGACATTTCTTCCTTAAAACAGGAAAATAGGAAAAAACTCATTTACAATTGCTTTCTTGTATCAGTGATTGAACATTATCAGAGTGTTGATATAATTAGAACATTAGTTACAGTTTCTAAAACGATTTACTCTTAAAAAGGTAACTGTCAAGTGTCATCACAGGACACAAAAACTGTTATCAGTTGAGAATTTTAAATGTAATTCAATATGAAGGATGTATAAAACAATGTATAAAGAACTTTGGTGGAAGAGTTGAAGGGAGTGATATCAGTGGGATGGGGGATAAGGTAAAAGATATGACAAACAGGAAAGTGTATTGGAGGCAAACCAGAGGGACTCCAATACAGATCAGAGCATGAGGGAAGTTAAAGTAGATAGAAATAAAGCAGGTGGTTTTAGCAGAGGACAAGTAGTATTCTCTTAGACTACATGATACTAGAAACAGATCTGTCCTCTCAGGGAAATTATGATCCTATTCAAAGAACTAAGTTTCATGTGAAAAAAATTTATTGCTTTACCTTTCACAGGGATTGATTAGTCCATCAAGGATTGATTTTTGCTCATGGTGTGAGGTAAAGGTCACAATACATTTTTATCCCAATAGATAAAATCCATTTGAGTCAGGGTCATTCTCAAATTTATTGTCTTTGTCCCATTATATTGCAGTTTTAGACTTGTCATAAATGAGATGACCATATATTTTTGGATCTATTATTGAACACTGTTCTATTGGTCATTTTGTCTATCCTTGAATCACAGAAGCTTTTAAAATCATTAACTTTGTCTGTTTTGTCACCCTGTTACTTCAGTAAGAAAGAACTGTTCTACGTGTGCGTGCATGTGTGCACACCAAATTGCTTGAGTCGTGTCCGACTCTGTTGGACCCCATGGTCTGCCACCTACCAGGCTCCTCTGTCTACGAGATTCTCCAGGCAAGAATAATGACGTGGGTTGCCATGCCCTTCTCCAGGGGATCTTCCTGACCCAGGGATTGAAACTAATTGTTCCATATCCTCTAATAAATGCTTCCTAATTGTGGGCTGAATGTGGTAGGGCACAACTACCACTGAATTGTGGTAGGGCACAATTTTGGGGGAAATGGTTCATTTTTCAATTGTCTATAAACTCCTCAAAGTACTTTTTTTATGGTATGATTTTTTTTTCTGTGAAATTCTATTAAGAAAATATTTGGGATTCTAACTAGGTTTCTACCTTCTGAGGATAACCTACTGAGGCTATAAAGAAAGGTTATATAATCCATAATTTTTGACAGCAGTTGTCCTTAAGGTTCTGACTACAATTTTGTTTATCAATTGTCTATCAGTAGCAGCATGACAATATTTAAAGAAAAAAATGGGCTGGAGATTAACTTTCTTATTTTGTGTCTGTTCACCTTGCCTGTTTATTATCTTTCTGCTACCTATAAATAGGCTAAAACTACTCACAGAAATAGAAACAAAATACTGAAATTCTGTATATAACTTAAATTAGGAGGGGTGGCTTCTGGATTAGAAAACAATTCATTTCTTTGGATTTACCCTAGAATTTACTTCACCATTCTCTTCATATTAAGATTTCTAAATGCATTAAAAACATTATGAATAACAGAAGCTACTTTTCAGGATTTTATTTTGCACTGCTGTATACAGACTCATGTATGGTTTTCCCTTTGAAGTTGCCTTTCCTTAAAATCATATCATCCAGGTTCTTCAGTTTGGTTTACTATAGGTAATATTTAAGTCATGGTCACTTCCTCACTTCCTCCATAGTCCACTCACTCCCGGTTGACTGCAAAATTGGCCTCCAAAAACACAGTACCATTCAGTACCCACAGTGCAATGCTTATGCATAAGGTATTTTCAGGAGAAAAAAGTAGAAAATGTATACTTTCCCCCCTTACGCTTTCTCGCCAGAAAGGCCATCTAGAAACAGAACCATTACTCATTCCAGAAGAGCACACAAAAGTCTGAAGTCCAGATCTACTGTTCGATTTACTTTTTCCTTTCTCCTCAGGTTCTTCTGAAGACAGGGTGTTTGAAGGCAGGATGAGGTGATTCAGTTAGCCTAATGCTGCTCTTGCTTTCCAAGAATATGGACAATCCTCAGAGACGGTTTTAAAGAATCTTGACTTCAAAGGGTCTCACACCTTGAGCCAAACCAACACCCAGTTTTATGGGTGTGTGGACCAGGGCCCCTGACTGGTCCAAGGCCACATGGCTCAAGAGACAGGGCAGACCTCACAAACAGCTTTGTCACTGCGGTCACCGACCCGAATTTCTGGGGCATTCCTGAGGGCCAGCTCACCTACCAAACGCTCCCCTCCCCGCCCCATGCACGGTCTCCCCAGCGTCTCCAAGTTCCTTGAATGTCTGTTTCCGTGCCAGGACTGTGAGAATTCTTTAAACATAGTGAAATGAACCCACAGCGAATCCCCACCTCTCAGACTGTGCTGGGTCGGCTGCGCGCCCAGCCCCCTCCCGGAAGCCCAGGCTCTTAAGTCCACACCTGCGTCCGCGCCGTAGCGCGAGGCTGCGCCACACCACCCAACAGCGCAGGGCCCGTCAGCGCGGAGACGCAAAGAGCACAGAGAACTGGTTACCGGCTCCAGAAGGGGCCCTGGGCCCGCCAACTTGCCGCTGCTGCTACTAACCCACAGGTGACCACAGTAACGGACACCGGGGTTTGTAGTCCAAGAGCCGGGGAAACCCCACACTGGGGCGCCGGATGGAGCCTCGAGAACTTCCGGTGAAGGGCAGGTGTCCGCGCACGGCTTTATGGGAGATGTAGTTCGAAGGTCACACACCGAAGATGAGAGAAAGCTGGGGGCTGGCGGGTGGAGGCGTTGGGAAGCCAGGGCTTGAAGTCCAGCGGTGAGGACAGGCTTCCTAGCGGTGAGTGAAGGGCTGTTTTGTTTTGTTTACCCCCGGGGAACCGAGGTGTGTAAAGCGACGAAAACCTGTAGGTCTGTGGGAACAGTTTTGAGTTCTCCAGAATTTCACACCCAGCACCCACAAGCTTCTTTCATGTATAGTTCAGTGCGTTGGAGTGTTCAAAGCATTCTTTCGTGTTTAAACAAACGTGGAATATAGGCTGGACCGAGTCGTTCCAGTGTAGAACCTTACACGAGTTGTTGGCCTCCGACCCTCAGTCTCCTCTTTTGAGAAATTGTCCCATGTATTGATGCCTACCTCATTCAGTACTCCTCTAAAAAAGTTTACGTCAGTCGCCTACACCACCTCCTTGGGTTGCTATGAAATTGAGGATAAAGTATGCAAAGTCCTTAGGACAAGTGCGAGGTCTGCAGCTAGTACATGCAACACAATTATTATTGTTGCTGTTATTATTTAATTTGCTGTGTTGTCATGCTCCAGAACCTGCTCAGGTTAAGTGATTTGTGATTTACAAAGCTCCGCATTGTTAGCCTTCTAATTCCCAGATTAGGTGTTTTTTTTTTTTGCTTTACTAAATTGTTCCCTTGGCATTCCGTAACAGATAAGGAGTCTCGAGGTAGACTATTGCTTCCTGCCCCGATTGTAAGCATTGGAAGTTCCTTTTCTCAGTGAAGTTTTTGCGTGCCCACCCACATTGTACTTTCATAACTACTTTTTTTTTTCTTCTAACTTTGTTCTATGTTTCTTTTTCTGAGTAGTAGTTTTCAGTCTTTAATGATTTTATTGATGAGGCAGGAGATCAGAAATACTAAATTTAGTCAACTCACTTGAAATACCCAATCTCTGTATTCATACATATCTTAAGTACGTTAACAAATGCACCTGTATTAATCAACTAGTGTAAATAAGGGCTTCCCTGGTGGCTCAGATGGTGAAGAATCTGCCAGCATTGCGGAAGATGCCAGTTTGGTCCCTGGGTAGGAAAGATCCCATGGAGAAGGGAATACCTACCCACAACAGTATTCTTGGGGCTTCCCTGGTGGCTCAGACCTTAAAGACTGCCTGCAGTGCCAAGAGACCAGGGTTCGATGTTTGGGTAAGGAAGATCCCCTAGTGATGAATACGTAGTCTTCCTTCCAGTCCTTTGGATTCTTTTAAAATGAATTCCAGACATCATATTATTTTATTGATAAATATTTAAGGTTACACTTTCTGGAATTATGAATATATCTAAATTATAAAAAAGCTTTTAAAAAGAACATTATTGCAATATGCTGCTGCTGCTAAGTTGCTTCAGTCCTGTCTGACTCTGTGCGACCCCATAGACGGAAGCCCACCAGGCTCCCCCATCCCTGGGATTCTCCAGGCAAGAACACCAGAGTGGGTTGCCATTTCCTTCTCCAATGCATGAAAGTGAAAAGTGAAAGGGAAGTCGCTCAGTCGTGTCCGACTCTTAGCGACCCCATGGACTACAGCCTACCAGGCTCCTCCATCCATGGGATTTTCCAGGCAAGAGTACTGGAGTGGGGTGCCTTTGCCTTCTCAATATGATTAGTACTAAAATGTTAACAGTACTGTAGAGGAACTAAAAAGCCTCTTGATGAAAGTGAAAGAGGAAAGTGAAAAAGTTGGCTTAAAGCTCAACATTCAGAAAACTAAGATCATGGCATCTGGTCCCATCATTTCATGGGAATAGATGGGGAAACAGCGGAAACAGTGTCAGACTTTATTTTTTGGGGTTCCAAAATCACTGCAGATGGTGATTGCATCCATGAAATTAAAAGATGCTTACTCCTTGGAAGGAAAGTTATGACCAACCTAGATAGCATATTGAAAAGCAGAGACATTACTTTGCCAACAAAG
>NW_011495082.1:17322852-17322999 GCF_000754665.1 Bison bison bison
TTTGCCAACAAAGATCCGTCTAGTCAAGGCTATGGTTTTTCCTGTGGTCATGTATGGATGTGAGAGTTGTACTGTGAAGAAAGCTGAGCACTGAAGAATTGATGCTTTTGAACTGTGGTGTTGGAGAAGACTCTTGAGAGTCTGTCC
>NW_011495082.1:17323099-17350019 GCF_000754665.1 Bison bison bison
TAATGTGAACCAACCAGTCCATCCTAAAGGAGATCAGTCCTGGGTGTTCATTGGAAGGACTGATGCTAAAGCTGAAACTCCAGTACTTTGGTCACCTCATGCGAAGAGTTGACTCATTGGAAAAGACTCTGATGCTGGAAAGGATTGGGGGCAGGAGGAAAAGGGGACGACAGAGGATGAGATGGCTGGATGGCATCACTGACTCGATGGACATGAGTTTGAGTAAACTCTGGGAGTTGGTGATGGACCGGGAGGCCTGGCATGCTGCAATTCATGGGGTCACAAAGAGTCAGACATGACTGAGCAACTGAACTGAACTGAACTGAATACCATAAAGGAGACACTCAATTTCAAATTTAATTGTCTTAAATTTTATTCTATATTTTACAACTGATTTGCTGAAATCAAGACCTAAACAAAGTCTCCACATTACATTTGATGTTTTTCTGTCTGTAGGTTCCCCTTTAATTTTTTCATTGCAGACTGTTAAAAAATAATGATTATGTAGAATTTCACACATTCTGAATTTTGCAAATTGTATGAATACATATGATGTCCTCTCTCTCTCTTTTTTTTTGTAAACTGATAGTTAAATCCACAGGATTATTCAGATTGCAGGATTTTTGTTTTTTCTCTGGAAAAGACTTCATAGGTGTTATTGTTTACTTCCTGTTGCATAGCTTTAAGAAGCATTCACTATCTAGTTATCTTTCTGTCATGTTATGATTTGGTTTCTGGGTTCAGATGTTGTCAACCTGATGAAGTTTACGATAAACAACATAAATTTTCTTGTCACCTCTTCAGCTAATAGTTTTAGCAACCACTGGTGATTGCTGTCTATGTCCATTATTTCATTGTTGTTGTTCAGTCACTAAATTGTGTCCAACTCTTTGTGACCCCATGAACTGTAGCACACCAGGCTTCCCTATTTTTCACTGTCTCCTGGAGTTTGCTGAGACTTACCTCCTTTGAGTCACTCATGCCATCCAACCATCTCATCCTCTATCATTCCTTCTCCTCTTGCCCTCAATCTTTCCCAGTATCAGGGTCTTTTCTAATGAGTCGGCTCTTTGTAGCAGATGGCCAAAATTTTGGATCTTTAGCATCAGTCCTTCCAATGAATATTCAGGGTTGATTTCCTTTAGGATTGATTAGGTTTGATCTCCTTGCTGTCTAAGGACTCTCAAGAGTCTTTTCCAGCATCACAGTCTGAAAGCATCTGTTCATTTCTTTCAGTTCAGTTCAGTTCAGTCACTCAGTCGTGTCTGACTCCTTGAGACCCCATGAACTGCAGCATGCCAGGCCTCCCTGTCCATCACAAACTCCCGGAATTCACCCAAACTCATGTCCATTGAGTCAGTGATGCCATCCAACCATCTCATCCTCTGTTGTCCCCTTCTCCTCCTTCCCTCAATCTTTCCCAGCATCAGGGTCTTTTCAAATGAGTCAACTCTTTGCATCAGGTGGCCAAAGTATTGGAGTTTCAGCTTCAACATCAGTCCTTCCAATGAACACCCAAGACTGATCTCCTTTAGGATGGACTGGTTGGATCTCCTTACAGTCCAAGGGACTCTCAAGAGTCTTCTCCAACACCACAGTTCAAAAGCATCAATTCTTTGGCGCTCAGCTTTCTTTACAGTCCAACTCTCACATCTATACATGACTACTGGAAAAACCATAGCCTTGACTAGACAGACATTTGTTGAGTTACAAAATGGTAATATTCTTATTTGATCATTAAGTCTTCATTTACTAACAGAAATTCTTTTATAATAATAAACTTTACATCATTAAATATTTGTACAGTTTTTATAGGAAGAGTAAGGTAAATGGTGATTTTCTCCTGTATTTCCTAGTTTTCAGAATGTGGTAATTCCCTTGTCACCTTCTAGTTTTTAAGTTTATTTATGAACTCATGATCGAGAAGGAAATGACAACCCACTCCAGTATTCTTTCTTGAGAATCCCATGGACAGACGAGCCAGGTGGGCTACAGTTTATAGTATTACAAGAGTCGGACATGAGTTAGCAGCTAAACCACCACCACATAAACTCATGGTTGTTAACATTTTTCATATATTTCTAAAATGTTTATTATTTTTATGCTCAAATTCTTTCTTATTTGGCCAGTGGGAACTGAGTGGGTTCTGAGTTCTTTTGACCAGGCAACTATAGTGCTTGATAGTTTACTTTCTTTCTGGCAAAGCAAAATGTTTTAGACTCTTCTTGTAGATACTCTGTGCAGACCTGGAATCAGCCCTTTCTCCTAGGTGCATTGGTTCCTTTTAGTAAAAAATGGTATTTAGATACCACAGTCTTTGTGCTTGGGGTGCTTGTTGCTAATGTGGTACTGAATACTTCTCTGCATGTAATGCTTTTTTAGGGAAGTTTATAGATCCTATCCAATAGGCATTTATATTCCAGGGGCAATAATGGTGCCAACACAGATTTTAATGCCATAATGTTTTCATTTTATTACTTTCTCATTTAGAAACTTAAAGGTTCCTCGATACCTCAGATAAAAAGTTGAAATTCTTTAGCCTAGCATTAGATACCTTCCTTAACGTGGACCCAGTGTGTATATTTAGCTGTATTTTCCCTAGAATATTCTGTATAAACTGTCTCTGATCCTGCCAAACTGACTTATAACTGACCTTAATACCTCTTACTCTTTCTTACCTCAGTATTTTTGTTCATGCCATTTTTCCTAACTTAAATGTTTTCCCTTAACTAAATCCAACCCATTTCTCAAACCTGGCTCAAGTTCCTCTTCTCTTGGTTTTTTAAGATCATTCTTGACCATATTTTTATCAGTTCACCATCAACATTCCCTTCTCCTTGCCACTTCAGCATTTGCTAGCCCTTCTTCTAGTTGCCAGCAATTGTATTTTTTTTTTGGCCTGAGAGCTTTTTTGTTGTCACCACTTTGTCTTCCTACCCAGTAGATCAGCAATTCCAGTTAATTAATATTGCCTGGGAACAGCCTTAGCTAATTAGTGACATGAGTGAGTGTATAAATTTCTCAGCCTTTCTTACTCTTTCACTACCCTGGTTACACTGGTCTAGACTTGCTACCAGATTCCTCCAGTAGGATTAGGTTCTTTTTATCAATAGTGGACACTTAATTAATAACCAATTCTTTATTGCCCTGCTTTCCCTTCCCTGTCTCACTTTCTCCCTCTCTTACAATTGTTTCCTCCTTTATAACCAGTTTCATGAATTGGTGAATCTTTGACTCAGAATTTACTTCTGGGAAAAACTAAACTAAGACAAGGATTTTTTCCTTTTTTGAATTCTTAACCTCAATCATATAGTGGTTAGCTTTCTTTGCATAACTTGAGAGGATCATAAACCATCATTTAATAAATAAATCACTATTATCACTCATTCTGGCTCACATTATTTTTTGTTGTGTATGTTAGGGTCAGTGTTATTGCATATTCATGCATGAAATTTGGATTGATTGCCTTTGAGTCACATAATTTGGTGTTCAAATTTAAAATCACACTTTTCTCTCTGTTCATCCATTGTATTACTTGCCAAAATTGTTCATCCCTCACTATTACCAGACCTCTAAGACCTCATGGACCCTTTGTTGCACTTCTGGGTGCAACAACCAGTTTTCGCTGCTCTGGAAAGTTCCTCTCAACTTTTTTTTGGTATCGCGCAAGTGAATGTTGTGTGTCATACATAGACTGTTTCTTAAGACAGAAATACGTCAACTGATTCCTGCAGATTTAGTGAAAATCTGTCCAATTTTCTTTCATCTAGATAGAAACTTATGAACAACATATAGATAGATGTTTATGTAGATAATCTTACTTGGTGATTAATCTTATATTGCCTGGAAATATGTCTCATTCTTGCTACACATTGCTTTTATAATTTTGTATTAGTACTTCATTATATTTGCCTTTTTCTGTAATAAACTGTAATTTTTTAAGTGAAATCTGATTTTTTAAGAAATTTCTACAGTGATAGCCACTTTTCTTTCACATGTAAGGGCACTTAGTAAAAGTTGGTAGTTGATAGTGATGAGCTATGCTGGGAATTGTGCTTTAACTCTATTTGATTTAGAAGTGAAGTGAAGCAAAGTCGCTCAGTCGTGTCTGACTCTTATGACCCCATGGACTGTAGCCTACGGGACTCCTCCATCCATGGGATTTTCCAGGCAAGAGTACTGGAGTGGGTTGCCATTTCCTTTTCCAGAGGATCTTCCTGACCCAGGGCTCGAACCCAGGTCTCCCGCACTGTAGGCAGACGCTTCACCGTCTGAGCCACAAGGGAAGCCCTTATGATTTAGAGGTGAATTCAGTAAAAGTGAAGATATTTTGAACTCTTGATAAGGTCTTTAATATAAAATAATGTCACATCTAATTACGGATAGGGATTGAGCATACTTCGTATACATATTCTGCATTCTTGAATACAGCAAGTTCACTCTGGACTTTGGGCTAGCTGTTCCCTCTTTTAAAATTATTCCTCTCATAGATTTTCTAATTGTAGCCTCCTCTTTTGCTATTCCAGAGAAGGCAGTGGCACTCCACTCCAGTACTCTTGCCTGGAAAATCCCATGGACGGAGGAGCCTGGTAGGCTGCAGTCCATGGGGTCGCTAAGAGTTGAACACGACTGAGCGACTTCACTTTTACTTTCCACTTTCATGCATTGGAGGAGGAAATGGCAACCCACTCCAGTATTCTTGCCTGGAGAATCCCAGGGATGGGGGAGCCTGGTGGGCTGCCATCTACAGGTTCGCACAGAGTTGGACATGACTGAAGCAACTTAGCAGCAGCAGCGTTTGCTATTCAGAGAAGGAAATGGCAACCCACTCCAGTACTCTTGCCTGGAAAATCCCATGGACGGAGAGGCATGGTAGTCTACAGTCCATGGGGTTTCAAGGAGTCGGACATGACTGAGCGACTTCACTTCACTTCACATCACTTTTGCTATTCATGGGTTGTTCAAAGGTCACCTTTGTAGAGGACTTCCCTAATGACCTTGTTTATAGTAGCTCTCCTAATGATAAAATATTTTCTTGTTTCTGGCATTCTTGTTTTTGATATTTCTTGTTTCTATTTTTATTTATTGTATATCCTTATTAGAATGTAAACTACTACATGAGAAGATCCTCACTTATCTCATTTATTTCTCTTTTCACAGGACCTGAAGTTTCAATTGGCATATAGGAGACATTCAGTTAATATTTTTTGATGTTAAATAAATGGTTGCTTTCATATTAAGTCAAATGTGTTTTTGATGTTGCTACCATACCTTGGAAATTCAGTCACTCAGTTGTGTCTGACTCTTTGTGACCCCATGGACGGCAACATGCCAGGCCTCCCTGTCCATCACCAACTCCTGAAGTTTACTTAAACTCATGTCCATCGAGTTGGTGATGCCATTAAACCATCTCATCCTCTGTTGTCCCCTTCTCCTCCCTCCTTCCCCTCCTTCAGTCTTTCTCAGCATCAGGGTCTGTCTTTTCCAGTGCGTCAGTTCTTCCCATCAGTTGGCCAAATATTGGAGTTTCTGCTTCAGCATCAGTCCTTCCAGTTGTTGGGGGAGAGTGTAATTTCCTCAGTTCTGTCTTGTCACAACAAAAATTTGAAGTGACAGACCAGCATTACAGTCTTCGGACAGACCATGTCACAGCTTTTGGACAGATCAGTGTTATAGCTCTGCTTTATTCAGAAAATAAAGGAAATACATCCTCGAGGTGTGAGGGCATGCCGACCCAAAAGATGTGAAGAGAAGAGAGGGAGCCAGAGAGACCCCTGGCCCTTTGGCTCCTCTTTTGGTATGTGTTTTCTCCTCCCCCTGGGCCTGCCCTGTGTACATGGGGCTAGCCAGGAGTGCTCTTTGTTCCAACTGAGGTCCTCAGTCTGGTCCTTGGACCTTCCTCTGTTCTATTTTTGGGGGCTTTCCCCTTGTCTTTTAGCCACAGCCATTCTGGACCCCTTTTTCCTATTCTAACTACCTACACAATGAATATTCAAGACTGATTTCCTTTAGGATTGACTGGTTGGATCTCCTTGCTGTCCAAGGGACTCAAGAGTCTTCTGCAAATTAGAACTTCTCAAATGGCATGCACTTGCCTTTCTGTGGTTATGTTTGTGTGTTTATGGAATTTACCAGGAAGACATTATATGGTTGTTCCCTTCAGGGAGTTCATTGCCTGATGAGGTAAAGCAGATGATAAACCTATTACATTTTCCATTATATGACAGAGTGAAGACAAAGCAGAGACCATGTTGGGTATCCAGTCTACATGTACAGTGCATGGTTAGAAGGGGTACAGTGGACACCCAAAGTTCTTACCCATGTCTCATTCTTCTCTTCTTCCAGATCTTCTGGAAAGAGGATATGACCCACTTTCCTTCAAGCTCAGTACGACTTCTGGTTAGTTATAGCTAATGCATTTTAGACAGAAGTGGTGCTGTCTTGGGACAAAGTAGCTATGAGACATACGTTGTCTTCCAGATCCTTTTTACCCTACTGTGGTAATCTGGGTGTGGCATGTTAAGGAGATAGGACTGGCCTTTAGCCTAGGGAGGGCGCTGCTTTGGAGAGCCACCAGACTTGCAGTGGACTTTGCATATGTAAATAAAAGGTGTGAACCCCTGCAGCTTCAGCAGCCTTAATCGGTAGCATGCCATAACAAGTCTGTTCTGAGTAATACAGAAAACAATGAGGAAGTGACCTCTGACCTCAGTTTTGAAGGGCCAGGAAAAATCAAAGTACAAATTGGATTCTTCCTTTTCTCTTTGCCTGGATAGAAGCTGGAACCTTAAAAAAGAGCGGGAGCAAAATTAATAGATATTGAGTAGGTTAGTAGTCCAGATTCCAAGGAGTTACTAGAGTCCACTAAGAGTCAGATATATCAGAAAAGCACCCCATAAAATCCTGATATTCAAGGGCCCCGGTCGGCAGAGTGCGGACAGCGCTCTGTCTGCGGTCCCCAGCTTGCGTGATTTAAGGCCTGTTGCACTCACTCCGCTTCTTCAAATGCATTTCCTCTTACTGAGAATGACAGCATGTAATAGCAGTTGGCAGAGATGACCAAAATGAAGCACTTTACCCTTTTGCGATGTGTACATCCAGAAATGCCTTTAGTCTTTAAATGTGCTCATTTATGATTTTTATGGGTACCAAGTGACTCTTGTTGAGTTTAATGGTAATTTCATCTGTCTTATGATTTTCAAAAACAGTTTTCAGAGTTTTTCACTGTTAAAAGTGTATGGAAATGACTGTTTTTTTTAGAAGTGTATGGAAATGACTACTTTTTTTTTTTTTAACACAAACATCAATTTATGTATTTTATAGAGAATTTTCAAGGAGCAGTTTGTTCTTATTTACAAATTGTCTCTGCCTTTTCGCTGTGTACATTGTGTTTTATGAAGCGACAAGCATGATGTGAGGAGGAGTCTTGTCTGATCAGAGGCACAATTAACATTGCTTGAAAGAGCAGCCTTCTATCTGTGTACTCAAGTTAATTGATGCAGTAATTTAATCACTGAGCTGCTGCTCACATTTCATGTTTAAGTCTCTTACACTTGATTTTATTTTACTTTTTTGGAATGTCTAGGCTGATGAGGATTTAAATGGGTATGTAGCATTTAAAAATGTCCTCGAAACTGATTGCAGCATGACATTCGTCAGATTCTGTATTCAGTTTTACTTACTTTGAAGCTGTCAGATAAAAAAAAATCTAAACTTAATATTCTGCAACAGATTTTTTTCCATCATCATACTAAAGCTCAGAGGAGCACAATATAGTTTGTCAGTTTTAGTCTTCTATTTTTCCTTAGGATATTTTTGACCCCAGATACTTTTTCCTTTAAATTTGACTGAGCTGTGATCATGGCTCTGACCTCTAGCCTTGAAAGAAGAGGAGTTATGTCTCTCAGGAGCGATGCCTCAGGCAGTTTGCAAATCGGCTGGCAGGGATTATTTCCCAGGCTGTGCAGAGATGACCTTCCGAGGAGAGTGAGTGTCTGCAGTGCACGTAAATTCCTTCAGCCATGATTGAGAGCCTTAGGTTTGTTACCTGCTCTATGAATCAGAGTCCATTCTGTCTCTATGGAAGATGGGTAATATAGTGCTATATTTAAAGCCACATGTTATGTGCTCACATGTCCATTAATTTATTGCTGGAGGTGAATATATTCTGTTTTCTTGAGCCCTGTGTAGGGTTAGTTCAGGAGTAAATCTGGAATTTTGGCATGAAAAACTGGGATGACTTTAGTATGGTTAGAGGGCACCTATCCTGTTATTGCTAAACAAAGTGCCCCTGCAGTGGGCCCTGTCAGCTGTCTCCAGCTTGTCTGAGTTCAGTCTCCCAGAGAGGATTTCTGTCACCTCCTAAGCTATCATTACAACAATAATAGAATGCTGATTGCTTCAATATTCTCAGAATACATTAAAAAGAGGGGTGAAATTTAAACTGATTAATAAATACTTTTTGAATTTGTGGGATGGCATTTTGTTTTTATTCTCTGATCTGAACTGTCAGTCTCAATCCAGTGAACTTGCAGAGTTTTTATTCCAAAAAGTACTTACATATTTTTAGGATGGAAAACCTACTTTCAGGATTAAATTAGTGGCTTTGACATTCGTGTTTCACACATTAATGTTAAAAATAATTTCTAATATTTGAAGGTCTTGTGAAAAATCCTTGCAAATTCATCTATTGCCATTATAGTCTAGTCAGTTCCAAAATAAATATGACTGATAGAACTGTGGGAAAACTATAGAGTGCTTTGAGAAGCTATGCCACTGAAAGTGAAAGTGAAGTGAAGTTGCTAGTCGTGTCCGATTCTTTGCGACTCCATGGACACCAGGCTCCTCCATCCATGGGGTTTTCTAGGCAAGAGTACTGGAGTGGGTTGCCATTTCCTTCTCCAGGGAATCTTCCTGACCCAGGGATCGAACCCAGGTCTCCCGCATTGTAGACAGACGCTTTACCGTCTGTGCCACCGGGGAAGTCCCAAGGCATGTGAAATACTTACAGTGCAGAATAAGAAATTATTACAAAATGCAACTAGGGATAGCTCTTATAATATCCCACATTGTCCTAGTTAAAAAGTTATATGCTGTGAGTGAAAACATCCTTGTTTATCACAAGGAACTTTACTGGCAACAGGATCATCAGTATGATACATTCTAGGTAAGACCAGGCACTTTGATCTGCAATAAAATTTAAAAATTAATTCATTCATTCAAAAAATAAGGAGTTCTTAAAATGTTGATGGAGAGTAATATTATACTTCAGTTATGCAAAATGTAGTTAATTTTTTAAAATCCAGCTTTAAACCCCAATGACTACAACTTAAACCTAGTTGTGGGGTTCCCTGGTGGCTTAGCAGTAAACAATCTACCTGCTAAGCAGGAGACGTGGGTTCAGTCCTTGGGTCAGGAAGATGCCCTGGAGGAAGGCATGACAATCCACTCTAGTATTCTTGCCTGGGAAATCCCATGGACAGAGGAGCCTGGCGGGCTAAGTCCATGGGGTCACAGAGAGTCAGACACAACTTAGTGACTGAACAACAGTAACTGCCTAAATTATAGGTCATCATTCATCCTCTTTTGTATGGTTTCTATTTTACTTAGCTAACAAAATCTGTGATAGATTTGGAGGCAGGTTTACTTAAAAGTTCCTGGCCTATGGAACCTGGTAAAGCAGAAAGAGAACAACAGAAACACAATACTATCTTTGTTCCATCACTGATGGGAAGCCAGGGCATAATTGGATACTGGTTTTAGCATCTTACTTTAATATCAGCCAATATATTTCACCCTCACCTTTGCCAACCTCCTCCTTCCTTTTTTCCCCATATTCAGTGATCAAGATTTTAATTTACCATATATGAGAAAAACTGGAGTGATATAGCTAGAACAGTGATCATATTGCTTTTCAAGGATTGGTCCTACTCCTGAAATCAGAATATAATTTCATCTTTGAGTTTCAATGACCTCAAATAGATAATAGTACCTTATAACTTGATTTGTAAGCCTGCTTTTGGAAGAATGTATAAATTGTGTTTATGGAATCGTGTTGCGCCAAAATCTAATGAATGACGTAAGTCAATCTGATTTACACTTGATAATCTTTTTTCCTTATAAGCAATTCTGCCTCCTCTTTGGCATTCCCACTGTGACACCGTCATTGTTTAAGACCTTCTCGCTGGGATGACTGAAGAGGCTTCGCTACTACTTTTCTTGTCTCAGATCTCTTCTAATTTATCTCCTAGGTTACAGGTAAAGAGTGATCTTTTAAAATCCAGTTGTTCATTTGCTTTAAGTACTTTATTACTATACATCACTTTCAAGACAATGTAGAATATGAGTTCTTTCTTTTTATTTAATCACAATGCCATCAATTGCATTTTGAAGGACATATATCTAGAATATATTTATTTATTTGTAATTTATATACATGTACAGTGGTTAGCATTCTAAAATATTGTATACAGTATATCATATGTACAAAAAGATAATTTTGGGAAAAGGAGGTGGTAAGAATAATTGTAAGAAAAGTTTTAGTTTTTTCTTCCTGTACTCTTGAATTTGTCTTATGTACCCAACTTTGGGGAGCTCCCCTACTCTCATTTTCTACGTGTGTGTGTGTGTGTGTGTGTGTGTGTATGCATGTGTGTGTTAAGTTGCTTCAGTCATGTGCCCTCCTCCAGGGGATCTTCCTGACCCAGGGATCAAACCTGTGTCTCTTGTCTCCTGCATCGGCAGGCGGGTTCTTTACCACGGACGCCACCAGTTATTACAGACACTGTGGCATGTCAGCTCCTTCTGTTTCTTCTCTTAGAAACACTCTACCTCTTCACCCATATAACCTGTTCTTGAGTAATTCCTACTTGATTTTCAGAACTAAGTTCTTGTTTCACCATCCTGTGGCACTCATATTTGCTTTGCTGGTTCCAGAGCACTCTGAATAAACCTTTTTCATAATAATTTATAGTATAGGTATTTCTCTTTTTCTAACACTCAAAAGATTAGGAGCTCCTTTGGGGAACAACTCTTCTGTCCATCTTTTCATCCTTTTCAACCATAATGCCTGGCATGTGTTATACTCTTAGTAGAAGTTAAATAGGTTCATGAATGACCCAAGAAGAGAGGAAAGGAAGGAAGAGAGGGAGAGGGCGGGAGGGAGGGAAGGTGTGTTCAAGATAAAACAATCTGTTACTGGTAAAAGAATTTTAACCTACTCTTTCATGGTTTCCTGGTGGTTAGTTGGTAAATATTCAAGTAATTTTCTATTATTTAAGTGAGAAATTCTCATTTATTATATGTTTTCAAATGTGAATATTGCTGTATAAATGTTCTCGTTTTTCTCCAGGTCTGAAATAGTCACGTGGTTACTTTTATCTATAGCAAGCTTCATTTTTATCCTTTAGGGGAGGGAGGGAAAGTCCTGTTTTATATAATACCATAGGACTAGCACAGGTATGTAAAATATTGAAGTGCTTAAAGTTACTTTTGAAATGAGTGTGGAGATAGAGCGAATCATAGGAAGCAGGTTATGGGTAAGGATAATATATTTTGATGATATTCAAATTCATTCAGCAAAGCCCAAATTAGTCAGAGCAGATTTGCTGGTTCATCAGCTCTGCTGCTTCTGCATCCTTATTAGTAAACGGTAACACATTTTACAAAGACCCATCATTTCCCACAGGGCACAGTGCTAGGTTAAGCTTAAAAAGCAACTTTCATTACAGACAGTTCATTGAAGGCAGAGTGAAGCAATTATAGGATCTCTTTGAAGAGGTGTACTGGCCAAAGACTGTTTTGGATAGTGTATTATACTGGGATAGTTACTTAATACTTTGACTATTATTGAAACTTGGAAATGTGTATGGATGCCCTCTTGGGCTTATTGCTATTATTAGAAAAGCAACAGATATGTTCTGGAAAAAGAAAGTATGTGATCCTGATCAGCCTTCTCGAAAGCTAAGATGTAGTGATAGCTCAGTTGCTGTTTGTTTTATGTAGTTTACAGTACCAAGGAAAGTTGTTTTGAGAAATCATTTTCCTGTGATATATTGATAAAAACAAATTTCTATTCTGTTGACAATTTGAGCAAATTTAGATGTAAAAATATAGAGGTTCTTTTATATTTAATCTGTGTGAATTTTCTCATTTGAAAAATTGGAACAAAATGCATAAGATCTTTTTCATAATGGACCAGTCATAAAAACCCTGGCTCAATTCTGGGAAATTAGATCCTCTAGAGAGTCAAATAGTCTCCTTGGAAATGGTTGACTCTTTTCTCCTGAAAGTAATGGATTTTTGTCACCTTTCTCTGATACTGGGGACACGGTTTGTGTGTGTGTGTTTTGTTTAAAGTTCTGAATTATTTGAATATATCAAATGTAAGTTATTTAAATTAAACTGAATCTTGTGATTTTTTTCTTGAAGGTTTTGAATATAATTTAAATTTGGAAAAATGTATTTTTTTTTTTTTTGCAGCTAGTGAATGCTTTCTCAAATCACAAGTTCAAATTTCTCTGTTTCAGTGGCATATCTTCTTGTATAAAATAATAGCTGGCAAGAAATTGTCATTAGCATTCAGATCTCCATCTAAGTGTTTCTTTCACTGGTATTTGCAGCGTTGTTATATTCATTTACATGGATCATTCCATGGGACTTTTTCTTTTTAAAATTTATTTATTTTTAATTGAAGGATAGTTGCTTTACAATATTATATTGGTTTTTACCATCATATCAACATGGATAAGACATAGGTATACATATGTCCCCTCCCTCTTGAACCTCCCTCCTACCTCCCACCCCAACCCATCCCTCAAGGTTGTCACAGAGCCCCCGTTTGAGTTCCCTGAGTCATGCAGCAAATTCCCCATATGTCTGTTTTACATATGTTTCCATGTTATCTCTCTGTTCGTCTCACCTGTTCCTTTCCCCAACCCTGCTATGTCTGTAAGTCTGTTCTCTATATCTGTGTCTCCATTGCTGCCCTGCGAATAGGATCATCAGTACCGTCTCTCTAGATTCCATGTATATGCATTAAAATATAATATTTCTTTTTCTCTTTCTGAATTACTTCACTTGGTATAATAGACTATAGGTTCATCCACCTCATCAACGCTGACTGAAATGCATTCTTTTTCATGGCTGAATAATATTCCGTTATTATATTCCACAGCTCTTTTATCCATTCATCTTTCAATGGACATCTAGGTTGCTGCCACGTCCGCGCTATTGTAAATAGTGCTGCAATGAACACTGGGCTACAGGTGTCTTTTTCAGTTATGGTTTTCTCAGGGTATATGCCCAGTAGTGGGATTGTTGGGCCATATGGTAGTGTTATTCCCAGTTTTTTAAGGAATCTCCATACTGTTCTCCATAGTGGCTGTATCAATTTACATTTCTAGCAACAGTGCAAGAGGGTTCCCTTTTCTTCACACCCTCTCCAGCATTTATTGTTTGTAGATTTTTTGATGGTCATTCTCACCGGTGTGAGGTGATGTCTCATTGTAGTTTTGATTTGATTTGTCATTTCTCTAATAATGAGTGATGTTGAGCATCTTTTCATGTGTTTGTTAGCCATCTGTATGTCTTTGGAGAAATGTCTGTTTAGGTCTTTATCCCACTTTTTTTGCTGGGTTGTTTGTTTTTCTGACATTGAGTTGCATGAGCTGCTTGTATATCTTGAAAATTAACCCTTTGTCAGTTGTTTCGTTTCCTATTATTTTTTCCCATTCTGTGTGTTGTTTTTTCACCTTGACTTTAGTTTCCTTTGCTGTACATAACCTTTTAAGTTTAATTAGGTCCCACTTGTTTATTTTTGTTTTTATTTCCATTACTCTAGGCGGTGAGTCATGGAGGATCTTGCTGTGATTTATGTTATGAAGAGTTCTGCCTATGTTTTCCTCAAAGAGTTTTACACTTTCTGGTCTTATATTTAAGTCTTTAGTCCATTTTGAGTTTATCTTTGTGTATGGTGTTAGGAAGTGTTCTAATTTCATTGTTTTACACATAGCTGTCTAGTGTTCCCAGCACCACTTATTGAAGAGGCTATCTTTTCCCCATTGTATATTCTTGCCTTGTTTGTCAAAGATAAGTTGCCCATAGATGCATGGGTTTATCTCTGGGCTTTTTATCTTGTTCCATTGGTCTGTATTCCTGTTTTTGTGCCAGTACCCTATGATCTTCATGGCTGTAGCTTTGTAGTATAGTCCGAGTCTGGAATGTGGATTCCTTCAGCTCCATACTTCTTTCTCAGGATTGCTTTGACTATTTGGGATCTTTTGTGTT
The DNA here is from genome assembly GCF_000754665.1 of Bison bison bison. Taxonomy (NCBI): domain Eukaryota; kingdom Metazoa; phylum Chordata; class Mammalia; order Artiodactyla; family Bovidae; genus Bison; species Bison bison. Next base: position 17,337,386 of record NW_011495082.1, read on the forward strand.
TCCCTCAAATTGTGAAGTTTTTTGTTCTAGTTCTGTGAAAAATGCTGTTGGTAATTTGACAGGGATTGCATTGAATCTATAGGTTGCATTTGGTAGTATAGTCATTTTCACAGTGTTGATACTTCTGGGGCTATTTGTTTATATTGTCGTTTTTACAGATTCATTCTCCAAAAGATACAATAAATGTATGCTCTATATACAATTTGGGGTGTCTTCTTGCAGACTTCTGTGCTGTATCACAGATCTGTTCTAGGTGCAGTAGCTGTTATTTTTAGTGTTACAACTACTATATGTTTATTTGTTCTTGATCTTAAACTTTCCAACTTTACCTTTTCATTACCAAGGACACAATGTAGTTCACAGGTTAAAATTTCTCAGCCCCAGTAAAGAAACAAAATGGATTTTTCCAAGGTGATTCATCAGTAGTGATGAAAGAAATAGATTGTAGCAATGGAAGTTATGCATTTAGGTGAACAACATTTATATTAGTTGATGAATCACATGATTCTACCAATATGGAATTTCAATAATTCAAGTGAATGGTATTAATCAAAAGACATTCTTAATGTGAACTAATGAAATAATAGCTTATTATTTTATTGGCACTACTACATTTCATTTATTTCCCAAATTCTTTTTGCTTCACTTATGGAAGTATGATAATATTTGGTTGACATGGAGGTTAATCTAATACCGCCTGCCTGGTTCAAAACCTGACTCTTGTTACTTTGAACTGTGAGTTTGAGCCAGTAATTTAATCTGTGCCTCAATTATTTTATCTGGATAATGGGTTGATTAATAGTATCTTCCTCATAAAATTGTTATAAGGATTAGATGAGTAAATGAGAAAATGTTTAAGAAATACTGGCATATGTAACTTAAAACACTTGGGGGTTATTCCTTTTTTTTTTAATTAATTTTATTTTATTTTTAAACTTTACTTAATATCTTTTTCTTTAAGACATTATTTTGTACTTGAAATGGAGAGTGTTTATCAAATTATCACCTAGAATAAAAAAGTGAATTATATGAGAAATTTCTCTCATTAATACAGTTAGTTTATTGTGGTTAAATGGTGGGATTAGTGGAGAAGTAGAAGGGTGTCCCACACTACTTGATTCTTAAACTATTTATTCTTCATACTAAGGTTTATGAAAACTGTATGTAACTATTCTGCTTCTTTTACTGTGACCATGTGGCCTTTCTTTTAGGTTGAGCAAGGACTTCTAGCATCATTTGATTCCTACTCTGTGCAGTTGGCAGAGATCATTCTCCTTGTTTTTCTAAGCCTTTCTGCTGGCTTATATGCTTAGTTGCTTAGTCGTGTCCAACTAGAGAAGTTGAATGACTTCCCTAAGGCCATGCAACTAATCTTAGTGGCAGGATATATAGAATTAGTTTCACATATAATTTTATAATTATTTGATAACATTTTCCAGTTATCAAAATATTAAATAAGGCATATTTTTTTCAGAAGAAGATACTTAAAGCAGAATTAATGTCTGGATCATGTAAGTCTTCAGATATTATAAAATGACCAATAAAATAAGAGTGATGTTAACAGTTGCTTTTGGTTTACACTATTTGGGAGAAATCCTTGGAATCAGATTTTCATAATTATAGTAGGAGAAAATAAAATTTTGTTGAAACTTTTTCTCAACTGATACATTGTTTTAAAATGTCAAAATTTCTTTATTCAGTATTTAGTATACATGTTAAAATTAGAATATCTCTGAAATATATATTAAGAAAAAATATATCTTTTTGATAAATCTGTTGGCAATTTTTAGAAACATGGATAATGTAATAAATCTATTCCTTGGTAAGTATTCTGTATGTGTGTGTGTGTGCAGTTATTTCCAACTCTTTGTGACCTCATGGACTGTAGCCTGCTAGGCTCCCTGGGATTTTCCAGGCAAGAATACTGGAGCGGGTTGCCATTTCCTACTCCAGGGGATCTTCCCGATCCAAGGATTGAACCCACATCTCTTGGGTTTCTTGCTGCATGGGCAGGCAGATTCCTTACCACTGTGCCACCTGGGAAGCCCCGAGTATTCTATATAAAGAGCCTTAAAATCATTCAACACTGTGATAGCTTGAGAACTAAAACGACATTTCAGACGTGACCTTTTAGCAATATTTAAATGAACTTCAGAAGCTTAGTTGGTAAAGAATCCGCCTGCAATGCAGGAGACCCCAGTTTGATTCCTGGGTCAGGAAGATCCACCGGAGAAGGGATAGGCTACCCACTCCAGTATTCTTTGGGTTTCCTTTGTTGCTCAGCTGGTAAAGAATCCGCCTGCAATGCGGGAGACCTGGGTTCAATCCCTGGGTTGGAAAGATCCCCTGGAGAAGGAAAAGGCCACCCACTCCAGTATTCTGGCCTGGAGAATTCCATGGACTACATACATAGTCCATGGGGTCGCAAAGAGTTGGACACGACTGCATGACTCTCACTCACTCACTCAGAATTAAATATTTGCTTTCTTAGCCATTGGCTTTATTTATAATGAGAATCTGTTTGAGACCTGCACTAGCAGCTTTTTCCAGGTTATATTGTGGTACCAATCAACAGCTACATTTCTGTGACTTACAACAGTATAGGTTTATTTCTTGTTCATGTTACACCTCTGTGGCAGGTTGGTGTGTAACACATCCTCACATTATTGTAATACAACCTCACATTGTTGGTTATTCCAGTTTGGTCAGAGAGAAAGGAAAGCTCAGTGAAAACGCACCATGCCATTCAAGTTTCTGCTTGACAATGGCACAGGTTCCTTGGGCTTACTTTGGATTGGCCAAAGCAAGTTCCATGGTCAAGCCTGAGATTGTGGTGGCAGGAATTATATTTCTTATGTAAGTCAAGTCATTACAGAGGGAACTTATAAGGAGGAGTGAATATTTTGAATAAATAATATCATCTACCACAGAAACCACTGAAATTCCGATGTGTGGACTCTCCTCTAGGTCAATACTACAAGTTTTTTAATGGATAGTACTTGTCTCTAAAATTGTGTTTCACAGACAACATCCATCCACATCTTTCAGTTTTTTTCATTTTTATTTGGGTTTGAATTTTTCTCTTGTGTCAAAAATGTCCAAGAATTTTCTTTGGACTTGTTGGAGTCAAGGTTTTTGGCTTCAAGAAACAGAATCACGTAGCAAAGTAGTCAGAGTTCCCTTTGTGAAGGGGGTTGTATGGATATGGGAGAGGTTGTGGAAGAAAGTACTGCTGGGCTTATGGACTAGAAAGCTGCCAGGCATTACTCCCTGTCTCTCCTTCTGTGCTTTCTTCTTTTTTTGGGGGAGGAGGGGTGGGGTGGAAATTGTACTTGCCTTTTCTTATTTTCTCTTTGCTTGTGGGCATTTCTTTCTGCTTTTCAATGCATTTTGTACCCGATGACAGCCCCATAACCATTAAATTTATATGTTGCCACTTTACAAAAATATCAGATACTGAACCATCCTTTCGTAACTTCAAGAAGAGATAAGCACTGTCCTATAGACTATGACCTTCTGGGATCAAGGATTTTAAAATTCTATGGATGAGGGAGGGCTTCCCAGGTGGCACAGTGTTGAAGAATCCACCTGCCAATGCAGGAAATGCAAGAGTTGCAGGTTCGATCCCTGGGTTGGAAGATCCCCTGGAGGAGAAAATGGCAACCTACTCCACTATTCTTGCCTGGAAAATTCCATGGATAGCGGAGCCTGGCGGGTTACAGTCCATGGGGTTGCAAAGAGTTAGACATGGCTGAACACATACATACACACACATATATGGATGAAGAAAGTGAGTGGGGAAATCCATAAAGAGTTCAGTAGACAATCTGAAGCTGTTTATTATGCAAATGTTAGATTTCTTGGTAAAAAATAGGCAGCTTTAAAATGAGTTTTCTGTAGTTTTAATAATAAAATTCTCATGCATATTTTTTGAAAAAGGTCTTGGTTCTGTTTTTTAATGTTTGATAGACACGGAAAATGGAAGGACACTGATAAAGCTTTAAGTAACAGTTTTAAAGCTGTTAAATTTTGAAAGGAAAAAGTATGGAGTAAACTCATGTTCTTTTATGCACTTTGTTCCTGTTCTATCCAAGAAGGAGTATTAGGTCACTGCTCCAACTGTATAACTAGCCAACTCCCATAAGACCAGGGTTGCTCTAAATCATGTTTCTCTCGAATGAGGAAAAATGAAAGCCTCAATATTATTTCAGCCTTTCTCAGACTTTAAAATACGTATTAAATTTGTCAAATACAAGTTCAGTGTTCTCTTAAATTCCTTGAAATTTAGCTGCACTGGTAAAACAGATCAACAATATCAATGCATTATATTTTTTCTCCAACTTTTTATTTAGAAACTTTGTAAACATCAGAAAGAAAGGATAGAAACATTATATTCTGTATATCCTTCAACTAGATTCACTGATTTTTGTTTATACCTTGTACATACATGCTTATTTCTCATTTATTAGACATGTTTACTCAATGAAAAGAAAATCACTTAATTCTTTCTGAAAGAGCTTTAATAATTTCAGTTTTTTGGTACTGAATTACCTCTTTTTTTGTCACATAATTAATGCTCTTGTAAAAAATATACTTTAGTCTGACAAATGATTACTAGACTTACGGTGATTAGTTTGTAGTGTATATAAATGTCAAATCACTGTGTTGTATACCTGAAACCAATATTATATTGTATGACAGCTATACTTCAATAAAAAACTTAAAAGCAAATATACCTCAATGAAATGCGACTGATGAAAAAGGTTCAAGGGTCTTTTCAGTCATATACTATGCTGCTCTTTCATAGTAAGAGGCTTATTACAATGTAGATATAACTTTGTTAGAAAAACTTTATCAGTGGCTTGCACACAAATTGTGTTTAAAATCCTTCCATGTTTGCTTTCCAGACCAATTTGTCCATGCTATTCCATTTATTTTTATTTCAATTTATATTTGCTGGAAAATGATTTAGAATCAACAGCAGGTGGCAGTACTAGCAAAGGTTGTGACTTTTCATGTACGCTCAGCTTGAACTGGAATGTATGTGTCTTTCAAATCTACATGAATAATACAATTAGAAAGGAATCTTTATGCAGAGACTTCAATTTATTGCCAATTTTTATTTCAAGTATTATTTTAAGCCTCAGTTGAAAATTGTAAGATGAATATGTTTAAAAATACTCATTTAGAGACTAAATTTTGTTTTAATTGTGGAACCAAATAAGTCAAAAAAAATCAGCTTATTTTTTACTTGATTTTTTGCTTATAGAACTAAGAGAGAGAGAAAAAAAAAACAAAAACCCAGAATACTTACAATAGAAAGATTAGGTAGTTTGAATACTGTAAAGTTTTCAGGAAAAATGTCATAGCAACATCATTTATTTCCACTGAAGAAAAGGTAGTTATTTTGAAATTTTGTGGCAAACTTCAAGAAAGCTTTTATAAAGCTAAAGTACTCTAGTTCAACAGGGTGACAAATTTTAGAAAGTTCAAATTGCTTTGGGCATTTGTGGAAATAATTTAAAATACCCTCTTTAGTTACAGTTTGTTTCATAGACCATGATTTTGTTGCATTTCTCTTCTTTCATTTTAAAGAAAAGGAACCTGGAATAGAAAATAATTTTTGTTTTCATTGAGGTATTGTTTGGTTTTTCTCAGCTTTTGTGTCATATTACTAGAAACAACAAAGACTTTTAAGGGTGACATATCAAAAACTGTTTGGAGCAAAGAAAAATTCTTTCTTGGATTTTAAAAGATTCATAATATGTATTTCAGTAACTTACATATTGCTTATTTAAACATTCATATCTTTACATGTCTGTATGTCATCTAGACATTAACAGCAATTTAGTTAATTACTATTGTTAACCTAATTTAATATAGAATATGTAAAATTAGAATCAAATTGAGAAATCATATAGTTGAATGGGGTTATGCTCAGATGAGGAAACTGAGGCCCAACAGGGATTTCACTGGAGGAGACTTAATTGTATGCAAAGACCTGTTACAATGGTTCTTGCTTCTTAGGCAGACTCAGAAATGACTCAGTTCAGATTATTAGGTTGGTTCTGCTTTTTCTATAAACTGGTTCTAATAGTGCTTAGCTGTCTTTAACTTCATTTGAAACAGTTTTGTTAGATTGTAGTATGACAGCTATCGTATCAGTGTGCGTTAAAAAACTGTATCAAAACTGATGAATTTTTCTGTAGCCATTTTAATATTGAAGATGGAAGAAAAAAAGCAACATTTCTGGCATATTATGCTTTATTGTTTCAAGAACAGTGAAAATGCAACTGAAACAAAAAAAGGGTTAATACAGTGTGTGGAAATTGAAGGTTTGTACTAAAGATTTATCTCTGGATGATGGCCCATGGTCGGATAGACCAGGTGAAGTTGATAGAAATCATATTGAGACTTTGAGAAGAATCAGTGCTAATACTGCATGAGAGATAGTCAACACACATGAAATGTTCACATCAAGCATTGAAAATCATTTGCACCAGCTTGGTTACATTACGGTCATCTCTTGATGTTTGGGTTCCACATAAGTGGAAAAACCTTCTTGATCTTATTTCTTCCTGTGATCCTCTACTTAAGCATAACAAAAACATCCCATTTTTAGTTGATTATTATTTTTTAATTAATTTATTAATTTTTGGTTGCACCGGGTCTTGTTACTGTGTGCGGGCTTTCTCTAGTTGCCCCAAGTTAGGGCTCCTCTTCGTTGCGGAGCTCAGGCTTCTCATTGTGGCAGCTTCTCTTCCCGCAGAGCACAGTCTCTAGGTATCCGGCTTCGGAAGTTGCAGGTCCTTGGTAGTTGTGGCTCTCAGGCTCAGTAGTTGTGGGGCAAGGGCTTAGCTGCTCCATGGCATGTAGGATCTTCCCGATGCAGGGATCGAATCCATGTCTCCTCCATTGGCAGGTGAATTCTCCACCAGGAAGGTTCAAAAACATCCCATTTTAAAACAAATTGAGATGAGTAATAAAAACTGGATCCTGTACAATAGTGCGGAACAGAAGAGATCATGGGACAAGTGAAACGACCACCACCAACCACACTGAAGGCCAGTCTATGGTGGGATTGGAAGGGAGTTCTCTATTATGAGCTCCTTCTGAAAAGCTAAACAATTAATTCCAACAAGTACTGCTCCCAGTTAGACCAACTGAAGGCATTACTTGAAAAAGCCATCTGGAAGTAGCCAACAGCAAACACATTGTCTTCCATAAGGATAGTGCAAGACCGCATGTTGTCTTTGGTGACCAGGCAGAAACTCTTACAACTTGACTAGGAAGTTCTGATTTATGTGCCATATTCAGCAGACATTGCACCTTTAGATTTCCATTTATTTCAGTCTTTATAAAATTCTCTTAATGAAAGAAAACCATTTCAGTTCCTCGGAAGACTGTAAAAGGTGCCTGGAACAGTTTTTTACTCAAGATAAAAGGTTTTGGGCAGATGGATTTAACAGGTTGCCTGAAAAATGGCAGAAGGTAGTGGAACAAAATGGTGAATACTTTGTTCAATAAAATCCTTGGTGAAAATGAAAAATTGGTCTTTTATTTGTACTTAAAAACTGAAGGAACTTCTTGGTCAACCCAGTATTATTTTGATTACTTATGTTCTGCAGATTCCTGTGTATTTCTTTTTTTGGAGATGTGTGTGAGAGAGAGAGAGAGAAAGATTGATTCACTAGATTTCTTTTTTTTTTTCTTTTTTTTAATGTTTTTTTCTTTTTAATTTTATTTTTAAACTTTACATAATTGTATTAGTTTTGCCAAATATCAAAATGAATCCATCACAGGTATACATGTGCTCCCCATCTTGAACCCGATTCACTAGGTCCATATTTTATTGTGATTTTTGTTTTTTTTTTTTTAGTTCTACCAGTTTATTGCTACCAACCCATCTCCCACTACCCTCATGCATGCATGCTCAGTCATGTAACCCCATGGACTGCAGCCTGCCAGGCTCCTCTGTCCAACGAATTTTCCAGGCAAGAACACTGGAGTGGGTTGTCATTTCCTTCTCCATTTTATCGTGATTTTAACAGATAGCCTATCCCCTCCAGGAAGCACTTATTTTAGCCACTTAATTAACTGAATAGTTGACTTCATGCCCCCATTTGCCTGATGTGTAATTAAAATTAGATGAGTCTTTCTGAACCTTAGTTTTGGTGCTTTTTGAGCTATACCCTGTGTGCTGACAACTATTATTATCATTACATTGTAAGAAAGATAAGGAGAAAAAAATAGCAAAATATTTAATTTGCATTAAGATCAAGAATAAGTCTTCAGGAGACTTGAGTAGGACAAAAAGACTCAGGCATAATTATTTGTTTCTCAAGGAACAGCTTTTTTTCATGAAAAGAGAAGCAAACTTAAAAAATTTCTTCTACCATTATATTAGAATTATGAAATGAGATGGAAACATTCTAGACATTAAATGTGGGATAATTCATTTTGAAATGGAAACACATTGCCTGTTCTCAATAAAATATCAGTGATTTATTGAAGTTATTAGTTAATTCAAACATAATTTTTTGTACTCTTGAAATTTCTTTATGATTATGTTCTTAAATATTACTCCTTTAAAAGCTAGTATTTACATACAATAGCTTTTTTTAAGATTAGGCAGATTGTTGTTTCTTGAAAATTCTTAGGTCAAGTGAAAGTGCCTTAAAAATGGAACTTTATCAAGTTTGGCCTGTGGTAATCTATGTTTTAAATTACAGCACAATTCATTCCAAATCAATTTAATGAATTGATTTGTAAATGTTTCAGGCAGGTCTGCGTTCTTTGGATTTTTGTCTACTGAATGTGCACTGCAGTTAAAGCATCTTTTTTATGCATAATTAGTCTGTGTTCTAGGCGTTTCATTGAGTTTAAACTGAGCTAAAAAGGCAGAAATGTATGTTAAGGCAAAATTATGCACATCAGTTATTCTTAGTCTTATAAATATTGAAGCTTTTTTTCCCTGCCCTTTTGGTGGGAGGTAGAAGAGACAATAAAACAGAATGCCTGGTACTTTAGTTCCCATTTCTTAGGATATTTTATTTCTGGATAAAACTTGAACTTAGTGCTCTCAGATGCCTATTTGTCTGAAAACACTGTAAAACCCTTTATTTTTATAGCTATAGTTTTATTTTAATTCTGGTGTATAAAAAGGGTACAAAGGAACGTGGTGGCGGTTTAAATTTTGAGAAGTCTGGGGATATTTTGAATAAGCATATAAGTGGAGAGAGCTGTAGGGGAAGATCAGTTCAACTAACATTTGATGAGTACACGTTACAGTCTTCGATGTGCCAGGCACTGGGTTAGTCACTTTGTAGGTACCTTTCAGTTTCCCAACAACCCTGCCAGGTGTTTTAGTGCTGATTTACATGTAAGGAAACTGCAAAATTGGCTGGTGGAGCCTAGGATTAAAACATAGTTTTCCAGAATTATGTTTTCGACTCTGAAAGTGTCATGTTGCTTTAGCGCCTCCTAGTTTTTAGGTACTGGGGATGTAAAAATGAATCAAGTGGATTTTCTGGTGGTCCAGTGGTTGGGACTCTGTGCTTTTAACTGCTGAGGGCCTGAGTTCAGTCGTGGTCAGGGAACTAGGATCCCACAAGCCACAGCCAAAAAAAGGAAAAAAGTGAATCAAGTCACTTCCTGTCTTCAAGGAATTCAAATGGTGGTCAATTGGGAGAGACAGTCAAATATTTTATGTTATCATATGATAAATCCCAGTATATAATGATGTTCTGCAGTAAGAGAGGGAATTATTTCTTTTTTTTAATTGAAGTATTGTTGACTTACTATGTTATTAGTTTCTGTTGTACAGCAAAGTGATTCACTTACATATATATATTGTCTTTCATATTTTTCCATTAGAGGTTATCATGAACAGGGAACCCCTGTCCTATACAGTAAGACCTTATTATTTATCTATTTTGTATATAGTAGTTTTTAATCTGTGAATTCCAAGCTCCTGATTTATCCCTCCTCTCCTTTTCCCCTTTGGTAATCGTAAGTTTGTTTTGTATGTCTGTGGGTCTATTTCTGTTTTGTAAATAATTAGTATATTTTAGATTCTATATATATAAGTGATATTTGTCATTCTCTATCTGATTTACTTCATTTGGTATGTAATCTCTGGGTCCACCCAGGTTGCTGTAAATGGCATTGTTTTATTCTTTATTGTGGCTGAGTAATACTCCATTGTGTATATGTATCACATCTTCTTTATCCATTCATCAGTTGATGCACATTTAGGTTGCTGTCATGTCTTGGTCGTTGTAAATAGTGCTGGTATGAACATTGAGGTGTAGGTATCTTTAGAATTAGAGCTTTAAGAAAGGAAATTATTTCTGATAAAGGGAGCTAAGAGTGTAATCACTGAAATGTGAAAACATGTAATGCTGAAGAAATGTAGTATCCTGTGGCTGATATTGAAGGGCCTGGAATTTTATGTTAAGTACTTTAGGACCTCTGGGTTACTCTACTTTCAAACAACCCTCATTATTGGTTTCCTGGATGGTTGTTGATGCTAGTGGATTTAACTGTTTTGTATCTTTGAATATACAATTAAATTATCAGACTTTTGTCCGACGCAAGTGCAATGCCCACTAACAAAGCATGTGCAGTTTTTACAAAGATAGACATGCTTGTAAAGCAGATTCCAGTTGCCCGTGATTGTTGTTGTGGAAGAGTGCATACAAGAAGAGGTGTTAGTAGTATTCACTTGGCAATTTCATAGTGTGTTTTTCAACATTTATGAAATATGAGCCATGTGTTTCAGACTACATACGTGATTGCATTATAAGAGTGATGACATGGGTTTTTAGATTCTTTGAAAGTATATTTGTAAATAAAAAGTATTTTTCCAACTGGTAATAAGTTTAATGTTCTGAGGTATGTGTTTGCTGTCAGCACACCTAATACTGTGAATTACACGCAGGAAACCTACAGATGAATATCTCGCAGGCATTGGCAATCTCTGTAAAGGCTGTTACCTACTGTGAGTGATAATTATATTTTTTGGATAGACCACCCAAAATTTATTTTAAACTTCATTTGTAATTTTGGAATTGATAGGAGCTTTAAATATTTGGAGCATCAGCCTGTGTGATATCTGACTTTAGCATGGTGAAATTGTATCTTCTGTCTTAACTGTTACTCAGTCACAGGATTTCTTGCCCTTTGGGTTAGTACTCTTTTGTGTCTTTTAATAGCAGGAGTTGTAGTTTGAGACAAAAATATCGATTTTTAAATATATGTATATGTTCTGATATACTTTTCTGATAAAAGTGTGAATGTAATATATATGTTTAGCATTTAAAACCCAGAGTTACTCAAGTTTTTCTTCTCTTCAATTGAAAACGTCTTAACATGTGTAGCTGTTACCCTGGAAAGGAAAAAAAAAATGTATGGCAGTGCAACAGTTATTCTTAGAAACACTTTATAAAGACTAGTTCTTCTGCCATATGTACAGTTGGAGCAGTTATTTCTTTTTACCACAAAACAGATATCCATATCACTGGCTTAAACTGAGCTTAAAAGGCAGAAATGAATTGTCAGCAGCATGAATTCAAAAATAAAATTTGTCATTAAAGGTTTACACATTTTCCCTAAATGTTTTCTAAACAGGAAAGTATAATTAGTAGAAAGAGGAGATTTTAAGTTAGGAAAGGAGCAATCAGTCTTTGTTTTTATTATGGTTATCAAATTAAATATAATAGAAAGGTAATCCCTTGCATTCCTATACACTAATAATGAGAAAATAGAAAGAGAAATTAAGGAAACAATTCCATTCACCATTGCAACGAAAAGAATAAAATACTTAGGAATATACCTACCTAGAGAAACTAAAGACCTATATGTAGAAAACTATAAAACACTGGTGAAAGAAATCAAAGAGGACACTAATAGATGGAGAAATATACCATATTCATGGATCAGAAGAATCAATATAGTGAAAATGAGTATACTACCCAAAGCAATCTATAGATTCAATGCAGTCCCTATCAAGCTACCAACAGTATTTTTCAGAGAGCTAGAACAAATAATTTCACAATTTGTGTGGAAATACAAAAAACCTCGAATAGCCAAAGCAATCTTGAGAAAGAAGAATGGAACTGGAGGAATCAACCTGTCTGACTTCAGTCTCTACTACAAAGCCACAGTCATCAAGACAATATGGTACTGGCACAAAGACAGAAATATAGATCAATGGAACAAAATAGAAAGCCCAGAGATAAATCCACGCCCCTACGGACACCTTATCTTTGGCAAAGGAGGCAAGAATATACAATGGATTAAAGACAATCTCTGTAACAAGTGGTGCTGGGAAAACTGGTCAACCACTTGTAAAAGAATGAAACTAGACCACTTTCTAACACCATACACAAAAATAAACTCAAAATGGATTAAAGATCTAAACATAAGACCAGAAACTATAAAACTCCTAGAGGAGAACATAGGCAAAACACTCTCCAACATAAATCACAGCAGGATCCTCTATGACCCACCTCCCAGAATACTGGAAATAAAAGCAAAAATAAACAAATGGTACCTAATTAAAATTAAAAGCTTCTGCACAACAAAGCAAACTATAAGCAAGGTGAAAAGACAGCCTACAGAATGGGAGAAA
>NW_011495082.1:17350119-17365289 GCF_000754665.1 Bison bison bison
CAAACAACTAATCTCAAAAATATACAAGCAACTCCTGCAGCTCAATTCCAGAAAAATAAACGACCCAATCAAAAATGGGCCAAAGAACTAAATAGACATTTCTCCAAAGAAGACATGCAGATGGCTAACCAACACATGAAAAGATGCTCAACATCACTCATTATCAGAGAAATGCAAATCAAAACCACAATGAGGTACCATTTCATGCCAGTCAGAATGGCTGCGATCCAAAAGTCTATAAGCAATAAATGCTGGAGAGGGTGTGGAGAAAAGGGAACCCTCTTACACTGTTGGTGGGAATGCAAACTAGTACAGCCACTATGGAGAACACTGTGGAGATTCCTTAAAAAACTGGAAATAGAACTGCCTTATGACCTAGCAATCCCACTGCTGGGCATATATACCGAGGAAACCAGAATTGAAAGAGACATGTGTACCCCAGTGTTCATCACAGCACTGTTTATAATAGCCAGGACACGGAAGCAACCTAGATGCCCATCAGCAGATGAATGGATAAGAAAGCTGTGGTACCTATACACAATGGAGTATTACTCAACCCTTAAAAAGAATACATTTGAATCAGTTCTAATGAGGTGGATGAAACTGGAGCCTATTATACAGAGTGAAGTAAGCCAGAACGAAAAACACCAATACAGTATACTAACGTATATATATATGGAATTTAGAAAGATGGTAACAGTAACCCTGTATGAGAGACAGCAAAAGAGACACAGATGTATAGAACAGTCTTTTGGACTCTGGGAGAGGGAGAGGGTGGGATGATTTGGGAGAATGGCATTGAAACATGTATAATGTCATATAAGAAATGAATCGTCAGTCCAGGTTCGATGCAGGATACAGGATGCTTGGGGCTGGTGCACTGGGATGACCCAGAGGGATGGTATGGGGCAGGAGGTGGGAGGGGGGTTCAGGATGGGGAACATGTGTACACCCATGGTGGATTCATGTTGAGGTATGGCAAAACGAATACAATATTGTAAAGTAAAAAAATACAAAAAAAAAAAAAGAGTAACACGAATTACCTCTAACAGGTAGGAATATGGATGGATAGTTGTTGTTGTTTAGTGGCTAAGTCATGTTCAACTCTTAAAAAAAAAAAAAAAAGAAAGGTAACAATTGATCCTTAGGGGTTTTTTTTTTTTAATGAACTTAAGAGGAATTTAATGTTTCCAAGATGACACGAGGCAATTGAATTATAAAGTGTGTGTGTGTATACTTAATTTTCCTATTGCAATTTCTTAATGAAGGACAGCCACATTTATACTGTTCTTTTTAGGATATTGTACTGTTAGAAGCCATATCCATGCTTTATATAAACTGGACCAAACAGATTCTAAGTTGATTTCATCATGCCAGTATCAGAAAATAAAGACTGTGATATCTAATGATGGCATTACTATTGAATTGCTTTGTGCTAGGAGGCAGAATCTTAAATTTTTATTAGCTTGTTAATCTGCCAGACATGATTGGAAAATATGCAGTATTTCCTAATTATTATCCTAGTAACCTTGACTCCATATACTTCTGTTTTCTCAACAGTGTCAATAAGTGTGAGCTTCAATTAATATTTGGGATTATGAAATTACAGATTTGAAGGTGGAAAGTGTGTAAATGTCATTATTCTAATAAAAAATCAAATTTGCAAGATGAAGAAACCATTGAACCACCTTGAATAAGTTGCTCCCAACAAAGCAGATCCTACAGTGACCCTCAGAGGGCTCAGAGGCATCACAGCATGAACAGACCCAGGGTCCAGAGTGAGGAGACGCTGACCCTCAGAGGGCACAGAAGTGTCATAGGATGAACAGAGCCAGGGTCCAGATTGAGGAGCTGCTGACCCTCAGAGGGATCAGAGGCATCACAGCATGAACAGACCCAGGGTCCAGAGTGAGGAGACGCTGACCCTCAGAGGGCGCAGAAGTGTCATAGGATGAACAGAGCCAGGGTCCAGATTGAGGAGCCGCTGACCCTCAGAGGGCGCAGAAGTGTCATAGGATGAACAGAGCCAGGGTCCAGATTGAGGAGCTGCTGACCCTCAGAGGGATCAGAGGCATCACAGCATGAACAGACCCAGGGTCCAGAGTGAGGAGACGCTGACCCTCAGACGGTGCAGAGGCATCATAGGATGAATAGACCCAGGGTCCAGAGTGAGGAGCCGCTGAGAGAAGGGCATCTCTGTGCCCACAAAATATTTAGCGTTTCAGAAAACATCCAAGGCTTTGAGAGCATGTCGGTGAACATGACATGAGTTTATGTTTATTCGAGTATAATCTTACTTTTCTTGATTTTTTTTGAATGAACAAGTTGTTTCTATGTTGGTTCTTAAAAAGCTTGAATAGCATCATATCAGTAAAGCAGTGTTAAAAGCAGGATATAATTATAGTTGCTGCTGTTTAAACTGAATCTAGGGTTTTTAAGTAATAAATTACTGTTTTAGACAAATATAAATCCTGTTTTATATTTTATCTGTAAAAGTGGACTTTTGATTGGCGAGAGGAAATTGTTAGAATAAGAAGCTTTGTAAAAATTTGAGAAAGAAAGACAAAAAGTGCCATAAAACAGTGGTGCCCAACCTTATCGGCACCAAGGACTGATCTCATGGAAGAAAGTTTTTCCATGAACCAGGGTTGGAGATGGTTTCGCGGTGATTCAGAAGCATTACATTTATTGTGCACTTTATTTCTGTTATTACTGCATCAACTCCACCTCATATCATCAGAGGTTAGATCCCAGAGGTTGGGGACCCCTGCCATAAAATGTCTTCTAAATACAAAACACGGTTTCTATTTGTTATTTTGGGTCTTTGAATTATTTTCTATTTTAATGATGTAATTTCATGAAACATATTTGTAGGCAGATTCTAATGAATTATTTGGTCATTTGCACATTGTAAGAAAGAAACTCAACAAACAAACAAAAAACTTACCTAAAAGTAACTTTAAGTATTAATAGTTGACAGAAGCCACAAGCAGAGTGCCAGTTACAGAGCGGTTGTTTACATAAAGTTTCATTTCCTGTTGTTAGTTGGACATTTAGATGAGGTAAAAATATTTTCAAAATAATATCTTTGGTTTATTTCATGACAATCTTAGAAGAAAGTGAGAACTGTATTCTCTGTTAGTTGTGAGAGGAAATAAAAATTAATGATTTGCTGGGTATTTAGTTTTAAGGCCATATCTGAAAAAAACTGCTCTAGAAGTAATGGTCTTTGGTGATTTTATGTTAGCTTTTCAAAATAAAATCAGCTTTTAAAATGAAATCTCACAAGAGATGTTGAGTCATTGGAAATATTTTTTTGTTGTAGGCTGTCATTTACTAATAGATGCCCCAAATTTCACAGCATTCCTCATTTTTTCACCACCAGAATCTCAGAGACAAAGGAAGACCCTAAAATTTGCCCTCTTTCCATCTTTGCAGTGACCATCTTCCTCAATAACTAAAGTAAGGGAATATTCTAGTAACACCATTCTTTACACTGCTGTGCACGTAGGAATCAGGTTCCTGGAACTTGCTTAAGAGGTAGATATCGAGATTATAGCCCTACATATCTAATAGCAGGAATATCTCTGCTTATACCTTTTATTACATGCAGAGTGTTACGAGAATTCTTGGAGTGATAAAGTATTAGTCATTGAATAGATTTATTATACATGAATATTTAGAAATTGTCATTGAGGTTCTGGGGCATTGAATAGACTTATATATGAATGTTTAGAAATTGTCATTGAGGTTCTGGGGCTAATCTAGCTTGTTC
This sequence comes from Bison bison bison, assembly GCF_000754665.1. Lineage (NCBI taxonomy): Eukaryota > Metazoa > Chordata > Mammalia > Artiodactyla > Bovidae > Bison > Bison bison. Next base: position 17,353,895 of record NW_011495082.1, read on the forward strand.
TGTAGCCTTGCAGTTTCTAGTTGAGATGAGGAAGATGGTAATGTAAGAGAAGAAAATTAATGCTCTTGCTGAACTCTAAAAACTGCATTTCAACAGTGATTGGGAAGGTCCATTAACATTTATACCAATCTCAAGAATTACCAAAAGATAAAAAAAACTTCAGATGTATAAATTAAGCCAATAGGATTACAGACATAGGTAATTAAACTTTGAATAAAAAAGAAAACAAAGATATATTAATTCACATTTCATACCTGAAGGAGAGAGAGGTCTGAGCATATTGTATGGGGAAGGAACAAATCATTTCAAAAAGACTGAAAATACAGAAGAAACAAGATTTTACCCTTAGTGCATTTATTCAACATTCTGTTACTATGTACCAGACATTGGTCATCTTGTTGCTATTTTAAGACCAATCAGTTCTTAGTACTTGGAATTCTAAAGAAAGTGTATTTTTCCTTTAGATCCTTTCTAACTCAGAATATATCAGATATCCTAGTACTTTTAATAAACATTGTATTTACCCTGAATTAATTTCTGGACCCTACAAGGTTGGGTATAACTTAGCTATGTCTTCTAATTTATTGTTGACGTGAGTCTTTTATGGTTCATTATGCTAAATTGATATTCTTCATATTACTCAATTAATTTTGTATCCCAACTGGAGAGAATTGGGGCTACTTCAACTTTTAATGTCAGGGTGACAGAGGGTTATATTTCAAGAAGAGGAATGGCTGCATTGGAAATAAAGAGTTAGCATTTAAAAGGGATTGTTTTATATCATGAGTATTTCTACTTTTATTTTGGTCTTTATTCCTCATAGGGCACTAGGGACAGCAGAGGTTTTTTAACTCATTCCTCAAGGTGTGGTCAGGGCTTCTTGCCATCCTTCAAAGACAGTTTGATATTTATCTTCTGTAAAGGTCTCCAGGGAAGGAAAATTCATATGCCGCCTTGGTGACTCATCTTAGCGTGTAGAAACCTTCGTACATTTGTACAAGAAAGAATGGAGAAAATCCCAGTTTGACGTAAAAATCTTCATTTCCAGTGGGTTATCTGACAAGGAGGGGGAGGCACATCTCTTCTCTTCTCTTGTGGAGATGAGTGCAGCCTTAACTTTGCCCTGTATTCTGAAATCCTCTTGATCCTGCGAATGTTGAAAGAATGGAGTTTGTGAACAGTTGTCAGGCAGTGTGTGCAATTATGGGAAAAGGAGAGTTTGAAGGGAACTCCTGAATATCCTCTTCTTAAAAAAAAAATATATACACACACACACACACATATATAGTTTTCTTTTTCACTTTCTTTGGTTACATCTATTTCTCCCAGCTCATGTTCTCACAAGCTCCTGTCAGTGAACCCAAGCTGTTCCAGTTCCAGTTCAGTCACTCAGTCGTGTCCGACTCTTTGTGACCCCATGAATCGCAGCACACCAGGCCTCCCTGTCCATCACCATCTCCCGGAGTTCACTCAAACTCACGTCCATCCAGTCAGTGATGCCATCCAGCCATCTCATCCTCTGTTGTCCCCTTCTCCTCCTGCCCCAAATCACTCCCAGCATCAGGGTCTTTTCTAGTGAGTCAACTTGTTGCATGAGGTGGCCAAAGTATTGGAGTTTCAGCTTTAGCATCAGTCCTTCCAATGAACACCCAGGATTGATCTCCTTTAGAATGGACTGGTTGGATCTCCTTGCAGTCCAAGGGACTCTCAAGAGTCTTCTCCAACACCACAGTCCAAAAGCATCAATTCTTCGGTGTTTAGCTTTCTTTACATTCCAACTCTCACATCCATACATGACCACTGGAAAAACCATAGCCTTGACTAGATGGACTTTTGTAGGCAAAGTAATCTAGGTTGGTCATAACTTTCCTTCCAAGGAGTAAGAGTCTTTTAATTTCATGGCTGCAGTCACCAACTGCAGTGATTTTGGAGCCCAGAAAAATAAAGTCTGACACTGTTTCCACTGTTTCCCCATCTATTTGCCATGAAGTGATGGGGCCAGATGCCATGATCTTAGTGCTGAGGTCATGACAAATCATGATATTCACGTGCCAAACTCTCTGAGACTCTGTGACAGAAAGAGAAGATTAAAAAAAAAAGCAGACTTACAGTGAATGAGGTGGGTAGGCCTAAAATGTGAAATGTTTGTCTCCACCCTAACTGGGAAGCTGATGCCCTGGTATTAGGGTGGACCAGGTACTGGATGAAGAGTTTCTGTTTTGAAGAAGTGTAGAAAATACACTCCTGGCCCTGTGTGTAACAGCAAGGGCCAGGCCTGTTCTATATCAGGCATAATCTGTATTCCCCTGGCCATTCGACATAGTTTAGAACTTGAAAGAAAACAAGAAAAAGCAACCAAAGTAGAAGTTATATTTTAATAAGATGATAATTTTGGACTGTTCTCCCCAGAGATGGTCTGTTCAAAAGTTTTGTGGATATGATGGTATTTTAATGAAAGCAACATGAGAAATGCAGTATATTATTCCATAATCAAGCTGTGATAATGTTTCCATTGGATATTGCGTCAGTGTTCTGTAATCTGGTCTGGTTCCAGATGAAATTTAAGGTGTTGACTGTAGACTATAAAGTCCAAAATTATCTGGATCTTGGTTACTTTATTCTCCCCTAATGTGATACATTAAAAATTTAGACTTCTGTATATTCTTGCTGAAAGTTTTCAGACTACACTGATGAGAACTGGAGAATAAAATGTGTTGTGGATGCATAGCCCTGCTCAGGAGCTTACTTTTTTTGGTGGAGGAAGGGGCAGGGTGAACTTACAAATGTTGTAAACATCTGTTGACATTGACATTCCTTTGACAAAAGAAGTTTTATTTCAAAGTCTTGAGTATTTAAATTATCTAAAATAACTAATTGCTTTTAAATCCAAATATTGTTTTCCATGTATATTCTTACAAATATATAAGTGTTACATGCACACTTAAGTTGTATGGAGTTAAATTTATGTTATAAAATAATGCAGTTCTGGCTTAGGGCTAGAAGAATGTTACAGACTAACTGTTTATCTCCCCTCAGAACTTATGTGTTGATGCCTTAGCCCTTAATGTGATTGTATTTGGAGGTGGGGCCTTTGGGAAGTAATTATATTTAGATGAGGTCATGAGGGTGTGATCCTCACAGTGGCATTAGTGTCCTAAAGAGACCAGAGCTCTTTCTCTTTGCCTTGTGAGAACTAAGTGAAAAGGCAACCTTCTACAAGCTAGCAAGAGAGTTCTCACCACGAATCAAATTTGTCAGCAACTTGATTTTTGATTTATCAGCCTCCAGAACTTTAAGAAATAAATGTCTATTATTTAAGCTGCCCAGTTTATGGTGTTTTGTTAGAGCAACCTGAGTTGACTAAGACAGGATGGAAATGTCAAAATGATTCTAGACATAAAATATTACTATATTGCTTTCTTTATACAGTGTGTTGTTGAACCTTTTATGCTATCTTTAATAAATCTCTTCCTGCCATGGACCCATTCTGATGGCTTCAAAAAGTATCTGTTCCTCAAAATCTGTACTTTGGAATTTTACATTTTCTATTAGCCCAAAATTTATAGGTTGCATATCTATATATCTCCCACCCTCTTTACATATATTCAAATCACCACCAATTCTCATACCACTCCTTAAATATATATTGATTCTGGACTTTTAATTCATATCCACCCTAGTCCAGTCTGCCATCATCTCCTGACTTGATGATTGTAGAATTCTCTTGATTGGATTCCTACTTACACTCTAGCTCTACTCCAATTCATTTTATTCACAATGGTCAGCATCATCTTTTTTTTTTTAATTAATGGGTTTATTTTTTGCAGTTTTATGTTTATAAAAAAGATTGAGTAGAAAGTAGAGTTTCCATACACTTCGCTGGCCCCAACAGTTTCCCCTGTTATTGACATCTTGCTTTTTTGTGCTATATTTGTTATAATTGATAAGCCATACTTGATACATTATTGTTAACAGAAATCTATAGTTCAACACCTGTCAGAACTTCTTAAAGAGCTGGGAGTACTGGACCACTTTACTTGCCTACTGAGAAACCTGTGTGCAGGTCAAAAAGCAACCATTAGAACTGGACGTGGAACTACAGACTGGTTTGAAACTGGGAAAGGAGAACGTCAAGACTGTATATCGTCACCCTGTTTATTTAACTTCTATGCAGAGTACACCATGAGAAATGCTGGGCTGGATGAATCACACACTGGAATCAAGATTTATGGAAGAAATATCAACAATCTCCAGTATGCAGATGACACCACCTGTATGGCAGAAAGCGAAGAGGAACTAAAAAGCCTCTTGATGAAAGTGAAAGAGAGAGTGAAAAAGTTGGCTTAAAACTCAACATTCAGAAAACTAAGATCATGGCATTCGGTTCCATTACTTCATGGCAAATAGATGGAGAAACAATGGAAACAGTGACAACTTTATTTTCTTGGGCTCCAAAATCACTGCAGATGGTGACTGCAGCCGTGAAATTAAGAGACGCTTGCTCCTTGGAAGGAAAGTTATGAGCAACCTAGACAGTATATTCAAAAGCAGAGGCATTACTTTGCCAGTAAAGATCCATCTAGTCAAAGCTGTGGTTTTTCCAGTAGTCATATACGGATGTGAGAGACCATAAAGAAGGTTGAGCACTGAAGAATTGGTACTTTCGAACTGTGGTGTTGGAGAAGACTCTTGAGAGTTCCTTGGACTGCAAAGAGATCCAACCAGTCCATCCTAAAGGAGATCAATCCTGAATATTCATTGGAAGGACTGATGATGAAGCTGAGACTCCAATAATTTAGCCACCTGATGTGAAGAGCTGACTCACTGGGAAAGACCCTGATGCTGGGAAAGATTGAAGGCAGGAGGAGAAGGGGACAACAGAGGATGAGATGGTTGGATGGCATCACCGACTCAGTGGACATGATTTGAACAAAATCCAGGAGACAGTGAAGGACAGGGAAGCCTGACATACCGTAGTCTTTGGAGTCACAAAAAGTCCGGCATGACCTAGCAACTGAACAAAAACAAGAATATTGCATATTAGCATTCACTGTTTCGTACTTTCATTGGTTTTTACTAATGTAGAAAGACACGTATTCACCATTCGAGTATCATACAGAACAGTTTTATTGTCCTAAAATTTTTGTCTACTGTACTGATGCATTCCTCTCTCCCCTTACTGTCTAGCAACCACTGATTTCACATCCCTCTCTACACGCTAATCGGAAAATGAAAGTCTAACATTTTGGCCTACTGTCTTATAATTTATATTATTGATATCAGAATTAATTTGTTTTTATAAGAAACTCCTAGAGATGTGCTGTTTTTCTTCTTTTTTTTAAAAGATGAAACCATTTTGAGGATTTGAAGGAAACTAAGGACCCTCACCTTATATTCACTGACATCCACCCTATTACATATATAAAACTTCACTGGTTTTAGGGCACTCTGAAGCTGTGCAAAGGACTGCTATTCTGAAGAGAGATTTCTGTGTAGATTTCTTCTACAATTTCTGTGTAGTTGTTTCTATTACATGGAAAAAAGTACTAACTACATTTCTTTCAATATTAGCTAAAATTAATGTGTAAAGATGAAAAATTTGCACCAGCCTCCTGTCTGGGGAAAATAGATGCAAAGAAACAGAATTAACTTTTAGAACAGTTTGATGAACATAAATTTTCTCTAATATGTTGGGATTTTTCTACTAGAGGCTTGAGATTTTAAGATTGCCCAAACACTCATAGGTTGTCGAAAAACTAGTTCTTGTTCTGTGTTTGTGAAACATTTCAGTCTGTGCTGCTTCTCATTCACAGTGTGCTTTGTCTTCTTCGGTCTCACCGTTCTAATTCTGTTCAGCTTTTCTTATACATTAGTTTTTTCCAAATATGAGATTATCTTTCTAAAAAGAGTAATATTTATTACTAAGATACCTGAATTCATGGAAATAATAGGACTGTAGACCAAGGAAAACCCTTCTGAGGTAATGCTAATTTTTCACCTTGCTTGCCCTTCTCTTCACCATAGCTCCAGAGCAGATTGGTGGGAGGTCCACTGCCCCTCCCGTAGCCATGGTGCACTTTCTGGAATTTGCAAAGGAGGCTTGAGGGCTCTCCATGGACTTAAATGATTTTAGCAAAGCCTTCTAGTTCTTTGTGTTGCTGATAAGTCAAACTTACCCCCTGCCCCCGCCCCAAATAGGCTTATGAGGAATCCAAAGAGCTCAGGTTCCTTGTTGGTAAGACAGTTACTCTTGGATTCACCTCGTCACTTCAAACACCTAAGACAATAATCTTCCCCAAATGCTGTTTTGAACTGCTTACCCTTCTGAGAAAAGCATCAGGACAAAGTCCATCATGCTTTACACTTCTGTTTATCAAAGTCACCTTTAGAAGCGCAAAATCTCAGTTCATAGGTTATTAGTAGACTGATGCTTCTTAAACCTGAAAAATTCTCTAATTCGACCAGATAATTTGCTTCCATCCTGTATTTTACACTTTTTCATTGTGCCCTTACAGTTTGTCATCAAAATCTAAAATCCTGGGTATTTTCGACTTTCTCCTCATCATTATCTTCACCTCACGTTTTTTCTTTAACTGCATCCTGGTCATCTTTGAGGATATTGATTCTCTTCTATCAATAGCTTTCTTTACTGGTGACTATTTTTTTTTATCTCATATTTCACATGTAATGGAGCTTGAGGAGGAGATAGTTGTCCTTATTCTACTTCATTGTCCCTTCTAGACTGCTCCATCTCCTTCCTCCCTATGAAATACATTCCTTTTTTTAATGTGCAAACCTCCCCGCTGGTTCATTGATGATATGAGCATCTAGATAACTTTCTTCATTCTTCCTGACTTCAGCATCGATGTGGGTGCTCAAACTCAACACATCTGAGCCCCTTGACCTCATTTTCACTGACACACTGTCCGTGTGTCCTATCCTAGTCTGTGTCATTACCAATGACTTCATGTCTTCCACTTTTTGAACAACTGTATCAGTTTTAAATTGCTGCCATAATGATCTCAGTAGTTTAAACAACATGTTTGTTTTATACTGTAATTCTGGAGGTGAAAGGTTTAAAGTGAGTCTTTAGAGGAGAATACTTTTTCTCAGCTCTTTCCGCTTCTCGAGGCTACTGACTTTCCTACCTTCCTCTTCAGAGTCAGAAACACAGCATCTTCAAACCTCTTTCTGACTTTGACTCTCTGTTTCTATCATCACATTTCTTTTCCCTGTCTCAAATTCCTGTCTTCGCCATAAAAAGGCCCTTGTGATCCCCACTTTAAGATCTTTAACTTAATCACATCCACAAAGTCCCTTTTGCCTTGAGAGATAACATAACCAGAGGTTCAGGGGATTAGTGTGTGGACATCTTTAATGGGCCATTGTTCCCTACTGAGTCCACTGTCTTATGTTTCCAAGTCACTTACTGATTCCCTGCCTCAAACATGGTTTGACTGCATTTGGATCTAATCCATTTACTGTACTACTTATTCACTGTCTGCTCCTGTCTTCATGGATTCACTTTTCTCCTTATCCAATTTATATTCAGTGATCTTCTTCTACAATTAGTCCTTTCCAGACACTCTCAGCCATCCTCCTCCCATCCCTCTTCCCCACCTGTGCTTTCTGTAAACATCAGGATGTGTCCCCGGTTAAGCCCAACCAACTCTCTTCCCACCTACTTTGCACCTGCACCTGAGCAGCAGGATGTGGTTAGAGAAAAATGTATGTTCAGGAAGATCTTTCTTATTCTTACCATTCTATTTCCTTCCGCGGATAGTATAACGGCTTCAGGAGCGTGCCTGTCCTGTGTCTACCCTCTCATTCACTCTGCACTAAAGGAGATGGGACTTTACTCTATTTGGGTGATTGAAATGAAAAATTAGGAGCGTTTACCTTGGCCTCCTTGGGATCTGGCTGCCTGCAGGAGGTATGAGTTCCCTCTGTTCTCTGTTGTGCTGCTGGAAGAAGGGTCTGACACTGGTGGGGGGGTCCTGCAGTTTCCTAACACTGACTACAACTGGGTTGGCAGGTCTGTGGAACTGTAGATATTAATATTATGTAGTCCTGTTTCCCACGGATGTCAGACGCGTTTTCCAAATTCAGTGCTATCAACAAAAACAGATGACATTTGGTTTCTTATTTGCCTCTTCCTTATTTTTTTTTTCTCAAGTGAAATAGAACTTGAGTGTATTATTTATTGAGTGTCCCCAAACTCTGAGCATTCTATCAAAAGTAGCCTCCTTGCACTCTCTTTGTTTCTTTGCCCTGCTTTGTTTTCTTCCTAATAGTTACCAATACCTGATATAATGTACTTACTTTATTTGCTGTCCACTTCATCTTTTAAATGAGGGTAAGCCACTTGTTTCAGCTGTGTTCTCAGTGCTGGGAACAGTGCTTGGCTCACAGTTACTTGGTTCATCATTCACTGAATGATTATTGAAGGAAAGCATATAAGAACATTTTCAGTATCACATGGAGATTCAGTTTGGAAAAAAGAAAGTGTTAGTCACTCAGTTGTGTCTGACTCTTTGTGACCCCATGGACTTTAGCCCACTAGGCTCCTCTGTCCATGGGATTTTCCAGGCAAGAATACTGGAGTGAATTGCTATTTCCTTCTCCAGGGTATCTTCCCAACCTAGGGATTGAACCTGGGTCTCCTGCATTGCAGACAGATTCTTTATCATCTGAGCTGCCAGGAAGATTCAGTTTAAGCAATTGTATTTGATACTTTGATTTTGCTTTATTACAAAAATGCCAGCTCTCAGTCATCCATGGTTGCCAGGGACCAGCCCCAGCTGATCCAGGGTATGCGAAGGAGAGACGGCCTAGGTGACTATTTATATGCTAATTAGAGATATAAAGAATAATAGAATGAGGATAGCTCAGTAGGAAAATTCAGTGGAGAAAAGAGGCTGAGTAGCTTGGTTTACGCGGGAGACCAATAAAACTTCAAGACAAGAAGTTTGCACCACTTACGTAGGCCACAGGCGCCCTCTCGAATAGCGGAAGGTGCCTCACCCTAGACACCTTCTCGAGTGGGTCTTAGAAGCCCAGGCATAATTAGTAAGCATGGTGGGTTCCGCGCTCCAGATGGATACTTCAGCCAGAATGTGTAAAGAATGACATGGGGAGACCAAGCGCTGGTGAGCAGGGCCGGTAGCTTTATTTTCAACAGGGGCTTATATACCCTAAATTACACATAGACGATAATAGGGGATGCAAAGTCAGCAGTCTTTGATTCTTATCAAAAACCAGGGTTTCTTTCCTGCAAATTTATCGTATACAAATGGTTTAGGTGATTTACATCATCTGGCCAGAAGGCCTATTAACATTTTATGACTCCTGACAAGGACTTATCAACAAAGACTTATTTTCTCTAAGAGTAATTATTTTAAGGTTTGGCGCCATCTTCCGAAGATAAAATTGCATTCCTATAGGGTGGATGTGTAATGGGTTTACAACAAAGGAAAGAATTTATTACCTTAAGGGTCTAAAGTTACTAACACCAAGGCCACTACTTATTTTTTCTACATACCAACTATTAATTAATACACATTCAAGGATACAATTCAGGGGATGTGAAAACTTGGCAACAAACATTGACTCATCAATGAAATCCCTTACTAGTCTTATTCTGACAGTTTCTAACTCTCTGAGAGGCTCTAAGCTATTTGAATATCTTAAGCTTCCCGTGCCTCTGGAGGCTGGGAGACTGTAAACAATTGTATGCATAGCTGTAGGAGTCCGGGTAAACTTGTCAGGCGAGTTAGAGAGCCATCTGAGGGGTTTGGATTTAAACACTCCTAATTGCCCAGGAACTTTATTAATTGGAGCTGTAAGTTAACTCTTTGACAGAGAGAGCGAGATGGTGGTAGGGGACAGCCCCCAGTAGAGTCAGAGGTGAGAGCACAAAGCAATAAAGTAGGCAGACTCTGGTTTTTTGGGGGGTAGATGCTCAAGAATATCTGGGCAGACTCCTGAGGCTCGATCCCGCCTTTGCGTATGCCGAGCCTCCTTCCTCATGACCTTTGTCATGAGTGGAATGCCTCACCGGCTCCTGGCACATGGTGGAGCTAATTGATTTAGAGATTAAACATTATAGAAAGTAATGATAGTTCAAATTTTTAAAAATTAACATAATTAAAAATTCTGGTATATAGCAAAAAAACTTCTGTATATCAGAAAGACTATTTTCAGTGAAATTAAGTAATAACTAATATCTATCATATATCAAACATGCATCAAGTTATATCTACTTGAACTTGGAAACATTCTTACTTATCATTAGAAGTGTAGTAATAATAGTAGTTTGAAAGTTGGAATCCAAGCAAAAAAAGCAGAGTGATTAAAGAAATCATAAGGTGGATAAAAGGATAAGATTTCTTCTTTACAGCTTGGTATTGGGGAGCAAACACGTTTTTGTTTTTGAAGAAAAAATTTTCATTTGCTTTCTGAGTTCAAGTGGGTTGAGCAAGTGAATGCGTGATAAGATACCCTCTTTTGAAAGCCATGGTTAAACTTGGCTCCATTAGCAATGGTTAGAGAAAAGCTGCTAAATAAGAAAAAAGTTTATTTGAAGTCTCAGAATGAAATATGTAACAAATGTCTCTATCTCTTTTACCTGATAGATTCCAGTTTTCCTTTTGAGAGTTTTCCTCTCCTACTTGCAGTTCACATGATTCAGATGGGCCTGATTATTGTTCTAGTTCAGAGGGTGTCACAAGGATCAAGCTTGAGTGATCACTGTATTCCATACCCCTGGCCATGGTCACTGGTACAGGGATGAGCTCATGACTCAAACTGTCTTGGTCAATATTACTGCTAGGACTTCAGTTGGAAGTCTTGGAACAAAGTATACATTTTAGCTGGCATTGGTCAGCTTGGTAGAATATATAACTGCCAGTGGCTTTCTTGCTAGAGGCAGATTAACTCAATGAAAATCAATTCTACAAAAACTAATTTTCTGAAATTAAATTTCCCAGATTAAACTTCACTGTATGATGCATCTACCAATTTATCAAAATCTTATGTCCTTTAACTACTTACAAAGATTACCACAATTTATACTTGGGGATGCTTTTCAAAGCTTTAGAGTATTCTTGGTTTTTATTTTTTGCGGGGAGCCGGTGTGAGGACCTCCACCATGGCAAAGGTCATGAGGAAGGAGGCTCGACATACGCAGAGGCGGGATCGAGCCTCAGGAGTCCCCCTGGAAATTCTCGAGCATCTACCCCCAAAACCAGAGTCTGCCTACTTTACTACTTTGTGCTCTCACCTACACCTCTGACTTTATGGGGGGCTGTCCCCCACCACCTCTTTCGGAGAAGGAGTTAACTTAGAGCTCCAGTTAATAATAATTCCTGGGCATGATAGGAGTGTTTCAACCTAC
>NW_011495082.1:17365950-17392340 GCF_000754665.1 Bison bison bison
TGCCTGGGCTTCTAAGATCCAACCGGGGAGGCCTCAGTGTCTCCTCTCCTTCAGGAGAACGGAAGGACGCCTGCGGCCTACGTAAGTGGTGCAAGCTTCTTTTCTTGAAGTTTTATTGGTTTCCCGCGTAAACCAAGCTACTCAGCCTCTTTTCTCCACTGAATTTTCCTACTGAGCTATCCTTATTCTATTACTCTTTATATCTCTAATTAATATTTGATTAAAGCCAGTGTATCCAGTGAACTTGCTGAAGCCATCTCCTCTTCCAATTTCCCTGGATCAGCCAGGGCTGGACCTCGGCAATTTTTCTTTATATGGACATTCTAAATAAGTTATAGTTGGTGAATTCTGAGGCTCATAGGGTGTCTTATTTTTGCAGTACTTATATTTCATATTTGGAAAGCAATATTTTATCATCAAAAACCAGTACCATTTTGTATGAATTTTTCAATTTCTGTTTACTTCACCTTTTTTTAATGCTAGTTTTTGTATCAACAACATTTAGCACTAAGATTTTTCTGCCAGTTTTCCATGTGGTATTTAAACCTTAGATTATTTATAAAAAATGGTGGTAAAATTTAATATTTGGTGTGATTTTCCTCTTGCTTTCTAGTTAATTTTATGTTTAATTGTATCAGTTTTGGGATTTTTAGCCAATTGATTTTGTAATGTGTTTCAGCAATATAGTTTCAGCAATATAGCAAAGTGATTCATTTATACATATAGTATACATATATAGAAATATAACATATACATGTTATTTTTTATATTCTCTTCCTTTACAGATTCTTGCGAGATACTGAGTGTAGTTCCCTGTGCTATAAAGTAGGGGCTTGTTGTTTGTCTCTTATCTATGTACTTTAGCAATGTGTGTGTTTTAATCCCTAACTTCTAGTTTATTTCTCCCCTCCTCCATCCCCTTTGGTGACCAGAAGTTTGTTTTCTCTGTCTATGAATCTATTTCTCTTTTGTAAATAAGTTCATTAGTATCATTTTTTTTTTATTCCATGTGTATAAGCAATACAATGTTTGTCTCTGCCTGACTTGTTTTACCTAATATGGCAATCTCTAGATCTATCCATGTTGCTGCAAATAACATTATTTCCTTCTTTTCTGTGGCTGATTAATATTTCATTGTGTATATATATATCTTCTTTATCCATTCATCTGGACATTGAAGTTGCTTCCATTTCTTGGCTGTCGTAAGTCATGCTGCTATGAACATTGGGGTGCATATATGTTTTAGAAGTTTGGCTTTCTCCAGGTATATGCCAAGGAGTAGGATTGCTGGATCATATGGTACCTCTATGTTTGTTTTTTTTTAAGGAACCTCCAAACTGTTCTCCATAGCTGTCGTACCAGTTTATACTCCCACCAAAAGTGTAGGAGAGTTCCTTTTCCCCACATCTTCTTTGTTTATTATTTGTAGGCTTTTTGATGATGGCCATTCTGACCAGTTTGAGGTGATCCCTTACTGTAGTTTTGATTTGCATTTCTCTAATAATTGGCAATGTTGAGCATCCTTTCATGTGCCTTTTGGCCATCTCTATGTCCTCTGTCGAGAAATGTCTATTCAGACTTTCTGCCCATTTTTTTGATTGGGTTATTTGCTTTTTTATATCCAATTTCTGTGTTGACCCTTCAAATTTTTCTACTTTTGTCTCATTTTCAATAAATGACATAGTAATCATTTAGTGTATTATAGTAATAATATGAATTGCTTCTAGTCATCCTATTTTTGCTGACATTGCTTTGAATAATTTTATTGTTCTAAGTCAAATCCCTTAGCATCTTATTTCTAGGTTCATATATCTAATAGTTTACTGTGAAAAACAAAAATCACTTTTCATTTCTATTGGGTGATTTTTTTTTAATGTCGCATTTTCTCTAGGTCTTCCCTGGTGGCTCAGATGGTAAAGAATCTGACATTCTCTCTAATTTTAGACATTTTCAGCTTTCTTGTAACAACTCCTTGGATAACAAATCGCTTAGTTTACTTCTTGCGCTTGTTTATACAATTTTCATTAGATAAATTTATTATTACAGAGCTGATTTTGAAAAAAAAAAAAAAACTTTGGTGAAGTGACATGAAAACCTCTTTCTATCACAGAGGAGTAATTTGTTAAAAATGAATTTAATGCGGATCTGAAAGATAGATTGTTGACAACATCAATTGAAAACACCTGGTTTCTACTGTGCTTAAAGATAGAGGTTGGAGGTTGGGTTTTCAGGGACGTTGAACTGTGAGCTCGATATTAGGCTATAAGAAAGTGCATTTGGATCAACACCTGGGGAGAGCAGTGAAGGACGCTGATGGGACACAGGGAGAAGCTGGACTGTAATTCAGTTTCAGCAAGGACTTCAGACAATCCCACCCTTTCTGGTGACTAGAATGCTTGTTCTGGCTCAGCTGTTTTCCTACACCAAGGTACCAGGAAAACTGGATTGTACTTAGAAGGTTGTGTGGGAAATATGGAATGAAAACAAGGGGAAGGGAGAGACTTTATTCAGCCCGTGAGAAAGCCATAGGAATATCTCGTACAGGGGAGGACATCCCTCTGGTAACTGTCCATGTCTCTTAAATGAAGTTCTCTTTCCCGTGGAATATGCTGGACGCTTTGTAGAGCCAGTTTTAGCTCTGAAACTTCCACATTTCCAGTTCTATTATTTATCGTAATTTTTTCACAGTAAAATTTAATTTCTCTTAGTATCTAGTTTTTCTAGAAGGTCCTTATCACAACCCTCCGTGACTTATAGTCCCCACGTAGCTCTTACTGCCTTTGACTATTGCATGTAAACTAATATTACCTCATAAAGACAGAGGAGTATATAAATGATCTCATTGCCCAGGAAGTAAATATTTGGGGGCAGTATGTCTTCACATAGGCTTATTCTGGTATCTCACATAAAGTGAGGCTTATTTTCACTTGCCTTGAAGCCCAAGTCTGCATGTTATTAGATATCAAGACAATTCTATTTGCCTCTTAAAACTTTGAAGAATATAGATTTTATAATAGATTTCTGAAAGAGATCTTCCAGATGTTCAAGCTGGATTTAGAGAAGGCAGAGCAATCAAATTGCCAACATGTGTTGGATCATAGACAAAGCAAGAGAATTCCAGAAAAAACATCTACTTCTGCTTCACTGACTGTGCTAAAGCCTTTGACGTATGGATCACAACAAACTGGAAAATTCTTAGATGGGATACCAGACCATTTTACCTGCCTCCTGAGAAACCTGTATGTAGGTCAAGAAGCAACAGTTAGAACTGGACATGGGACAATGGACTGCTTCAAAATTGGGAAAGGAGTACATCAAGGCTGTATACTGTCATCCTGTTTGCTTATCTTCTATGCAGAGTACATCATACGAAATGCTGAACTGGATGAAGCATAAGCTGGAATCAAGATTGCTGGGAGAAATATCAATAACCTCAGATATGCAGATGACACTATCCTTATGCCAGAAAGCGAAGAGGAACTAAAGATCCTTTTGATGAAAGTGAAATAAGAGAATAAAAGAGCTGGCTTAAAACTCAGCATTCAAAAAATGAAGATCATGGGATCTGATCCCATCTCTTCATGGAAAATAGATGGGGAAACAATGGAGACAGTGACAGACTTTATTTTCTTGGGCTCCAAAGTCACTGTAGATGGTGACTGCAGCCATGAAATTGAAAGATGTTTGCTCCTTGAAAGAAAAGCTATGACAAACCTGGACAGACTGTTAAAAAGCAGAGACATTACTTTGCCAGCAAAGGTCTGTCTAGTCAAAGCTATGGTTTTTCCAGTAGTCATGTATGGATGTGAGAGTTGGACCATAAAGAAGGCTGAGCATTGAAAAATTGATGCTTTTGAACTGTGGTGCTGGAGAGGACTCTTGACGGTCAAAGAAGATCAAAACAGTCAATCCTAAAAGAAATCAACCCTGAATAGTCATTGGAAGACAGATGCTGAAGCTGAAGCTCCAATACTTTGGCCACCTGATGTGAAGAACTGACTCATTTGAAAAGACCCTGATGCTGGGAAAGATTGGAGGCAGAAGGAGAAGACGACAGAGGATGAGATGGTTGGATGCCATCACTAACTTGATGGACATGAGTCTGAGCAAGCTCTGGGAGACGGTGAAGGACAGGGAAGCCTGCAGTCCATGGGGTCGCAAACAGTTGGATACAACTGAGTGACTGAGTGACAACAAGTCTTCCTTTGCTTCCTCCGTGTCTGCCCCTGTCATGTTTAGTTATGGACCCCCTTCCAGGTCTTTTTTTGCAGAGACACTCTCTAGAAAAAAAATCCATCTTTTTCTCTGACTGTCTTGTTTATGAGCTGCACATCTATTAAAATTTTGATAAGGATCATTTATGTTTCCATTTTGGAAACAGTGTTATATTTACCTGCCTTTGCTTTTGCCATTACCCCTTCTTGTAGACTGAATGCATGCTGCCTGTGTGCTAAGTCACTTCAGTCGTGTCCAACCCGTTGCTATCCTATGGACTCTTGTCCACTTGGCCGCTCTGTCCATGGGATTTTCCAGGCAAGAATACTGGAGCAGGTTGCCACGGCCTCGTCCAGCAGGTATTTCCTGGCCCAGGGGTAGAACTCACCTCTCGTATGTCTCCTGCATTGGCAGGTGGGTTCTTTACGACTCGACTAGTGCCAGCTGCACAGCCCATAGACTGAATATTGAGTATGTCCACCCAAACTTTGTATGTGGAAGCCTAATTACCATTGTGATGGTATTTTTTTTTTAATTGTTTTTTTATTGGCTGCGTTTTGATCTTCCTTGATAAGAGCAGGCTTTTTCTAGTTGTGGCCAGCGGGGGCTCCTCTCTAGTGGCGGCTTGTGGGATTCTCATTACTGTGGCTTCTCTTGTCGCAGAGCACAGGTTCTCAGGCATGTGGGCTTCAGTAGCTGTGGGGCACCATCTTAGTACTCCATAGCATGTGGCGTCTTCCCAGACCAGGGATCCAGCCCACGGCCCCTGCATTGGAAGGCGGATTCTCAACTGCTGGACCCCCAGGAATGTCCCTGAGATGGTATTTGGAGATGAGACCTTTGAGAAGTGGTTAGGTTATGAAGGCTGCACCCTCACGCATGGGATTGTGCTGTGATAAGTCCCTCAGTCATGTCGGACTCTTTGCCACCCCGTGAACCGTGGCCCGCCAGGCTCCTCTGTCCATGGGGTTCTCCAGGCAAGAGTACTGGAGTGGGTTGCCATGGCCTCTTTCAGGGGATCTTCCCCCATGAATGATATTAGTGCCCTTATGAAAGAGATCCTGGACCCTTCTGCCAATTGAGGATGCAGCAATTTAGATGGTCATCTATGAACCAGGGAGCTTGTTCTCACCGGACACAAAATCTGTAGCATCTTGATATTGGACTTCTCAGCCTCCACAATAGTGAGAAGTAATATTTGCTGCTGAGCCTCTGCAGTCATGGGTATACCATTGTGTCTTTTGTTGCTCAGTCATGTCTGACTCTTTGTAACCCTATGGACTGTGACCCGCCAGGCTCCTCTGTCCACAGGATTCTTCAGGCAAGAATACTGGAGTGAGTTACCATGTCCAGGTACTGCTTTAAGTTATTCCACCTGTCTTTCTGGCCTCCTCCAACCCTCTGCAAACTCTAGAATGACAGTTTCACCCTTCAAATACTAACTCCTCTCTCATTTTCCCCACTGAAAATAATGGAATTAATCACTCCGTGCTTCTATTTCTTTTTGTACCTATCTCTAATATTTTATTAGAGCACTTTCCACATTATATTTTCATTGTTTCAAGTTTTGTCTTTCCTGATAGAATGTGAGCTCTTCAAAGGCAAGACAAGTTTCTTTTTTCATCCTTGTATTCCTAGCACAGAACCTGGCACATTATAGGTTCTAATTAAATGTTTGATCAAGTGAAAGCACTGAATTTCTTCTTGTTCAGTTTCAATTAATTTTACTTGTAACCACTTACTGAAATAATAAAAAATAGTATTGAGTAGCACTTCACTGCTTTTTCGTACTAGAACAGTTATTTTCCGTGTTTAATGTTTATTTAAAGAGATATTTAAAATTTTGCATTATATACTTCTGGTCTCTACATATTTTTGCTCAATTGATCTAAAAGATGACTCAGAAAGTTAAGCTTTGCTACTGTGGGGAAAATGGGTAACTATTGATAGGCTTCTAGTCTGTTTTTGAAGTCCTGCTAATGTCAGTTCTTGAATGCTTCAGCCATATGCCGTTCAGTGGAAACTTATCAGTGGTTCACTGCAGTGTTGCCACATGAACTTTCCTTAGGGGTGGGAGACTGTGGAATAGCCAGACTTTGTTGAGGAGCATCTTGCTTCTAGAAAAGCAATGGTCCTCTCTTGCCTTAAGTCTGCAGAGAGAGACGCAGATGGTGAGGGTGATATCTTGTTTGAAGGGGGATCTGAGATTATAGATTTAGACTCATCTCTTATACATATGCATTGTGCATATTTCTTCTGATTATGGAGGATATATCTTTCCTTGCTTCTAAGCAAAAGAACTGGAGGAGAGAAACAATTTGATGTTTCGGATTAAAGAGCAAAACACTAGTGTGTATCATATTTTGGCAGGAAAGGAAAGATGGATAAGTACACACCATCCACATTTTTCCCAACATGGTAGTTATGCTAACTTTAAGTTGAATTGTGAGATGGTATTAGTTGATAGAATATGTTTAAAAAGTACTAAATTTTTAGTGGAGCCGAATAAGCATATTTCTATGTTAATCATAGACGGAAAACCAAAATAATGTTTTTGAACAAATTAGAACTGAAAATTGTGACACTATCAGTAGCACCTGAAGATGTGGAAATTAGAGTATATCTGTGGTCATATTTAAATTTAAAGCATCTTACCACTGATATATATTGGAAACAGCTTGGTATTAGCTCATTTTAAAATAGAAATATGTCTCTTAACAGAATTTCTCTCCAACCTGTTTTCTTTGTTTCTCTTTGCGGAAAGAGTCCTTAAAAGAGTTATCGCACCTCCAGTCCCTGATTCCTCTCTTCATTTCTCTCTTACACTCATTTTCTCAGGCTTTTGACACTCTATGTCCCACTAAAATTGCTCTCACCAAGGTCAGTAAAGACTCTCAGGTTGCTAAATGCAGTTCTCAGTTCTCATCTAACTCGACCTATTAGCTGCATTTACAGAGTTGATAATTCCTTTTTTTCCCCCTGAAAACTCTTTCTTCACTTAGCTCCCAGGATACCACACTCTCCTGGATTACTTTCTACAGTACTGCTATGCCTCTTCTAGCTCCTTTTTGCTGTGTCTTATTTATCTTGACCTTTTTGATGTAGCTTTGGCTCAGGGCTCAGACCTTGCACCTCTTCTCTTTTTCTCCTTGTTAAGTTGGTGATCTCATCTGCTTCATGGCTTAAATCTCATCCATGAGTTGACAGTTGCCAAATTTATATCTTTGGCCCAGACTGCTCCCCGATTCCAGAACTGTATATCCAGAGGACCACTTGACAGTTCCATTTAGATGTCGAGTAGCTGTTTCAAAATTAGCATGTCCAAAAAAGGATTCTTACTTTTGTCCTCCTCCACATTTGCTTCATTCATTGTCTCGCCCATATCAGTCACTGACAACTCCCACTTTCTGATTGCTCAGCCCCTGAAACTTTCAATCATCTTTGCCTCTTTTATTTATTCATGGAATATAGCCAATCTGTCAGCACATGTATTGACTCTACCTGAAATCCAGAATATTGCCACTGCTCACAATCTTCTTTGCTACTAACTGGGTCCAACCTAGCAGCTTCCCTCATTGGAACTGTTGTATGTGATGGTTTCCTATCTGGTGTCTACTATTCTATGTCTGCCCCACTTCAGTGTGTGTTCTCAAATACAATTCTGAATGGTCTTGTTAAAATGTAACCCAGATCCTATCACCCTTCTACTCAAAATCTACCAAGGGGATCTTCTGTTCTTTTTAGTAAAGCAAAAGGCCTTACAATGTAACATGTATTAGTTTGGCTCAGTTCAGTTCAGTTAGTTGCTCAGTTGTGTCCTACTCTTTACGACCCCGTGGACTGCAGCATGCTAGGCTTCCCTGTCTTTCACCATCTCCTGGAGTTTACTCAAACTCATGTCTGTCAAGTCAGTGATACCATCCAACCATCTCATCCTCTTTCATCCCCTTCTCCTCCTGCCTTCAGTCTTTCCCAGCATCAGGATCTTTTTCAGTGAGTCAGTTCTTCGCATCAGGTGGCCAAAATATTGGAGCTTCAGCTTTAGCATCAGTCCTTCCAATAAATATTCAGGACTGATTTCCTTTAGGATTGACTGGTTTGACCTCTTTGCAGTCCAAGGAACTCTCAAGAGTCTTCTTCAGCACCACAGTTCAAAAGCATCGATTCTTTGGTGCTCAGCTTTCTTTCTTTGGCTACTATAACAAAATACCGTAGACTGAGTAGTTTAAACAACAGACATTTATTTATCACAGTTCTGCAAGCTGAGAAGTCTTAAGATTAATGTACTGGCAGACTCAATTATTGATGAAGGCCCTCTTCCTAGCTTACAGCCAGCCACCTTCTTGCTGTATCTTCTCACGGCAGAGACAAGCAGCTGTGGTGTCTTCTCCTCTGCTGGTAAGGGCACTGGGCTTCCCAGGTGATGCTTGTGGTAACGAACCCACCTGCCAATGCAGGAGACATAAGAGATGTGAGTTCGACCCCTGAGTCTGGAGGATCCCCTGGAGGAGGGCATGGCAACCCACTCCAGTGCTCTTGCCTGGAGAATCCCATGGACAGAGGAGCCTGGTGGGTTGAAGTCCTTAGGGTCACGAAGAGTTGAACATGACTGAATTGACTTAGCACCCATAAGTTCTGCCATGGGTGCTCTACCTTCATGACTTCATCTAAACCTAATTACCTCCCAAAGGCCCCAACTCCAAATATCATCTGATTGGAGATAGCTTCAAAATATGCATTTTGAACAAACACAAACATTCAGTCTATAATAGCTTGTAAGAACTACTGGCTCCTTTTAGTTCTCAGATCTCTCCTGCAGTACTCTGCTGAAACCATGACAATCTTCTTTCTTTCTTTTTTTTTTTAAATCTTCTCTTTCTTTTTCTTGAGCCTTCCAAGCACCATCCTATATCATGCCCTTTGAATTGACTCTCCACTCTTACTGAAGTGCTCTTCTCCCATGTGTGTATACACACACACACATATATGGATCTCAGAGAAGGCAGTGGCACCCCACTCCAGTACTCTTGCCTGGAAAATCCCATGGAGGGAGGAGCCTGGTAGGCTGCAGTCCATGGGGTCGATAAGAGTCGGACCCGACTGAGCGACTTCACTTTCACTTTTCACTTTCATGCATTGGAGAAGGAAATAGCAACTCACTCCAGTGTTCTTGCCTGGAGAATCCCAGGAACAGCAGGGCCTGGTGGGCTGCTGTCTATAGGGTCTCACAGAGTCAGACACAACTGAAGTGACTTAGCAGCAGCAGCAGTAGCATATGGATCTACTCATATTTCCTGCCTGAGAATCCCCATGAACAGAGGAGCCTTGTGGGCTACAGTCCATGAAGTTGCAGAGTCGGTTACATCTGAGCGACTTTTACACACACACACAAACACACACACACACACATTTCCTTTCAAGTCTTTGCTCAGCTCTAATCTGTTCAGTGACACCTTCTCTGGAGTTAAGCTGTTTAAATTGGTGACCTATCTCCCAGCACTCCAAATAACCATTCTTTTTTCTTTTATCTTCTAATATATTTTATATATGATGAGACAGTGTTTGTATTTAGTGAATATATTCCTAGGCTATACCACTTAGGCTTCTCGGATTGTGGTAGGGTATATAACTTATTCTTGCTAATGAAATGTGTGTGGAAGTAATGGGTATCCCTTCTAGGGCAAGACAGTTAAGAGCAGGCATTGCTTTCTTGTCTCCTAGATGGTCACAGACAATTAAGAGAAGGCACTAAAAGGAAAGAGCTTCCTGAGTCACAATGTAGAAGGATGTTCATAGAACACCAGGATTATGAGCGAGAAGGAAGGCAATTTCTGTTTTATCTCTAAGTTATGTACAACCTCTGTCTAATTTCTTAGTGCATGTGTTATTTTAGAACATTTTGAATATCATTGTAGGAACTTAAATGGATCAGTTGAACTTAAAGGGATCAGCATCTCACTTGAAACTAAGTTGGATAAATGATGGCTGTTAATGGAAGGAGTGTTAGCAAATAAATACTATGGATTCTACAGGTCTCAGCAGCAGTTTTGACAGTCTCCTTAGATGAATTGAATAAAGATCATATCCATTCAAGATCGTTAAGAACTGACTCTAATTTGGGCTGGTCTGTGTAACAGTTTATATATTAACTTGAATATTTGAGAAAATTCAAAGACATTTTTATTCTTTCAATATTATGGATATTTATAAGCAAGTATTGTACTTCAACACTTATCTTGACAAATGTCGGTATAAGCAGACCCCTAATTAATACAAGCCTTGTTTTCCTGGCAGTGGAAATTTGCATAGCTGTGACTTATGCTAACATCTGACCTGTATCTTGCAGCTTGATAGAAATTATGCTTAGAGGGGAGCAGAATTTGTCAAATATAGGAAATTCCTCTTCCAATAACCCAAGTGATGACTCAACACATAGACATCAGCAGATGGTCAATACCGAAATCAGACTGATTATGTTCTTTGTAGACAAAGGTGGAGAAACTCTATATAGTCAGAAAAAACAAGACCTGGAGCTGACTGTGGCTCAGATCATGAGCTTGTTATTGCAGAATTAAGGCTTAAATTGAAGAAAGTAGGGGAAAACCACTAGGCCATTCCAGTATGACCTAAATCAAACCCTTTATGATTATACAGTAGAGATGATGAATAGATTCAAGGGATTAAATCTGGTAGACAGAGTGCCTGAAGAACTATGGACAGAGGTTCAAAAGGTTGTAAGGAGGCAGTGATCAAAACTATCACCAAGAAAAAGAAACGCAAGAAGCCATAGTGTTTGCCTGATGAGGCTTTACAGATAGCCGAGGAAAGACAAGAATCAAAAGACAAGGAGGATGGAAGCAACCTAGATGCCCATCAGCAGATGAATGGATAAGAAAACTGTGGTACATATACACAATAGAGTATTACTCAGCCATTAAAAAGAATACATTTGAATCAGTTCTAATGAGGTGGATGAAACTGGAACCTATTATACAGAGTGAAGTAAGCCAGAAGGAAAAACACCAATACAGTATACTAATGCATATATATGGAATTTAGAAAGATGGTAACAATAACCCTGTGTACGAGACAGCAAAAGAGACACTGATGTATAGATCAGTCTTATGGACTCTGTGGGAGAGGGAGAGGGTGGGGAGATTTGGGAGAATGGCATTGAAACATGTATAATATCATGTATGAAACGAGTTGCCAGTCCAGGTTCGATGCACAATACTGGATGCTTGGGGCTGGTGCACTGGGACGACCCAGAGGGAGGGTATGGAGAGGGAGGAGGGAGGAGGGTTCAGGATGGGGAGCACGGGTATACCTGTGGTGGATTCATTTCGATGTTTGGCAAAACTAATACAATATTGTAAAGTTTAAAAATAAAATTAAAAAAAAAAAAGGCAAGGAGGAAAGGAAAAGATATACCTAGCTAAACGTGGAGTTCCAGAGAATAGCAAGGAGAGATAAGAACATTCATTCTTGAATGAACAATGCAAAGAAATAGGGGAAAAAATAGAATGGGAAAGACTAGCGCTCTCTTCAAGAAAATTGGAGATATCAAGGGAACATTCCATGTAAGGATGGACGTGATAAAGGACAGAAATGGTAAGAGCCTAACAGCAGCAGAAGAGATTAAGTAGAGATGACAAGAATACACAGGAGAACTACACAAGAAAGGTCTTCATGACCTGGATAACCACAATGGTGTGATCACTCAGCTAGAGCCAGACATCCTGGAGTGTGAAGTCAAGTGGGCCTTAGGAAGCATCACTACAAACAAAGCTAGTGGAGGTGATGGAATTCCAGCTGAGCTGTTTCACATCCTAAAAGATGATGCTGTTAAAGTGCTGCACTCAATACGCCAGTAAATTTGGAAAACTCAGCAGTTGCCACAGAACTAGAAAAGGTCAGTTTTCATTCCAATATCAGAAAAGGGCAGTGCGAAAAAATGTTCAAACTGTTGTATAATTACACTCATTTCACACGCTTGCAAGGTAATGTTTAGAATCCTTCAATCTAGACTTCAACAGTACCTGAACTGGAAACTTCCAGATGTGGTAGTTGGATTTCCAAGAGGCAGAGGAAGCAGATATCAAATTGCCAGCATTGGTTGGATCATGGAAAAAGCAAAGAAGTTCCAGAAAAATATCTAATTTGGCCTAATTGACTACACTAAAGCCTTTGACTGTGTGGATCACAACAAACTGTGGAAAATTCTTGAAGAAATGGGAATACCAGGCCACCTTATGTGCCTCCTGAGAAACCTGTATGTAGGTCAAGAAGCAGTTAAAACTGGATGTGGAACAAATGAATGGTTCAAAACTGGGAAAGGAGAACGTGAAGGCTGTATATTGTCACCCTGCTTGTTTAATTTCTATGCAGAGTACATCATGCAAAATGCCAGGCTGGATGAATCACAAGCTGGAATCAGGATTGCCAGGAGAAATATCAATAGCCTCTGATATGCAGATGATACCACCTGGCAGAAAGCAAAGAAGAACTGAAGAGCCTTGTGAGGAGGGTGAAAGAGAAGACTGAAGAAGCTGGCTTGAAATTCAACATTTAAGAAACGAAGGCATCTGGTCCCATCACTTTGTGGCAAATAGGGGAAAAATTGGAAATAGTGACAGATTTTAATTTTGGGGGCTTCAAAATCACTGCTGATGGTGACAGCAGGCAGGAAATTCAAAGATGCTTGCTCCTTAGAAGGAAAGCTATGACAAACTCAGTGTATTAAAAAGCAGAGATGTCCCTTTGCTGACAAAGGTCCATCTAGTCAAAGCTATTGTTTTTCCAGTAAAAATGTATAGATGTGAGAATTGGACCATACAGAAAGCTGAGTTCCAGAGAGTTGATGCTTTGTAATTGTGGTACTGGAGAAGATTCTTGAGAGTACCTTGGACAGCAAGGAGATCAAACCAATCAATCCTAAAGGAAGTCAACCTTGAATATTCATTGGAAGGACTGATGCCGAAGCTCCAATACTTGGGCCACCTGATGTGAAGACCAGATTCATTGGAAAAGAACCTGATGCTTGGAAATATTGAAGGCAAAAGGAGAAGGGGGTGGCAGAGGGTGAGATGGTTAGATAGCATCACCTACTCAATGGACATGAATTTAAGCAAACTCCGAGAGGTAGTGGAGGACAACGTGACAGGAGAAAAGGATTCCTAGGAGAGACTGAAGACCTTTTAGGTATCTGAGGCACAGGTAAAGAACCAGTTATTATATTTGGGATTCAATATACCAGTTGCTGTAGGTATTCAGATAAGAAGAGAAGAGTCTCAGTGCTACTCTGTACAGCCATCTCTAGGCTGACTTGATGATAAACTTAGGGTCTGTGAGTTTATGGTACAGAATTTGTTCATGTGTATGATGTAAGACAACTTACAGTTGAAAATTTAATACTCCAAATACTGAAAAATTAGCAATGCTGGCAAGGGAGAGAATAGATACTTTCACCACTGTTACCCAGTAAGTGTCCTCAAAATGTTTTTTTAATAAAATAAAGGAATGAATAGGTAGAAAGTTTTAATTTGGGTATTTAAAAGATGATTAAAACAATCTTGTGTTATTTAGGGTATATATATAATACATATTTTGTTATATCTTGGTAATAAGCTGATCATGAATGTTATTTTCACAGTTGTTACTTGCTTTTAAGTTTATGTAGGCCAGTTTTTGAATATGAATTGTACACCTAAAAACATCTTGGGATACAAAGTAACTATTTTATTGTATCTTAGTTGTAATTCAAAGCATGTACTTAATAGTAACTTGAATTTTAAAAAATAAGAAAGTGAAAGTGAAAATTGCTCAGTTGTGTCTGACTCTTTGCGACCCCATGCACTATACAGTCCATGGAATTCCCCAGGCCAGGATACTGGAGTGGGTAGCCTTTCCCATCTCCAGGGGATCTTCCCAACCAGGGATCAAACCCAGGTCTCCCGCATTGCAGGTGGATTCTTTACCAGCTGAGCCACAAGGGTAGGCACCCCCCCACACACACACACAAAATTCAGGTAGTATTAATTTAAGTTACATAATAAATATCGCCTTGTGCCCAGACCTGCCAGCACTGAGTGTGTGTTAAGTGACTCAAGTGTCTGTTTCCAAAGTCCACGTGGTAAGTTTCTTCAAAATGCCGAGAATAAGGATTTTCACATGAACCCCCATGTACTTGTTTCCTATGTTAGGAAATTAGGATTTGCTTCTGTTTGATCCAATAGGAAATATCAAGCTTCCCTGGTGGCTCAGATGGTGCTACTTTTGTACTGGAATAGGCATTTGCTTCATGACGGAGTTATTAGCCACAGCCTGTTTGGGATTCAGTGCCCAGCTGTATTGACTATTAGCTGGAGTGGGTGATGCTCCAAGTTACAGCCACTTGCCTTTGCTCTGTTGTATCCACCTTTATTCTGGTGGTGAGCTGAAAAGTTGTACTGCTTCTCAGTCTGTTCCCTAAAGATGTTGTGGCTGGGGTTATTCTTTATTATCAAGTTTCTCCATATTTTCTCCGTATTGCCCTCTCTCAATCCGTAGGCACACATAAGAGTTGTGATGAACTGCTTAGAGATGGCGTGTTTTTGATCTTCTGTTAAGAGTCAAAGTGAGTATCTTAAGGAGATCACGTTCTAGTTCTTATCCCAGTCAGTGGCATGTTGGGGCAACTCTGTGTGGCAGGATAATCTTTTGGGCATTTAACATATTTCTCTTCTGGTATTTTTTCCTTTTTCTTGAGTGCAGTCAAAAGAGTAGATATTTCCTTTGTTCAGAGAAAGCTTATGGAATGGCAGAAATATAAAAATAATAGCTTAAATCATTAAGTATCTCATGTGTGTGAGAGACTTTCCTGAACAGTTTATAGGTGGAACTCCTTTCATTCTCTCAGAACCTGTGGGTTGCCTCTTTTTGTTTTGTAGTGCACTTTATTTTTCAGAGCAGTGTTGGGTCCATAACAGTATTAAATACAAGGTCTGGGGGTTTTCTGTATAGCTCCTTCCCCACAGATGCACAGTCTCTTCCCTCATCAACGTCCCCCGCCAGAGATACGCATTTGCTACAGTCAGTTAGCCTACATCCACATATCGTATCAACCGGAATTCACAGTTTTCATTACGGTTCATTCTTGGCGTGGCACATTCTGCGAGGTTTGTCAAATGCATCATGACAGACGTTCACCACTGTAGCTTCGTAGAATGGCCTAAAATCTTTTGTGCTCTGCCTGTTTATCCCTCTACCCCACAACCCTCGTCATCCAGGGATCTTTTTACTGTCTCTGTGGAAAGAACGTGTTATTGCTCAGTTGTGAAATTGGCTTCTTTCACTCAGTCATGTGCATTTGAGGTGTTCTGTGTCTTTTCGTGGTTTGACAGCTCATTTCTTTCTAGCAGTGAATACTACTCCATTGTCTAGATGGACCACAGTTTGTTTATCCACTCACTGCGGAGGAACATCTTATTGCTTCGAAATTCTGACCGTTATGAATAAATCCTGTAAATGTCTAGTGCGCGTATATATGGAGACGTAAGTTTTCAACTCCTTTGGGTAGATACCAAGGAGCATGATTGCTGGATTGTGTGGTCAGAATATGGTGAGTTTTTTAAGAACCTGCCAGGCTTCCACAGTGGCCGTACCGTGGTATTACTTTACATTCCCACCAGCAACGACTGAGAGTTCTTGTTTCACATCCTCACCGGCATTTGGTGTTGTCAGTGTTCTGGATATTGGCCATTCCCACAGGCTCGTCTCTGTCTTTGTCTTAGGCTTTGCTTGTCTTTGTAAGTGAATTTGATTGGAATGCAGCCATGCCCAGGTGTTTACATTCTGTCTATGGCTGCTTTTCACCACCAGTGGCAGAATTAAGCAGTTGTGATGGACTTTATGGCCTACAAATCTGAAAGTATTTGCTATGTGCATGGTAAGTTGCTTCAGTCGTGTCCAACCCTTTGTGACCCCATGGACTGTAGCCCACCAGGCTCCTCTGTCCATGGGGATTCTCCAGGCAAGAATATTGGACTGGATTGCCCTGCCTTCCTCCAGGGAGAATGTTTGTAATCCGGCCCTTTATAAAACGTGTTTGCTGACCCCTGTATGCAGAGTTGCTGTCACAATATGTCACAATATTTTCTTTAAGTATGACTAGTTTACATCAAGCTGATAGTCAGAACATACTTTCCTGTTTCCTATGAGCCTGTTAAAACTCTTGCAGTATCTTGAGTTGTAGATTAAGCTAACTCTCGAATGTACTCCTGAGGTTTAACAACACTTTAAAAAATCATGCTTTATTTTTATTTCTAGGCATATACTTTATTGCTTAGATGTGATTTTTTCTAAATGACGTTATTTCCTTAAGAACTTGAAGTTACTGTGGGTTTATTTTTAACACGTATTTTCTGGTGATTTTCTTTAGCATTCTCTATTGCCCTCTTCTTCCTTTCTAAGAAGCACCTATTTTTTTTCCCACTGACCCCAGTTCCACTGACTCACCCTCCCATGTAGCAATTTAAAATAGCACCAATGAAAGATGCTTCTCTCTGTCTTGAATCTGTCAAGCTGCTAACTAGTTTCTTCTCAGGTGTTTGCTGAAGATGAAGCTGATTTTCAACATACATGTTTCACGTACTATTTGGCTAGTTTTTCATTGTCATTTACAGCTACAAGGGGGTCCTGACCAAGAGTAGTAGGAATTTTGCCCTTTGTGCTCTAAATATTATGTTGTCAAATTGCTGTCTTCACGCACATTAGTAATATCATGTCTGTTTGGCATGGGCATCAGGGCCCACAGAATAATTTATGATCTAAATACAGCTTGTAATAGTAGAATTGCTGTTGGTGCTTAGAAATTAATTCAGAAATCACTGTCTGTAAGGTAATGATTTACCATTGGTTTTGAACCATGTTGTGGAACCTCAGAGTATTAATTAAGAATTACGGCACAAGTCCAAATAGAATCTGGTGAAGTTTCATATTGAAACAAAACAACCAATTTCCAAACTTTTTGAATATAATAAACATTTTCATATTTTCAGATCAAGTTGTGAGTGATACTATTTAATGTACTGCAGGGCTTTGAATCACAGAAATACCACATATTAGTGTATAATCTGGATATTCTAATAGACAAATATGTCCCCTTTTCATGAATTGTTAAGAATTAACAAGGATAATTCACCAAGTTAGAAATAATTGGATGTATCTAAAATTGTAGTAAGATTTAAAGATGAAAAATTTATAAATCAGTTCAGTAGTGGTGATTTTTAAAAGTTGAGTTGAAAAAAATCAGTATACAATTGAAAATAGATGAGAGTAAGGAAATAGACTCATGGAATATATATATTTTTTAATATGGTCTGTCTTATATACAGTGCATCTTTGAAAGCTGAGTTCGGAAACTTTCTCCCCAAGTAGCTACCAAAAAACTTCTATTGGAAGTCATGATGCTGATGCTGATCATTAACATTTTACAGCACTTTCCACTTATCACTTTACAGTGCTACTCTTCCTGTAACAAAGTCTGTTTAACTTTCACAATTTCTCTGTAAAGTGTCTTCATTTCCTGAAGGCCTTTGTAATTGCCTGCACCTCTGTCTGTGATTCTTTATAGTGATGTGTGTCCCAGACAGTTGGGATTCTAATTCAGGAAGGGGGTCTGGGATTAGGCCCTCTCTCCTTTTCTAATCTTCCTGATTCTAACATGCACCACCAGGATCAACTTGTATGAAACATTTTATATGCTGTTTTGCATACATTTGTGTTCAAGTTTGGTTTTCCCAGGTAAGCAGCAACTATTAAATGAATTATAAAGCTAACCGAAAAAAAAATCTATAAAATAGGAGTCTTAGAAATTAAAACTTGACATTAAAGTTTTACAAAAAAGTTCCATTTGTTCAGGATTTAATTCAATTCAGTTAATTTAACAGTTTTTTAAAAGTACTATGTGTTTTCTATTGATTTATTTTTTAATTGGAGAAAAATTGCTTTATGATGTTGTGTTGGTTTCTGCCATACAGCAATGCAAATAAGCCATAATTATACATATATCCCCTCTCTCTTAAGCCTCCCACCCCTCTAGGTCATCTACAGATAAATGGATAAAGAACATGTGGTATGTATCTACAATGGAATAGTACTCAGCCATAAAAAGAATGAATGGAAGTCAATTCTGGTGAGATGGATGAACCTAGAGCCTGTTATACAGAGTGAGGGGAAATCAGAAAAAGAAAAACAAATATATATCAGCACAGATACATGGAAGCTGTAAAAATGGTACTGATGGGCCTATTTGCAGGGAAGGAAGGGAGACGCGGATGTAGACAGACGTGTGGACACAGTGGAGAAGGAGAGAGAGGGGGGAGTGTACACACCATCGTGTGTGAAACAGGTGACTGGTGAGGAGCCGCTTTTTAACACAGCACTCTAGAAGTTCTTTGTGTTACATGTTGTGAAGGCTTTCACACTGAGTAAAACATGGCCCTTGTCCTCAGAGAGCTGGTAACGTGGAAAGTGGGACGAAACAAAGCAGAATGCCATCATAAAAGGAAAGTTTGAAGTTAAGTAAAAATTAATAATAATTATTGTGTGTGCTGAATCACTTCAGTTGTGTCCTACCCTTTGGGACCCTATGGACTGTTGCCCGCCAGGCTCCTCTGTCCATGGGATTCTCCAGGCAAGAATACTAGAGTGGACTGCCATGCCCTCCTCCAAGGGATCATTCCCAACCCAGGGATCAAACCCATGTCTCTTATGACTCCTGCATTGGCAGGTGGGCTCTTTACCACTACTGCCACCTGGGAAGCCCCAATAATACTTTATTATTATTATTATTGCCATAAAAAGGCTATCAATGACCAAAGAATAAAGAACGTAGTATAACATACCTGATACCCAAATACCACTGTGTGATTTACAATATTCTTTGGATGCCTATGGAAGAAGTGTGAGCTCTCCTTCTCTTCCAGTGTGTTAAAAACCAGAAGAGTCTGTTTTTGTGGGAGGGAACCAGACATACTAAAAATGAGAAATTGAAATGGTTTTCAAAGAAAGTACACGTTGCAAATGAAGGGAAGGCCTGAAGTAGAGTTAAAAAACTAGAGAAATAAGATGGTAGAAAAGAGGAGAAAACTGGAGGTTAATGCTGGGTGTCAGAATTTTATGACTTTGCTCAGATTAGTACTTCCAGGAAATATTCACAGGCAATATTCTAGGTGCATATAAAGAGGCTGTGACCGAGGGACAACTCAGAAATAACTAAAAAATATTGGGGGATCAGTTCAGTTCAGTTCAGTTGCTCAGTTGTGTCCGATTCTTTGCGACCCCATGAATTGCAGCATGCCAGGCCTCCCTGTCCATCACCAACTCCCGGAGTTCACTCAGACTCACGTCCATTGGGGGATGATATATTATATTAAATGGATATTAAAAAAAGCAATTCCTAAAGTCCAAACTATCTGTCAGTGTCAAAATTCTTTCTCTTTTTAGTAATTAATTCAGGAGGGGTAGATACTATACAGCTGTGCATCATGGTGGGTCACGAAGAACTACACAGTGATGTTGTCTGATTTTGCCATCTAACAGAAGCTTGTCATACAGTTTTTTTTTTTTTTTTTGCCCTAGTGAAGAAATCTCAACTTTGCTAAAACCTAGATTTACTGTCTGGCATTGTTCTTTCAGGCTCTCACTTTATGAGGCTCCATGCGTTTTCGATCCTAACAGGAACCTGCTTTTGTTATTATCTTTTTGGATAAGTGACTCCTTTTACTCAATGATGCCCTGATGTGGATTAGGCCAACTAATGTGGATTAGTTCCACATTAGACTTTTGTATTTAGGGGCAAGTGCAGTTTGTAAAGAAGGTGGAATTACACCTTGATAAAGAATGTCTGCTGCTGCTGCTGCTAAGTCGCTTCAGTCGTGTCCAACTCTGTGCGACCCCATAGACGGCAGCCCACCAGGCTTCCTCGTCCCTGGGATTCTCCAGGCAAGAACACTGGAGTGGGTCACCATTTCCTCCTCCAATGCATGAATGTGAAAAATGAAAGTGAAGTCGCTCAGTCATGTCTGACTCAGCGACCCCATGGACTGCAGCCTACCAGGCTCTTCTGTCCGTGGGATTTTCCAGGCAAGAGTACTGGAGTGGGGTGCTATTGCCTTCTCCTAAAGAATGTCTAGGTAGGCAATTTCTTTTCCAAAATGCTTATCTTTTGTACTGTATGTAACAGGCCCTAGGATGCATCCTTTCAGTTCCTAATTAGTGAGTGTTTGTTATAGGCTGAGTCGTAGTGTAGTTTCCACGTTAACCGTATGGTGGTAAAGAAGCTTCCAAGCCAAGCTGAACGTTTATTAAACAAGTGAGTCAGTACATGAATAAGATAACTGCTAAAAGGAAACAAGACAAGTGATGGCATGAAAAGTGATGTGGTTGGTCAGGATCAGGCGGAGACTTGGGTAGATTGGTCAGGGACAGCCTCTCTGAGGAGGGGACATTTAAAAATGGAATGACAAGGACAGTGACATGTGAAGATCTGGTGGGGATCTGAGTGTTCCAAGCACGGGGAGCCAGCACAGCAGATCAGCAGCTGGTAGGGGAACAAGGCTATGCTCAGAAAGAAACTTGCTGGCCATTTCCCCATATTGACTCTGCAGAGAAGTCTGTGTAAACCGTCTTTAACAAAGATCCATGAGCCATTA
Source organism: Bison bison bison (assembly GCF_000754665.1). Lineage (NCBI taxonomy): Eukaryota > Metazoa > Chordata > Mammalia > Artiodactyla > Bovidae > Bison > Bison bison. Next base: position 17,386,860 of record NW_011495082.1, read on the forward strand.
AACACGTCTCCTACTTGACAGTCCTACAGCTATCTTTCTAAAATTTGACCTTTAATTCTGAAAACCAAGACAATTTCTCAATTGTAAAAAGACAAATGATTAATATTGTTCTTACATTTATGCCCTTTTTATTTCCTAGAAGAAAAAAATTCAATGTCAAGCAAGGGCACTGTTTAGAGAGTCTTCTAAAGCTCTAGTCTACGTAATAACCCAAGGAAGTAATGTAAGACCACTGCTAATTTGGTACTTTCTACTAGTCAGATTTGGCAGTTAGGTGAGGAGCAAACATGTTATCCCACACTGATTCTGAACATAAACTTTTAGGTACAGAAGGCCAGATCTAGGTTTTGTGGTTTATATAAATGAATTAAAGCACGAGTGTGGACCAGGAATTAAAGTGGAATATAGAAATATCTATTAATCAAGTCATCATTAATCACAAAGTCTTAATTTAAAAATTAAGGCAATTATCTGTAAAACACCTTGTGAGATTTACATATTTTTAAAAATTTAGGTGTGTATAATTACACACACATAGGCACACAGATAAGATTTTTATTTAGTTCTTTCCATTTGGCAAAGCAGTATTACTCCAGTTTGATGGATGAGAAAACTGAAGTTCAAACCTCTTAAGTGACTTAAACATGTTTATAGTGTAAAATTAGGATTTAAACACAGCTATTTCTAATTCCAAAGTCCATCCTTTTTTGCTATGACACACTGAATTTTCAAATTTTGATAAACCTGAAGAATTTCATTTATTTGTTTTGTTTGTGGTGCTAACTAAATGAAAAGTATAAATAAATTACCAGAGAGAAAATTTTACTTAACTTCTTAAACAATAAGCAGTTTTTTAGACCCCTGGAAGTGTTTAGTCACATAGAACTGATACCCACAAAACAAAACAAAAAATTTGTTATATAAAATTATGTTTTATGTTATTGAGGTAGAATTGCCAAATAGTTATTGGAAATATTTTGTTATTCTTGTATAATTATTATGGGATGTAAAGTTAATGTTTATGAGCACTCACAATGTTTCAGAATGCAGTGTGCAAAATTCTTTGTAACTGTGGTCTCCTTTAACCTGTCCCAGTTTACAGTCAGGGAACCCGAGGTACTGTGAATATAAGTAACCAAGGTAAGTGAGGGAGCTGGGGTCACATGGTTCCTAAGTGCCAACCTGTCATGTTACTGTCATCTCTACAACCTTTGTAGTTTGAAAGCATTAGCATTTCTTTATAGATGGACAGAATAATTATGATCTTTCAGTCTTTCAGATGGCACTTCTTTTTACCTGGCTTTAAAGTGAAATTTATCCTGTTTATAATAAAATCTAGATTCTTCTTTTACATATGTAAACTTTATATATCCCTTTTACTCTTTTCCCAGGAAATTTTGGAAGATTTCAGGCCATTAGTGTCATTTACAGTTAACTGAAGTTTATTAGGTGGAAGCCTTAAAGATTAAATACCTTTCTTATTATTTATCATCAAACCTACTGTTGTAGTGGAGCAAGCTATTAGCACCTGAGGAAAATAGAACCACTGGTTGTTTGACGGAGATAAATTCCTGTAAAGGCCTTGAAGTTCAGTATGAACTTCATCCCTGCTTTTGATTGATTTATAAGCGGATCGGGCTTCCCATTCATAATGCAACAGAGTGAATCCTCTGGTGGGTATATTGGGAGCCACAGTTTTGAAAGTTTGTGATAATTCATCACTATGATTTAAACTTTCAAAATTATTCATTTCCGTTTCGACTGCTGGAAATGTTTTACTTTAATTAAAAACTTTTCAGTCCCCAGCATGCGTCATATGCATGGCATTGTTAATCTATATTTTCAGTTCATGGCTTTAAGCTGTGTCCACAATTGCAACTTGCATTCTCAGCAACTAGATGTGTGGTTACCCAGAAAGCTAGCCACTAAATGTGACTGCCTTGATAGAACTCAAACAGCATGTAACAATGGTAGGCCAGCATATCCCTTTTAGATACAGGTAGTGTGTTAAAAAAAAATTTCCCTATCAAGTCCTATGAGCTAAGAAATCAATGTTTTTTTATGAGGAAAGATTTGGAAAAAGAAACGAAGCCACTGAGATCAATCCTGGTTTTATTTAAGTAAAATGAATGCCCCTATGTAGAAGGAATATTTTCAATCTTGTTGAAGAGGTAAATAAGAAACTGTTTCACCTTCAAGATGCAGCTTGCACATGTGATGGAAAATTACTGAAGAGAAGCAGTCACATTTCAGAGTCTCAAACTGTTAGAAAGTGAGAGCAGTTTCTCTCCATGGAATTGTTACTGTGAAAAAACAGGCTAGCTTGTAACACTGGGGTGCTTGATTTCAAGTCCAAGTTTATATTGGGCCTTCAACAAGGTGTGGAACTGTAATAGGATGTGGTGGTTTGATACAAGGTAGTTTATAAGTCTAACCTTTAAAAGCCCATAGCATTCTCCTGAGAATTCTTTTTTTCTGATTTTTCTCTGGCAAGAAACACATGCGGGTCATTGTTAGATATTCCAAAGTTGTTAAATAAAATAAATATGAAACAATTACTATTGTATGGGAACATTTCCCTAGCATCTCTACTATGGTATATCTTTGGCATGATTAAATTGTTGGTAAAAATACACACACATACACACACACACACATATATATATATATATCATAGACACCTTGATACTCCTGATAACTTTGGGACAGTGTGAACTGCATTTTATTATCTTAGAATATAGCCTTTCGCCTCATACTGTCTTCAGAAATGAGATGAGAATAAGACCAATTATAATAAGAAGACCCAAGGCTCCTGGGATTTGGTCCTCACTGGGTAAGATTTTAGGGAAATCCCAATTAATCTGATTTAACGTCTACGAGAAAGTAATTTCTAGACAACTCTAATACAGATTTTTCATTGCTTTATGAAATTCTCAGTGTTCCAGTCTATAATTACTGCCTTGCTGACACGTGAATGAAGATCTACCGTGATCACAGTATGTCCCAGGCATGTTTGCTTTGGTAGACCCCACTTCTTCTTATATCAAATTCTAGTCCTAATGCACTTACTAGAATGCATTTCATTAAATTGATTTTAACGTAAAATTTTAATATAATTTTATTTTAGAAGGATAAATTATTTTTTGTGGACATTCTTTGAATATATATATATATATATTTAAAATTTTTGAAGACAGTGCTATATAATTTGGTGAGGAGACTTGGAAAGCTAACAGATCTTAGGTTTTGTGTTTGCAATGGCTAATGCAAAAAATGTCCCTAATTATGAAAAGCTGGTCTAAACTATTGTGGTTCTATACGGAGGTCTAAGATAGCCATTGCAAAGCTAGTTTCACGGCTCTTATAGCAACGTTGGTAAGTGTTTGCTCCCACTTTTGTAAGAAGTGATGTTGAAATGCTTGGGCTTCTTGAGACAAAATGCTGTTACCTTGAGGACAGTGTAACTGACAGAATCAGTGTCGTAAATCCCAGGTGAAACTGCTTCTTGATATGGAACAAGTATTACCCAGAGGCTAGTTTTTCAGTGTAACACATAAAATGATCCTTGGTTAATCTCACAGGTGCACACACATGTATGTATGTATGTGTAACCTTTTTAACATGACCATATTATATATCTTTATAGACAGCAGATTGAAGCCCTCCCACCCCCCACCTACACTGTAGGCACTGAAGATTTTTTTTTTTTTAAAGGTTGAACCTTGTGGATCAAAGATGAGGCAGGAGATATAAGATGGATTAAAGTTAAAATGAAGATAAATTCCTGAAGGCAAACAAAGGCATGAGAAGATGCAGAGAGCTTTCAAGGTTAAATAGAGTGATAATCTCAAAAGCCAAATGAATTTAGAGTTCTATTCTACTTTATCACAACCTTTCACAAATAAGACCCTAAAGAGATACCTGGGTGAATATGATGAGCTGCTGCAGTAGCTCACCACAGAAATTCCGTATCTATCATCTAATTGCCTCTTTCTTACAATTTTTCTCTTATGTTAAAAAAAAGACTCATTTTGAGATTATTTTAATGAATCATTGATATTTGGGTCATCCAATATAATGTGTATATTATTTTTCAGCTCACATCATTGGCTCTTAATTGTAGGCACCATTTTTTAATTAGAGAAAGAATATTTAAGTTGTCTGAAAGTGGTTAATGCCCTGATATAGAATTCTGTGCCAAAGTAGCTGGATTTTGAGTTTAAAGTCTCTGTAGAACAGCTAGTTTGACTGTGGTGTTAGCTGAAGATTTTCCTCCTCTTTCATTAATCTTTTCCTGTATACTTGCTGAATGCCTTTAGATCACTCATGACCTGGTCACTGAGGAACTTGCCAGCTAGCAGTTGACCAGTATGTGTCCTTTGTTTTGTATTCTGGATGATCTGATGGGTCGTCAGGTCAATGCCCAACTGTATTAGAAATAATAGCTGTAAGTGAAATCATGGTGAGCCTTTAAAAGCCCATAAAATGGGCGAAAAGCCATTTGATCACATGTAATGTTCAGGAAATACCCTAGGAGAAGTTTAGTTGTGTGAAACATAACAAGTGCATATACTTTAACTAATCCTGGCCACTGACTTATATTTTATATCAATGCTGAGTTCTCACCATTGTTGAATTTGATTTTTTAAAGCTAGGATAATTGGGAAGAAGATTATTGCAGTAGAGATGGTGCACAACATCTTACATTTGACTGCTAACATTTCTTTATGAGGTCACACAGCTCTACCGGTAGTTTCAAAAAGAAAGTATGTGTTGTGTTAGCATTATTTGACTATCTTCTAGTAGAAAATACATCATGTGGGAAATTTATATTTTAAGAATGCTATGGGTAAGAAAAATTTCCTGTCCAAAGTTAGAGTTTATAAAAATTAGAATGAGTAAGACAGTTATTCCAGAACTGAGAATATGAACTTTGTTTCCAAGTGGAACATATAGTTAACAAGGAGAATAAAGAAAAAGGGTTTGTGTTAAGGAAGACAGACTTTTTAGGCGTCTCATTATTTATGACAAATGTCTAAACCTTTGAAAGTGCAGCAGTGGCCTGAAAAAGTAAATCTAGACACAGTATGAGCAGATAGATGTGGGACCCACATTTATTTTTTTGAAATTGGAACTGAGCTAGCAGTTTGCTAGGTAATCGTGCCTGCTTGCTGGCAGTGGAAATTCTCCACACAACCAGACTGATCCTGCCCTGAGAACAGCACAGTTGAGTCTGAGTGGGTGGGGAGAGGCAAGGAGAGCCCAGATAAGTCCGTAGATGACCACAGTGCTACTGAATTGTGAACCAACTAGAAGGGGTGGGGTTTGGGCTTGTGAAATTCTGAATAATTGACAGCAGTGTTCTGAGGGTGCCGCTGGGCTGCTTGGAGAAACTGGAGATGATTTTAGAAGGTACACGGGTGCAACATGTAAAAACTCCAAGCCACATTTTAGAAAGAGAAGCACTTTAAATATATATAT
>NW_011495082.1:17392440-17401330 GCF_000754665.1 Bison bison bison
ATATATATATTTTTTTTTTCCCCCCTAATTAGATTAGGGAGAGAGGAAAAAAGCAAAACCAAACCTCAGTGTGGTGCTAATGTGTCCTAACTAGCCACTGGCACTTGCTGTCTCCCTATTGCATAATCTGGAGGCTGACCTGGGCAAACAGCTGCATCTAGCAAGATGTTTTTGGCCATTTTAAATGACCCATGGCATTGGCTTTTCACTTAAAATAAAGGTAGAAAGTTTTTTTAAGTGAATTTATTTAAGTAAAACTAATGATACTATTTAAATTAGAATACAAGTATATGAGTCTAGGTGTTACAGAGATAAGATACAAGTCAAGACAGCAGAATGCAAATGAGGGTCCTTTAGCCAACAGTGGTGTAGAGAGGCGCTTCAAGCCCTCTCTTATTTATGAGAGATTTTGGAGACGTTTTGCCACAGAGCATGTGCTAAAGCTTTCCTTTGTGCTTCCACCTTCTAAGGGTCAGAACTCTGTACACTGGGAGGGAGGCAGAACTCTGCTTGTTCAGCACTAGGGGAAACAATCAAATAGTTGAAATGGAAGCTTGGATAGACCACTCTTGAAATAAAAGAAATGCAATACAATTTTCACGTCCATACACTCACACTTAGAATGAATTAGCTTGAATACTCATGTTTATAGTCAGAAAATGGAAAAAAAAAGGCTTTTCTTTTGACTTTTTTTGAACATATGAAGTTTATTTCATACACTGGGTATTTAAAAATAAAACATATTTGGTAACAATTGAAGAAAATATAGCTAAAATTTAGCTGTATTTTAAAAGAAAAATTGTAAGTATATTCTGTAATCTTCAGTATATCATAACATAAGCCTTTGTCAAAAAATTCCATTGAGGAACAGTGATTTTTGAGTGGTCTGGGTTCATATCTAAGAGTCCAGAAATAGGATGTATTCATTTCTTTACTCTGACTCCTGCTTGCACTTTTCTTACAGGACCAGGGTCATCTAAGAAATTAACACTCAGCAAGTTATATGATATTTCAGCAAGTAGCTAACTCATAAATTTAGAGATTGCCACTTAAGTGGACAGTGAATGTAAATGGATTATTTTATGGAGACTTTGAGGCCTCTAATAACTTTCTGTAAAGATGACTTGATATATGAAGGGAGCTTTTGCACAGCTGATTTATTTGCTGTATGCTTTTTACCCTGAGCACATGGGCATTAAAATAAATGCCTTCAGTGCTAACTAAATCTAGAAGGGCTGTGTTAAGTATGGTTTGGAAAAAAAGTTGAATTGGATGACAAGCTTATAAAAATATTAACAGGAAATATTTTTATATCCATTGGGCTCTACTGGGAGCAGATTGGCTCAAAGTAGATCTCAACAGGTTATATTTTCATGTTCACCCCCTGCCCTGAAATTGCTGTCTCTTCTATAAAAGCTGAGTGCTGAAGAATTGATGCTTTTGAACTGTGGTGTTGGAGAAGACTCTTGAGAGTCCCTCAGTGATCCAACCAGTCTATTGTAAAGCAAATCAGTCCTGAATATTCATTGGAAGGACTGATGCTAAAGCTGAAACTCCAATACTTTGGCTACCTGATGCGAAGAACTGACTCATTGGAAAAGACCCTGATGCTGGGAAAGATTGAAGGCAGGAGGAGAAGGGGATGAAGAGGATGAGATGGTTGGATGACATCACCAACTCAATGGACTTGAGTTTGAGTAAGCTCCAGGAGTTGGTGATGGACGGGGAGGCCTGGCGTGCTGCAGTCCATGGGGTCACAAAGAATCGGACATGACTGAATGACTGAACTGAACTGAAACATCAGTTTGCTTTTTTGTATCTTGCCTAAATACCCTTTGGCTTCCCAGGTGGCACAGTGGTAAAGAATCTCCCGCCTGCCAATGTAGGAGGTGCAAGAGATGTGGGTTTGATCTTGGGTTGGGAAGATCCCTTGGAGTAGGAAATGGCAACCCACTCCATATTCTCGCCTGGAGAATTCCATGGACAAAGGAGCCTGGGAAGCTACAGTCCATAAGGTTGCAAAGAGCCAGACATGACTGAGCTCACACAAAAATACCCTTTACCTATTTTACTAGGTATTACAGTTATTGATGTATGCCTTGGTTTTTAAGCTCTGTATCTTACATATCTTACTCAACTCCCAAGATAGCGTCTTACTGGTAGTAGTCTTTCAATTAATGCTTTCTAAATTATTTTAAGTTTTGAAAGCTGCTTAGCTTGAATCCTTTTTACCACTTGCTATTGGAGTGGCTTTGGAAAAGTCGCTCAGTGTTTTTAACGCTTCATTTCTCCACCTAAATTGGGGTATAAAATTGGGGTATTAATAGTACCTGTCTCTTAGAGTTGCTATGAACAATCCCTACAGCCAAATACAGGAAGGGAGTCAATACATTTTAGATTTTTAATTTTGGTGATGATATCCAAATTAATTATTTCAGAGATGACTTTTACAGATTGTAGTAGTGGGAAGAAAACTGGACTGAAATCCAGGAATCTATATTTTCATCTTGTTTCTATTGGTATTTATATAACCTTAGCCTTAGGAATAATATTTCCTAAGTTTGTTTCCTCATTTATAAATATGAGGGTGTTTGGATATGATGTCTCTATACTCTTTCCATTAAAAAATTTTTATGACTTTTATTCTGTTTGTTCTTAATTGAAGAACATTCTAAAAATACAAGTAGTATGTGAACATTTAGGAGGTATTGCATAATCTATCTATGATAGAATGTACTTGATTAAAAGTTGAAAAATATTAAGGTCTTATTGAGACTACTGCAATTAAATAATCATTTAATCTGTCAGTCTCATTTATATAAGTGAAAGTAAGATGCATGCTTATTTTGTGGAACTTAACATTTTTATCTGTTTACCAGAAGCCAAAGCTGAACAGATGGTTTATTAAGTGAAGTTACTAAACCAGGTATTAGTACAACTGAATAAAAGGTCATACAAAGTTAATGAACGTATCATTTCCTCAAAAGACAGTTAAGGTAACCCTTTGGTGACTTCTTTGGATTCATTATGCTTCTCTTCGGATAACTGCTAAAGAGTTGAGTTGTTCTTCTGAGGGTCTATCTTTGAGTTAGGTTTCAAGGAAAATTGACATTTAAATCTTTATCATCTAGAGGCTGAACATATTCATTCACCTAATTAATGAATATCTTTTAAGTGGAACAACAAAGAAGATAATATTTAATTTATACTGTACCAGCAGTACTTAAAGAAATCCAAAATCTGGCTTGAAGAAGTCAGCAAATGTGGTGGTCATATGGGGAAATAAGGGTAGCTAACTGATTTTTAGTAGGCATGTGATTTATTCCAACTTGCAAGTAACATAATCTGACTTTTCTATTAAATTACAAATGAAAATATTTCACCCACTTCTATGAATCCATCCTTCAAAAGGGAAAGTATCAGAATATAACGATGTTTGAGGGTGTTTATTTTGTCATTGTTGGATCTTGCGAAAGAAGAGAAGCAAAGGAGGTGACTGGACAGAAGCTTCACACCGCAGCATGGCTGGAGCAGAAGATGAACAACCGACTGAGTATCGCCAAACATCTGCTGCTGCTGCTGCTGCTAAGTCGCTTCAGTCGTGTCTGACTCTGTGCGACCCCATAGACGGCAGCCCACCAGGCCCCGCCGTCCCTGAGATTCTCCAAGCAAGAACACTGGAGTGCGTTGCCATTTCCTCCTCGATGCATGAAAGTGAAAAGTGAAAGTGAAGTCGTTCAGTCGTGTCTGACTCTTCGCGACCCCATGGACTGCAGCCTACCAGGCTCCTCCGTCCATGGGATTTTCCAGGCAAGAGTACGATAACCAAATCCATGAGATTCCATGGAGAGTACTAGAAAAAACAGAATTAAAGAACAAGTAGGACTTTAAGGAAGTACAATATCCTTAAAGAAATAAAATGAGTTAATGCAACCATGAAGCAATAACAGGCTGTTAGGGGAAAAAAGTTGATCATTTAGAGATCATCAAAATAAAAAGAAGTTCAATAAATGGGCTGAATAGTGGGATAAACATAGATGAAGTTTAATTAGATCTTAAGAAGACTGAACGAAAGATTTCATCTAGAATTCAGCACAAAGACACAAGGATGAAAAGTACAAAATAAATGATTCTTGTGGGTTTAAAAATTGCCATATCCATTTGAAAGTTTTCCAAGAGGAGAAAAATTTCTGACAGTGCCCGTATACCTGAATACTCTCAAACATGGATTATTATTTTTAAATTTATTTATTTGTTCTCTGCTTCTCTACATTTAACTGTAACTTGTCTTCTTTTATAGCTACATGGTTGGCAAAGACCCAGTAAATTGAAAGGATTCAAAGTTGCTTATCATGGTTTTTTTTAATTTAGTTTTAATCGGAGGATAATTACAGTGTTGTTTCTGCCATACAACAATGTGAACCAGCCATGATTATATATGTATCCCTCCTCTCTTCAGCTTCCCTCTCACGCCCCTCATCTCACCCCTCTAGGGGTCACAGAGCACTAAGCTGAGCTCCCTGTGTTACCCAGCTCCTCCCCCCACCTGTTTGTTTTACAGGAGGTAGTGTATGTGAGTCAATGGAGAGGGTGGGACAAATTGACAAGCTTGTTATTGATTAGTTTTTCTTGAAAATCCAATAGTTTAAAGACTGTGAATGGTATTTAATTTGCATCTATATGACTATCGAGGTTGAACATCATTTCCTATATAAGATAGATAAATGCATATATATATATATATTGTTTTCCTATTACCTACTCAAGATATATGGCTTTTTTCTGTTAAATGATTGCTTTGTTGTTGATATATAAACATTCTTTGTATTTAAGGGCTAATGATACTTTGCTAGTCATTTAAGCTGTAAATACATTATCTTGATCTGCTATTAAAAATTAGTTATATTTTGTCCTTAAGATAAGTTTTTTCCCCATTTATTCAGAAGGTCAATATTTTCTTTTTGTTTTCTAGATCTTATGATTATCTTAAGAAGAATTTTTTTTTTTTTTGGCTAATCTGCCAACCTAAGGTATATTTTATATAACTCCTTTATTGTTTTATTTTTAAGTTTTAGATCTTACATCAATTTGAAATTTGTTTAGTTACCATATAATCATATACATTAGATGGCCAGTTCTTTTCTCATATTAGATATGTATGTGTCTACTATGAGTGTAAAAGTGTGAATTTTCTATTTGTTTCCTTTGATATCTTTATTTCTCTCCTAATACCAGACTACTGTAAACTACCAAACATTAATATTTATAACTGGTAGAAAGTGATCTTGTGTTATTCTTTTTCTGCAAACTTACCTTTGCTATTCTTCTATATTTACTGTCTCTAAAAAAAGCTTTTGAATATATTTCTCAGCCTTCTATATGAATTATGCTTTTTTTGTTTCAAAATAAAACACCTAGATATAAAACCACAAGAAAATCACATATGTGCCTTTGTGAATTAATATAATGTGAGTACTTTTCTAGCTACTACCTGAGTTAGGAAACAGAATTTTGCCTACCATCCTAGAATTCATCCATTTGCCTTATTCTAATCCTAATCACCTCACTGAACCTAGTCATTCATCTAATTAATGACAGTTTATTAAGTACAGTTACAAAGTAATATCTAATTCATACTGTACCAGCAGTATGTAAAGAGATCCAAAATATAACCTGAAAAAGTTAGTAAATGTAAGTTTGGAAAAGAGGAATAATATAGGTTCACTTTTACTACCTTGATTTTTATATTAATCACTTCCTTGAGCTTCTTTACCAGTTTTGCATCCCTGTAGTCTAACACCTTGTTTATAGATTTGCTGTGCCTTTTATATCTTTTGTTGTTGTTTAGTTTCTAATCATATCTGAGACTTTTGTAACCCCCATGGACTGTAGCCACCAGGCTCTCTGTCTATGGGATTTTCTAGGCAAGAATACCAGAGTAGGTTACATTTTCTTCTCCAGGGGATCTTCCCAAGCCAGGAATTGAACCCGTGTCTCCTGTATTGGCAGGCTGATGCTTTACCACTGAGCCACCAAGGAAGCCCTTTATATCTTTTAGCATAAAATGTCTCTATCTGTTTCTTCTTTGGAATTCATTTGTTGAAGAACTTAGTTCATTTAACCTTCAGGATTTCCCACTGTGGATTGGTAATTTCATACTTAGTGCTATGCTATTGCTCACATTCCTCTGCCCTCTGACTTCTTGCATGTTGGCATCTGGTTCCAAAGACTTGATGGGTTAGATCCCTTTGCAAACCTATTGGTTGTCTTGGTTTGTCATCAAGGAGACACGTACTGTCTGGTTTTATCTCAGTCCCCTCATCCCGGCCAGAATTTCTCCCTCTCTGTAACTCTTGTATTATAATGTTAGCAACCATTCATGTTAATTGGGAACTGGTGATATATGTAAGTTTAGTATTTTGTTTTCATTTATCAGATGGAATAGTTTTATGAAATGTTGCTGTTCCTCATCTTTTATGGTATTTACCCAATGGTAGAATTCATATAAGGAAGGCAGTATAGATGCTTATTTTTCTTAATTTACCAGTTTCCAGGAGAGTGAGTTGATTTTCAGTCATCTTCTAGAGACCCATTGGCTTTTTCCCTCTGTCTTTATAAAGTGAAAGTGAAAGTGAAAATGAAGTCACTTAGTCATGTCCGACTCTTTGCTACCCCGTGGACTGTAGCCTGCCAGGCTCCTCCGTCTGTGGGATTCTCCAGGCAAGAATACTGGAGTGGGTTGCCATTTCCTTCTCCAGGGGATCTTCCCGATCCAGGGACTCATAGTTTTAAATGTATTTTGGTATATTTCAATCTATCGGCATTATTGTCTTATTGAAACTCAGTTGTCTCATTTTTGGCTGATGGAAACCTCTTCCAGTTGACTTTTGAGTGTTTTGGCAGGACCCTACTAGTTCTTGATTGCTTACTTTGTATTTACTCTCTGATTTGACAAGATTTTTTTATATTTATCTTACATATTTCCTGTCTCAGTCCTAGAATCACACTTTTTCTAAGAAATCAAGCTGAATGGTTTAGTGGAAAATTGAATTTCAGGATTAAAGTCTGGATGGTAGGGATGTTTATTTATCTTGGACTAGTCATTGTTCCTATGCATTTTAATAAAATTAATTATGTTGGCAGAAGTGAAACATACAGAAATATATGTTTAAATGTATACATATCCAAAGATAATGTATCTTAGGGATTTATACTGATATTTTCAAATCAGTTTAAGTATGACAGGATTTTACTTAACCTTTCCTCAAGAACATAGGGGTTTGCAGAATTAGATTTATGCTGTAATTTCTTGTTTTCTTTATTAAGAAATTATACATATAGTAGTCTTAGAATGACAATACTAATATAATGACTATCAATATGCTTATGGGTCACATTTATGTGTGATTTTTGCATATGCCATCCTCATTCCTTGCTCATTTTCTGGTAGTTGAATTACAAGGTCTGAGTATATAACAATTACATACTATATTTTCCTTTTAACTTAGTAATCCATTTTTTTTGGTTCTAAATGTAATTATAAACTTAATGCTCACTGTCAGTGCTTATGTTGCTGTTTCTCATTTTGATTGTCAGTATTCTTTGCCTGGTAGATTCTTAAGGAAGCGCTCATGAGAACATTCCTGAATTCTTTAATGTTGATAATTGTTTGTCTTACACTGTTTATATTTGAAAGTCAGTTTTGCTGGATATGAAATCCTTGATTCACGTATTCTGTCACTGAGATTCTCAAATATATTATTCCATTTTCTTCTGGCATAAAGCATTGCCATCAAAGCCTGATGATAATCTAATTTTATTTTTCATATAAAATGAATGTTTTCCTTTAAAAAAAAACTGCACAAAGGGTTTTTTCTTTTAAAGTTTGGTAATTTTACTAGAGTGTACTTTAGATAGTAGTTCTTAGTTTAAATTGTCAAGTACATATGTGCTGTTTTAAATGCAGTTTCAAATCTGTAATTCAAGCAAGTTTTCTTGAATATTAGTTTTTAGATTTGTTCCAGTCTCTTGGTTTGTTTTTTTTGTTTTAGGGACTTGTGTGATCTATATCTTGGGTTGGCTTTTTAGGACAACATATTCAGTATTTTATCTATTCAATGTTTATCTTTCCTTTATTTCTAAGCCATCTTTATCTTTTCTTTTTCCAAAAATTTCTTAGATATAATGTACATAGAAAAAATTTAACCATTTTAGTGTAAAGTCCTTTGGATTTTAAGAAATGCATAAATCTTGTAAATGTCACCACAGTCAAGATATGGAAATAGTTCTAGCACTCTCATCCCTTAAATTCCTGTATCTCCTCTGTAACTGAAAATTTACCCAACCCCAGTCCCTGGCAACCACTGATTTATTTTCTGTCTCTATAGGTTTGTATTTACAAAAATATCATATAAAAGAAATTGTACATATGTCTTCTGTGTCTGAGTTCTTTCATTAATGAAATACATTTTAGATGTACACATGCTGTTGTAGTTATCATAGTTCATTCTTTAATCCTGGAATTTAATTTAATTAATTAAAGTTAATTCTTTAATTTAATACTGGAATGTGAAGTCAAGTGGGCATTAGAAAGCATCACTACGAACAAAGCTAGTGGAGGTGATGGAATTCCAGTTGAGCTATTTCAAATCCTGAAAGGTGATGCTGTGAAAGTGCTGCACGCAAAATGCCAGGAAATTTGGAAGACTCAGCAGTGGCCACAGGACTGGAAAAGGTCAGTTTTCATTCCAATCCCAAAGAAAGGCAATGCCAAAGAATGCTCAAACTACCGCACAACTGCACTCATCTCACACGCTAGTAAAGTAATGCTCAAAATTCTCCAAGCCAGGCTTCAGCAATATGTGAACCGTGAACTTCCTGATGTTCAAGC
>NW_011495082.1:17401430-17410285 GCF_000754665.1 Bison bison bison
ATATCAAATTGCCAACATCCGCCGGATCATGGAAAAAGCAAGAGAGTTCCAGAAAAACATCTATTTCTGCTTTCTTGACTATGCCAAAGCCTTTGACTGTGTGGATCACAATAAACTGTGGAAAATTCTGAAAGAGATGGGAATACCAGTCCACCTGACCTGCTTCTTGAGAAACCTATATGCAGGTCAGGAAGCAACAGTTAGAACTGGACGTGGAACAACAGACTGGTTCCAAATAGGAAAAGGAGTACGTCAAGGCTGTATATTGTCACCCTGCTTATTTAACTTATATGCAGAGTACCTCATGAGAAACGCTGGACTGGATGAATCACAAGCTGGAATCAAGATTGCCAGGAGAAATATCAATAACCTCAGATATGCAGCTGACACCACCCTTATGGCAGAAATTGAAGAGGAACTCAAAAGCCTCTTGATGAAAGTGAAAGTGGAGAGTGAAAAAGTTGGCTGAAAACTCAACATTCAGAAAATGAAGATCATGGCATCTGGTCCCATCACTTCATGGGAAATAGATGGGGAAACAGTGGAAACAGTGTCACACTTTATTTTTCTGGGCTCCAAAATCACTGCAGATGGTGACTGCAGCCATGAAATTAAAAGATGCTTACTCCTTGGAAGGAAAGTTATGACCAACCTAGATAGCATATTCAAAAGCAGAGACGTTACTTTGCCAACAAAGGCCTGTCTAGTCAAGGCTGTGGTTTCCTGTGGTCATGTATGGATGTTAGAGTTGGACTGTGAAGAAGGCTGAGCACCAAAGAATTGATGCTTTTGAACTGTGGTGTTGGAGAAGACTCTTGAGAGTCCCTTGGACTGCAAGGAGATCCAACCAATCCATTCTGAAGGAGATCAGCCCTGGGATTTCTTTGGAAGGAATGATGCTAAAGCTGAAACTCCAGTACTTTGGCCACCTCATGCGAAGAGTTGACTCATTGGAAAAGACTCTGATGCTGAGAGGGATTGGAGGCAGGAGAAGAAGGGGACGACAGAGGATGAGATGGCTGGATGGCATCACCGACTCGATGGATTTGAGTCTGAGTGAACTCCGGGAGTTGGTGATGGACAGGGAGGCCTGGCGTGCCGCGATTCATGGGGTCGCAGAGTCGGACACGACTGAGCGACTGAACTGAACTGAACTTATTCTTTAATTGCCAATCACTGAGTAATGTTCCAGCATGTAAGTGTACCAGTAGCATGGTCTGCATCTTCATTCTTCCATTGAGACATGTGTGTTTTTTCTGATTTTTAGTAATTTTGTGTAAACCTGCTGTAATATTTTGTGGGTGAGGTTTTTGTGTGATCTAAGTTTTTATGTCACTTGAGTAAATATGCAGAAGTGGAACTTCTGGTTGATATGGTAGTGTTTGTTGAGGAAGGTATGTGTGACCAGAAAGAATGAAAGTAGTGTGAGAAGAGAGGAAGTACTTGTAACAACGATAAGTTCTTGATCTCATTCCCCCGCCAAGATCCAGATGCTTATTTGTTTTTCCCATAACTTGGTTGTCCAGTTATTCTTTGAATTTCATAAAACAAACTAATGTCCTTTGGAAAATCTATTTTTTATCCCTTTAGGCTGTTCTAAGTGGATTTCTGACATGTGCAACTGAAGAAAGATTTGTATTAGGGCAATATTTTTTTGAGCCCTTAGAGGGAGCTAGCTACTGTGCTAAACTCTTAACACGCATTTTATAATTAATTCACTGGCGTTATCCAGCCTTGTACACTGGTTGCAATGAAAATTTAACTCATTGTTTTGAAAAAGAGAGAGCAAATGAAAATAAATAACCTTATGTGAAACTAATGTGTTTACTAAAGTGTTATAAACATTCTGTCAAGCATTGCCAATACATTTTTGCTTTTGGAGAAGTTTACTTTTCATTACAAATGACTTTATTGTTTAATACGGGCATTTTAATGTTGACAAGTAAAGTACAAGTCTACTTTGCACAAAAGAACAAGCCACCTTGTTATGAATTCACACATGCATATGTAGATTACTTCTTTGGTGTATATATTAATAAATAAAATATTCATGAACTGAAAGCCTTAAAATGAGGGATTTGAAACCATGATGGCTAAAGCACTTTGTTATTTCCATTAGTTCTAACAATATTCAGCTTTCTGGTTTCCTTTGGAAGAGATTTTTAAAATACAAATGATATAAAAGATCTCTAAATATGGGCTATGGCCTTTACAGAATAAGATAATTTGCTATCCTTCTACTTGGGGATTAATACTCTTTTTTTGTTGAATCATTTTGTAAGGACGCAGATAGGTTCTGTTAGTGGTTCAGATGCTACTTGCTGCTGGAGTTGAGAAAAGGGAGAGGTCAGTTGCTGAGTTGGAGGATCAGGGAAGGCTTGGTGGATAAGGTGGTACTGGGATGAGGCCTTGTAAGTTATTTAAGTTATTTTTTTTCCAGAGACCATTGACACTAATAAGAATACCTTTATTAAATTAATATGCTTGTAAGGTACTAAACTTAAGACTCAGGTAAATGATTCACCTTCAAAAAAGTAATTAAATTTCTTTTTCACAGTGTTTTGAATATCCATAGTTGAAATCAATGGAGAAGGCAACGACACCCCACTCCAGTACTCTTGCCTGGAAAATCCCATGGATGGAGGAGCCTGGTGGGCTGCAGTCCATGGGGTCGCTAGGAGTTGGACACGACTGAGCAACTTCACTTTGACTTTTCACTTTCATGCATTGGAGAAGGAAATGGCAACCCACTCCAGTGTTCTTGCCTGGAGAATCCCATGGACAGAGGAGCCTGGTGGGCTGCCGTCTATGGGGTCGCACAGAGTCGGACACGACTGAAGTGACTTAGCAGCAGCAGCAGTTGAAATCAATAAATCCATATGGCTGGATTCTTGACCAAGTATTATAACAGGAAAATCACACCCTCTTTGATCTTATCTCCTGCCATTGCACATGGAAAAAGCAACATCTAAAAGAAAATTATTCTATTATCTAAATCATTATGGAATATTATTATTATGTTTAGCCAAAAATTCTATGTTGTATGTTTGTTTGTAGTTGATTGACCTGATTTCCAGCAAGAGAATTATTTTAAAATTTTCATTATCTCTTAGAGAAATAGTAGATCATTAAAAATGAACATTATTTATTCAGTAGAGATCAAAAGCATCAATGTGGTTACTCAGTAAAATATACTTTTAGATTTAAGAATAACTCATGGCTTTTCAGAATTATAAAAGCACACTTTGAAACAGGAAAAATCATCATGGCATTTAGAAGCAATAGAAAAAATAATATATAACCTCTTTGTAATTGATTACAACAGGACCTCCCAACATTTCCTATTGGGAAGTGTTGCTGATTATTTATGAAATAGGCAAGAAATAGTAGTTCAGAGTTGGCATAAATTCTGAATTAATCTCTTGAGTACTTGCCTGCTATACAGCATTATCACCCTGATGTTCTGATATACACGGATCACTATAGACACTTGTGAGCAGAAGTTTTCCAGATGTTTACAAGATGTTGAAAGATTTGATCGCACAGACATTCATTAACAGTATTTGTATGTAAACACTGTTACCACTTTAGTAAATGTGGTATTATATAAATTTATGGTGCCATGTTAAATATCACAGGCAAGTTTAATCCATGATGCAAATTGTATTTAGTAATGCAATAGACCACATGCTTTGACATGACTGTCTTGCACTCTTTGATTGAGTCCCTCAGTCTTCAGATACATCAGTGGGGCATGTGGTGACCCCAGACTTTTGGGCAGGTCAGCCTCTTCCATTTTACTGAGTACACAATATAAATCTGTTGTTGTTTAGTCACCAAGGTGTGTCCAGTTCTTTTGTGACTCCATGGACTGTAGCCCATCAGGCTCCTCTGTCCAGATTTCCCAGGCTACTGGAGTGTGTTGCCATTTCCTTCTCCGGGGGATCTTCCTGACCTAGGGATCGAACCTACATCTCCTGCATTGGCAGGTGGTTTCTTTACACTGAGCCACCAGGGAAGCCCAACAAAAAATACATATCAATTTTGACACACGCTATGCCAATAAAATGGCTTGAAAACCCTGGAACCAGCATTTTTGAGCAGAAGTTATGTGAAAGATACTGGCCTAACCACTCAAAGTGTTAGTTGTCTAGTTGTGTCCAACTTTGTGCGACCCTATGGACTTCAGCCTGCCAGCCTCCTCTGCTCATGGAATTCTCCAGACAAAAATGAAAGCACTGAACCGCAATTCTGTGGAAGATACTGGCCTAAGAAATAAAAGTGATTTAAAAACAAAGAACAAGATATTTTAATGCTTTTAGGTGCTCAGTTGCTCAGTTGTGTCTGACTCTTTTGCAACCCCATGGACTGTAGCCCACCATGCTTCTCTGGCCATGAACTTTTCCAGGCAAGAATACTGGAGCGGGGTTCCATTTCCTACTCCAGTGGATCTTCCCGACCCAGGGAAAGAACCCATGTCTCTTGCATCTCCTGCATTGGCAGGTAGATTCGCTTCCCAGCACCTCCTGGGAAGCCCTTTTATGGTTTAAAAAGTATTTAAAATCTAACATAAGAGGGATATGCAATGAATAAAGTGTTACAAACTCAAATTTGTTATTTCTGTTTAAATGAACTTAACATGCATTCCAAGCCCTCATTTCCATCATATTGGAAAACATTCTTGCCAGATCAAGACGGTGTCCAGTTTAAGTCATATCTTCTGAACCAATTCTGACAACTTCAAGGCTTCATTCCTACTCCCCTTTCTAGGATCCTCTAGGTTCTTGAGTGCTTCCATATCTTGCTGACACCGGGGGAAGACAGCGTGATCTGAGGTGCCTATCTTTTGTGTTCACTGCTGTTTAATAACTTTCCCTCTGTTCTCTCAGTGTCAGCAAAGTGCAGTGATTATTCTGAAAAGCTTACTCTGTACTCTAAGTCTCCCTCACCACCCCCAAACATTCCTTATCATCTTAACTTTTAGGGCTGCCATAATCTCAATTTTTACCTTACCTCTGTGCCGTACTTGGGCAGCTGACTGTTCTTAGATTCTCTTTGTATTCCAAAGAATTCAAGAAAGGGTGATGGAGTGGACATGGATTTCAGGATATTTCTATGTCTAGACATGCCGTGTTGTCCAAAGCAGCAGCTCCATGTTAAGCATCACACTGCTAGGCTTTCTCTCTCCAACATCCTGCCAAGAGGTGGAGCTTTTCCTGCCACATAGTCTCATGAAAGTTTGGTGGCCTCTGAAGTCTCTGTTTATCTGGGTTTCAAGCCTTCAGTGAGAAAAGGAGGCGCCAGGGACAAGAATTTAACAGTTGCACATTGCTGCTGTCCCCCAAGCTTCTCCAAGCTCTCTTTGCCATTCACATCTGTTGCTTTTGTTGTTCAGCTGCCAAGTCATGTCCAGCTCTTCACAACTCCATGGACTGTAGCACACCAGGTCTCCCTATCCCTCCACTATCTCCCAGCATTTGCCCAAGTTCATGTCCAATGCGTCGGTGATGCCATCTAACCATCTCATCCTCTGTCGTCCCACCTCTCCCCTGCCCTCAATCTTTCCCGGCATCAGGGTCTTTTCCAATAGGTACATACAAAGGTTCCACCCAATACGTAAGCATGTTGCTCCTCCCACCCCAAGGTAGTTTGTAATTTAAAATGGTATTTTTCAAAATTTTCTGATAGAAACTCTTTGTGAATAACACATTTCCTTATCAACCCCAGATACCACACGTTTACCTTACTCTTACGAATTGCAGAGTACTCTATTCCATTTCATTAGGGGGAAAAGACAAAAACAAAAACTCAATGCTTTAGACTCAGGAGAATGATTTCATGACCTTCCTGTGGGCCTTGATCAGCCGTTTGAAAAGCAGTGCTCTAAACCTCTGTTCTGAGTCATTCTTTGTTCCTTTTAAGCAAAGCCATGCCAGATTTTTAAATTCTAGTAGACATCATCCCTTTTCAAGTGGTTGGATCTTGCAAATGAAAAGAGCTTTGACCTTCAAACCAGTATCTATGCAGTGTGCTTAGAAAATTCATTTGAATTATTTGTTTTGGCCTGTATCCTATTCTCCACCTTTGGCCGTGAATACCTCTGAGTATACAGGCAGAAAACAGTAAGAAAAATGAGAGCAAAAAATCTACAGATTTTATCCTGATACATATAAATCAGAACAGAGAACCACAGAATTTAAGAACACCACAGAAAAGCAGAGACATTAATTTTCCCAGCCAAGCGGTTCAATGAGACATAATCATCTGGCTTGTCCCAGGCCACAGAACTCGTTGGAGCCAAAAACGCAAACCCCTGGCTCTTGACTGTCATGTCACCAGTTTTTCTGCTTAACACTATTCATTCTCTTCTTAAAGTCAGAGTATTGGTAAAATGAAAGCACATATGAAGCACTAACATGGAATGGAAACTCAGTCTCACCATGTACTTAATGATTGTTAGCTCTTTTTTCCTCTTTCTTCATGAAGAACCTGAGGTTGAAGTATTCATTCTGTCTGATGGTAGTTCCTGATTTTCTACATTCTGTCTTTTCTTTTATTTCATTCTTGGGAGAAGAGTAAAGAATACTGCCTATACTTTTGTGGGGTCACTTTTAAACTGTGGTATTAGGGAGCCTAAAACTCAAGTGCTGTAAGACATAGATTTGGGGGGATTAAACTGATAGTCACTTTACTCTTTGGCTTTAGCCAGTAATATATTAATAGCACCATCTTCCATTTCAACTCATCTTAGGGGAAACATATTTCATACACTGACCTAAAGATATCTGGACAGTTCTGATGATGTACATCAGGGATCTGCAAAAAGCGGTATTTAAAAATATGTATCTAAAATACGTAGGCTATGATCCGTGGGGTCGCAATGAGTTGGACATGACTGAGCAACTAACACACACACATTCACTGGAAAGTCTGATGCTGAAGCTGAAGCTCCAATACTTTGGGGAAGAGCTAAATCATTGGAAAAGATCCTGTTGCTGGAAAGATTGAAGGCAAAAAGAGAAGTTTACAAAAGAGGATGAGATGGTTAGATAACATCACTGACTCAGTGGACCTGAATTTGAGCAAACTCTGGGAGTAGTGGAGGGCAGAGGAGCCTGGTGTGCTGCAGTCCATGGGGTCCTAAAGAGTGAGACATGAGTTAGCAACTGAACAACAATCATCAGTAAGATGATTAAGTAAATTATAATAAATCCATTTTAAAATAAAAATTATTATGCAAAATGTTGTAGAAAATAAATTGTTATCCAGTCTTGGAATATGATATTGAGGATGTGTCCGTGGTTATGGGGAAAGTTTGTGTTTTGAAAGATTTTATAAAAAGATTTAAGATTGCATCCTCAATATGAGATTAACTAACAAAAATTGAATAGAAAAAGATTAGAAGGAAATAAATCAAAATATAATAATGATTATCTCTGGGAGATGGTTTACACTGATCCAGTTTTCTTCTTCCCTTCTGAGTCTTAATTTTTTCAATTACTATATATTGTACATACTCAGAAAAAATTTAAAAAAATTAAAAGTTAAGTATTTTAAAAATATGTAATATTTTTTAAAAACACTGGAAGCAGGAAAAATCTCAGGTTTTAGTTTGTATTTGGTTACAGCTTTTAAGGAAACTTCATGAGTTGGGATGTTAACACAATTTCTTGGATGGCATATCCTAAGACGTAACCTCAATGACTTACAGCCACTGTCAGTAACGTGCAACATGAAAAAATAGGATGTTAAATGGAAAGGGCATCGGCCTTTAAACAATAGGTGGAGTTATTATTTAGCATTGTGAGTGGGCCAGGGTGCTTGTTTATCTCCTGCTGCTCTTTATAACCTAAGACTGTTATTAGATCCAGAATAGAGGAGTGAGTTGGAAAAAAATAACAAGAAATAAATAGCTCCTCCAGCTCCTCTTTGAGGAAGTTACCTGCAATCAGTCTTGCTAGAGTGAGTGGCAGATACAAATGGGTCTGAATTCTTGAATTCACTGCCTGTACCAACAGTCCGTGCTGCAGTAGTTGAAGCAGTCTTCCTTCCAAGATATTGATTTCCTATGGAATTGTCATTTGAAATGATGGATTTACAGTTGGGTTGGGACCTGGAGGGGAGATGGTTGTGTTTGTGTTGCAGACATGAATCTTGACAGGCTTTGTCCTCTACACAAAGGACAAAAGGAAAGGAAAGAAATTATTAGAGATGGGGAAAAGATTAAAGAAAACACTTGAATCATCTTCCAGTTTCACGGGCCAACTTCTAATACTTATGCAAGGTTATTTATTTATAAGTCCATCATTTCACAGTAGTTGAATTTTTTGATTGTTCCTGAAGCCAAAGTAGTAACACTTATGGTTATGTACTTTGCAATAGAAATGCAGATTTTTTTTTTTTTTTTTTAACCAGAGTATCCATTGGTAGTTATTTTCTTTTTCTCAGAGATTTGAAGGCTGATCTTTAGGTCACCACGATCACAGTCTTTTTCTCTGTAGATCAGATTTCCTAGCTCCATTTAAGAAGGTCATGATTCTGAATTGTTTTCTTCTGTCCTAAGACACTGGATCTTCCTCCCTTCTTCCTGTTCTTCCTTCTGTTATCCTCTTTTATGTGATATGAATTTCATGTAATGTGGATCTTCTTTGTCTGTATGCAATATGTTATTACTCTTTTTTTGCCACACCTGGAGGCAGATTATTCCATTCTTTTTTCCTTTTTTTTTTTTTTTTAATTTGTTTTTCCTTTATGCTCTTATTTTTTATTTCAGAAACAATGGAACTTCATTGGTTTGGGGCTCATTAATTAGACTGATTGTTTTCTTGACATGAATTAATTTCTTATTTTTCTAG
>NW_011495082.1:17410385-17410845 GCF_000754665.1 Bison bison bison
TAGACAGGTTCAAAGGTATTAATATATCCCTTTGTTTTCTCAGTTTTCACAGTATAGTCCATGATACAAAGTAGGTACATGAGATTGCATATGCTTGTGTAGTAAAGTATGTAGTATTAAAAACATTAAGTTGATATAGCAATTAATGAATACTTATCACCAAGGAATATAATATTCTTCATAAATTTTATAACAACAAAAATTTGGCTTTATTGTCAGAATATATTTTTTAAGCCATTTTCTACATAAAGTTTTCACTAGAAATCACTGATTTATCTACTTACAGCAAGTATAATGAACCAAATTAAATCACTTGTAGGTGATGAAACATCACCCATATATACTATATAATAGGTGCTGTTACTAGTTTGGGGGGGCCGCTGAGTCATTATCTCCTCAAATTGAATGACCACTGAGATTCTTTGTTGTTTCACTATATATATATATATATATATATATA
>NW_011495082.1:17410945-17447469 GCF_000754665.1 Bison bison bison
ATACTCTATTTTATATATATATATATATATATTTGTCTTTAATCAGCTGACTTTTCTTTGTCTTACACACTTTTTTCCTCTTCTCTAATTTTCTACTTTTTGCGGGGAGCTGCCCGTGAGAACGGGGTCCTTTGTCCGAAGGACACAGCTCTGGGAGCTGCCTCAGTCCTTGAGGGTTTGCTTGCAAACATAGCTCTCTGTCCCGCCACCCCAGAGATTAGGTGCTTATTTACTGCAGGCACCTGGAGGTCTGTGCAAACTTCTCACGCACAGAGAAATGTTATCTGGTGTAAGAAATAATAACAGGGAGCCATTCCCATGCTCTCAAGATTTCTTGTGACTGTTTGTAAGATGTATAGGCCAACCAAGAAAAAATGTCAACTGTCTTGTCTTTCTCACGCTTTTCTGTATAAATATGAGATGTTGAATAAAGTTGGTGTCAGACTGCGTCCCTTCGTGGTGACGTGTCTGAACCTCTCGACCCCATCTTTGTAGTCTCTTGCTTTAGTTTCTTTCTTAGCCCCACCGTGCATGTTCTCAGGACCTGATCGACTTTGCCGGCTGGCTCCGGCAACTTTTAATCTACTGTGAACTAGAAAGATGGGATCTATCCTTCATAGAATTCTACCTGAAGCTGGAATAAGTAGTCACTGAATAATATTTAAAAATAGAGTTTGTACATAGCTTTTGACCTCTATTTTTGCTTCCTTGAGCTCTTTAATAAAATACTTTATTTCCTGATTCTTAATAGGATTACAGAGATTTAATGTTGTTGGCCAGGTGTGATGTTGAAATATTTGACTATTTCTATGTAATGCTGGAATCAAGATTGCTGGGAGAAATGTCAATAACCTCAGATATGCAGATGACACCACCCTTATGGCAGAAAGTGAAGACGAACTAAAAAGCCTCTTGATGAGAGTCAAAGAGGGGAGTGAAAAAGTTGGCTTAAAGCTCAACATTCAGAAAACTAAGATCATGGCATCTGGTCCCATCACTTCATGGGAAATAGATGGGGAAACAGTGGAAACAGTGTCAGACTTTATTTTTCTGGGCTCCAAAATCACTGCAGATGGTGACTGCAGCCATGAAATTAAGATGCTTACTCCTTGGAAGAAAAGTTATGACCAACCTAGATAGCATATTGAAAAACAGAGACATTACTTTGCCAACAAAGGTCCGTCTAGTCAAGGCTATGGTTTTTCCAGTGGTCATGTATGGATGTGAGAGTTGGACTGTGAAGAAAGCTGAGTGCCGAAGAATTGTGCTTTTGAACTGTGGTGTTGGAGAAGACTCTTGAGAGTCCCTTGGACTGCAAGGAGATCCAACCAGTCCATCCTAAAGGAGATCAGTCCTGGGTGTTCTTTGGAAGGACTTATGCTGAGGCTGAAACTCCAATACTTTGGCCACCTCATGCGAAGAGTTGACTCATTGGAAAAGACTCTGATGCTGGGAGGGATTGGGGGCAGGAGGAGAAGGGGACGACAGAGGATGAGATGGCTGGATGGCATCACCAACTTGATGGACGTGAGTCTGAGTGAACTCTGGGAGTTGGTGATGGACAGCGAGGCCTGGTGTGCTGCGATTCATGGGGTCGCAAAGAGTTGGACACGACTGAGCGACTGGATTGATTGATGCAATGCTTGTGTTAACAGGAGGTCAAATATCAATATATTGTGAGGATTAAATGTATCCTATATTCAAGCATTTGATACATGATGGTCACATTGTGTATGCATGTGTGTGTGTGTGAGAGAGAGAGGGAGAGAAAGAGAGAGAGAGAGAAACTCTCTTCCTAGGAAAGAAGTGGGCCAAACAGATGGCTTAAAACTTGTGTGGTACCCATTTCTAGCACAATCACTAATCTGAATCAGTTGTCAGCACTATTGGCAGCCAACAGCCATCTCACCTTCATCATTGTTTTGTTTAGTTCACATCCCCTACCTTTCTTCTATTTAGAGAATATATTTAGTTTGGAAGAGGCACTAGGATGTGTGTATGTGGGTGAATGTAAAGGGAAATAAAGCATAAAAACATCCCGTTGGAGCTATGACTCTTCTGATTCTAGTGTGCAGTTAAATGTCTAGAACACTGAAAAAATTATTTCTCAGATCTTGCTGATGATAACCTGTTATCATAGCAATATCTTATTATTGAATGATTAAAACCACACTTTCAAATTAGAGTAACCCTTCCAATTGGGGCATAAATGCATATTATGATTCAAGTGCCCACTTTAGACTTCAGTCAGTAAAACCTTAATTAATTAGAAATCAATACATTACGGACATAAATCAGATAGATTTCAACAGTACAATAATTTTTACTCTATAATAATAAAATAACCTAATGTTTAAAAAATATTGTTCAGTAATAAGTCAATATTAAAAAAATGGCTTTCTAGGAAACTCTCAGATAGCCAGGATTTATCATTCCATTTCTGATAGAGTATTGTTAGTTGAATTCTTATCACAACAGTAATTTTAAGGTAAAAAATCTTTCCCCCTTTCAGGACAGTAGGCAATTGTGGATTCTTTAAATTCTTAAAAATCAAAGTCTGATTAGACATACTTACAAAATTGTGTTTGATATGCATTTTTATATAAATGGAAAGATTTTTATATCAGTCTTTTTTATGAATGTGCATAATTAATGGGAAATCAGTATCATTTGAAAAATCACTTTGCATTGATTGTCACATTTGTTTTAACAAAGTAAGTAGATTCTGTTTGGTATTCAGTGAAACAGGCTGTTTTGTTGCTGGATATTTATGATAAATACATGCCATTTCACACTCATCTTTGTTTAGACAAACATGCATTTCTGACATTTATCTATTTTATTTACTGGTCACTGCTGTTTATATTGGTAGGTAATGCAGTTTCCTATTTAACTTTGGTATGAACACCATGCAAGTATAGTTTTGAGCTCAGCCACCTGTTTACATATTTTGTCTTGTGTCCAACAAAATCTCTTCTAGAATAAATATTTCAAGAAAGTGAGACCTTTGGCTCTCCAAACTCTAAAGGACACTTAAAATTGATTTTTAAAAACTGTTAGCCTGCACAAATTCTTAAGGATACCTCTTGGTATGCAGTATAATTGAGATGCTTAGGAGTATGAAGGGAGTAGCTGGACCGTTATTGATAACATAAGCCCTTAGCTTATGAATATTGAAAATGTGTTAACCTGTATTTATGTTTGGTTATGAACTCAGAGACAGTGAAATACTCAAAGGCCCTGAATACATAATATATGAAGGAGCCACAGTTCTAAGGTTCTACTGATGGTGTTCTTTCATATGGATTTTATTTTTACGTGAACAGTATTCTTTCTTGTCAAATCTTGGAAAGGAACTGTGAAATCTTCTAGTGCACAGCTTTGTCAAACTTTAAGGATTTACTGAAAAATCGTACTGCAAGCTTCTTAGTGAAGGTGGCGTACTAGGTTTCGAGAGATCAAAGTTTCGTCCTATTACCTCTGTTGTTTCCCAGCTTAACACTAGGAATTCATTTTGGACATTGATTTTTTTTTTCAGTGAACTAGTAGATGAATGTCATTTCAATGAGTGATCTACAACTGGGTGACATATGCCCCCTCCCCCCATCAAATGCCTTGTATACAGCAGTAAAAGATGTATGAAAAGAATAATTTACTTTGAGAAATGGAAATCTTTGAAGTGGTAGGCTTTGATATAAAATAAGGAGTTATCTTTCTCTGAATTAGGGGTAATATGAAAGTTATAAAGGAAGTAAAATTCTAGTGAGCAAATATGATTAAGAATATATATTTGCCAATGAAAAACTTACATTTATTTCTGATACCTTTTTGTTGTTGTTGTTGGCCAAGGGAAAAACTATTAGATCAAGCTTTTGATGATGGAATAAAGAGTTTTGACCAAGGTTCTGTCTTCCTGTCATTGAAAAGAGTTCTCTGAGTATGAGTTTCTAACAATATGAGCAATCAGAAATTTGGAAAAGAAAAGAAAAGACTAGTCTTGCAGGATGTCAGGAAAGGGCATGAGCAAGCATTAAACAAAAAGAATACACACAAAAAAGACCCCTAATGTGATGAATACCCAGCTTGTCACAAAAATGCTTAATGATGGAGTGAAGATAAATTTGTCAGTTTCTCATATGCTGAATATTCATCATATAGTCTATGCAGCTGTGTCTTGGAATGCCATTTCTTTCTTTTTTTTTTTAAAGCATAAAACAGATTTTATTCTACTAGTTTATTCTTAGGAACTGCATTGTGCACCTTACATGCTTAAGTGAACTACGGTAAGACAGTACTTTAGATGCTATTTTGTTATTCTTAATCCTTATTTTCTTACTGTGTGATCACATTTATGGTACATAGGTCATTTTTTTTGAAAGAGGGAAAAGGTTATTTGCAAATGGGCATTTCCTTGTGTTGTACACAGGCATTCTGATTGATGTTTATTCAGTGTTAAATAAAACTAGTGCCGTATTTAAAGCAGATATGCAAATTCCTACGTGTCATGGTATAACATTTGCCCTTGGTTATTTATTAGTAAGGGAAGTGATCTTAATTATTTCTGTAGTAGATTTCACTGGTTAATGCCAAATCTAATCATATCTTCTTAGACTGAATGCATGTGATTCAAATTTTACAAAGCCCTAACTTGGAAATAATATTTATCATGTGTTATTTGTAATCCTATATCTCAAACTAATTTAAGCAACCATTTAAACTTTAAAGTAATTCTTAAAATATATGTAGTACCTGATTTAAAAAGTGAATTTAAGATGAAACCCACAAAGCTTAAGTTTCAGGGCCCTCACTTGCATAGATTCCTTTCAATGTCAGCATCTACTTTAGGGATGTGGGGAGGAAGCCCAGATTGTGCTGTAGGTGGTGGTTCTGGCTCGTCATCATCTCCATGTCTACCCACTTGACTTTGGTAGATATCATTGTTCATCTGGATCCTGTTTTTGATTTCAAAGGAAAAAATCTGAACAAATGCTGTTCTCTCTCTCAGAGAGAATTAACACCAAAATATAGGGAAGAGGTATATAGAAGAGGTAATTAATAATGTAAAAGTGCTAAGTTGTTCTCTGAATTTTATGTTCTTGGTATTTGTCAGCTTTTAAAAACTTTGTAATTTGTTATGAACACTTTCCTTATTCTAAATATGTACTTATTTTCACTTCTACCTTTGTATTCATAATTTTATATTATTTTCTAAAAAAATAGATCCTCCGGCTATAGAAAACCTGGATTCACACTCTATCTGGTACATAGTAGCTCTTTAGTACATGTTTATTTTATTCTCCTCTAGACTCATCAAATTTCCATTGATTATATCAGTAATAATGACTTTAATAATGTTTGTCACACAGAAATACATCATTTCTATCATTTTCACTTCCTTATTCTGACAAATCCCATGGATGGAGGAGCCTGGTGGGCTGCAGTCCATTTGGTCTCGAAGAGTCGGACACGACTGAGCGACTTCACTTTCACTTTTCACTCTCAGGCATTGGAGGAGGAAATGGCAACCCACTCCAGTGTTCTTGCCTTGAGAATCTCAGGGATGGGGGAGCCTGGTGGGCTGCCGTCTATGGGGTCGCACAGAGTCGGACACGACTGAAGCAACTTAGCAGCAGCAGCAGCAGCATTCTGACGTTGGTAGTGGATTGAATGATGACCTCTAAAAAGGCAAGTCGCATATCCTGAAATTGTTGTAGTTTCCAAATCTTATTTGGAAAATGAGTTTTTACAGCTATAAATAAATTGAGGATGTTGAGAGAAGATCATCCTCCATTTTCCAGAGACATCGAGAAGACAGACAGAAGAAGAAAGAGGAAGAAAGAGTCCCTGCGACACTGCAGGTGCACTGTCGAGGGTGGACGATGGAGGAAGGGTGATGGATACTCACGTCAAGGAGCTCCCGTAGCCCCCAGAGTTGGAAGAGACAATGTGTGCTGTCCGTCCTCACGCCTAGAGGAAGAGAGTGCGCTTCTCTTACTCAGAGCTGTCAGAGAACAGATTTCTGGTGTTTCAAGGTATCCAGTTTGTGGTCATTTGTCATGGCAGCAAACAGAAAACTAATACACTCTCATTTTATCACCACCATTTTCTAACGTTTCAGCAACACACATTCTATTGTAGCAAAAACAAATGACCAGAAATTGGGTGAAAGAGGGCGAAACAGGGATTGAGAGGGAGAAACTGAAGAAAAACTTTAGACAGGGCAAAATAAAAAATTTATGAAGCTGTCTCTTGGTATTCAAGAATGGTTCTGCAACCTCTGGGACACAAAAGTCTGCAGATACTCAAGTTCTTCATATAAAATAGTGATACTTTTTAGCTTGAGTTATCTAGAGATGATTTAAAGAATTATCTCTGGACAACTTAATATAATGCAAATACTATGTAAATAAACTCTTCCTTATGGATAAGCAGTTGTGGGGGATGTGGCAAATTCATCTTGCTCTTTGGAACTTTCTGAATTTTTTTCTGTAACATTTTGATCTGTAATTGGTTGAATCTGCAGGTGGTTGAATCCAAGGATGTGGAATCCAAGGATTTGGAGGGTGAATGGTATTCATGAAATAGATAATTCAGGCACATGTTTTCTTCCTCTTTCTGTAACATTCTCTCTGATAAAGCCATTTTTTTCTCTATCTGTTTGGGGGGATGGTTAAAGGATAGAATTTATTAACCCTTTGGTTATAGAATAGAAAACAGGCAAGGATCACAATTCAGTTCCAGGACCACAGTCATCTGAGAAGTTAGGAAGAGGTAGTTACAAATCTTTTGAAACTTTTCAGCCCCACAAGTAAGTAAGCTGTTTTTGCCTTATGAATAATTACCTCACATTCATAGTTTTCTTCCATACAGGCTCAGAAGTATATCTTTACAACAAGAGACTGTGAATTTTCTCTTTTGTCCTGGGTGCAGTCTATTAATATTACACTGCACCTGAGTAAAGAAGATCTCTTTTGTTCCTTAACAAGGTATATTTTAAAAATATTCACTTAAACCAACTAGGGTATGTTTTTGCTTCTTTAGTTGTACAAATGTTTAAATACACATAAGATGAATGAGTTTTTTCATTAAATAGTGACAGCGATCTACCCTGAAGAATTAAAGTGATGTGACTGTTAGAAAAAAGGCATCAGTTATATAAATGCATCTTAGAAAGTACACTGAACTGATATATACAGAAAGATTATTTCAGTTTCATCCCAGAAAGAATTCATCCATTTAC
The DNA here is from genome assembly GCF_000754665.1 of Bison bison bison. Classification (NCBI taxonomy): domain Eukaryota; kingdom Metazoa; phylum Chordata; class Mammalia; order Artiodactyla; family Bovidae; genus Bison; species Bison bison. Next base: position 17,418,186 of record NW_011495082.1, read on the forward strand.
ATTTAACAATAGCTTCCTATTTTGATGTTTTTGTATATTGAATTCTCATATATCATCTTTAGAAGGTATAGTCATTTTTTTTTACAAATTGATGAGAAAGTCACGAATGGCATCCATTGAAAATCAAACTCATTGTTCTTTGCCAGAATAGAGATTATGTTCAATGTTATGTTTTAAAAATCAGATTAAGTGAAAAGGATGACTTTCTCTATCTTGTTTTGTGTTATAGGACATTTTTTCTAAAAGGAATTTAATGTATTTTGTCAATATTAGCCTAGATTCTGTTGATAGTCTCTGTCCTTTAGAAAGACAGGTGAGAGATAAGGGATTCTCTGCTTTTAGATTCCTCTGCCCTTATTCCTCATCCCAGTCTATCCTCTGAATTAATCTATTTATAAATAATACAAATGCTTTCCTATTTATATTATTTATAAATAATGAATAACTGTGAGTTGTAGAACTCATAAACAAGTCCTTTTTAGTTAAATGACTTTATCTCCCTCCTCTTCCTCTCTTCTCTGTACTCTCTCATGTTGTATTTAAATTATATTGAACTATTAAGCCATACTATGCCACATCCGTGTACATTTTTTCAAGTATGGAGAGGTTCTAAGTAAAATGCAAATATAATTGGTCTGGAAAACTATTGGGGTGGGCACTTTTTCTGTGCACTGAGAGCAGTTTTAGAAGAACCTGTTCTGAGGGGAAGATAAGGATGAAGCTGTTGTAAAAAGTGAACCTTGGCCACAGAAGAACAAAGCCAGCCTCAAGTTCAGCGTGTTGTCCATCTCTCATTCGGTTTTCCTGTTGCACACGTGTCTAAATCCCATGGAGACTGAGTAGGAGAGGGATGAAAACAAAAGAAGCCATCATACAATGCAGTTTTCCCAAAATCTGTGTAAAATACTAGGACTCTAGCATCAGTGCTTTGTGAGTCTTTTCCTTAAATAGAACAAGACAGAACTCCTGCTGTGCTTTGCCACAGACTTCTCCAGAACTTTGATTATGTGCAGGTCCAGTGGCAGTCCCCAGGGAGTATGGTTCCCTGTTGTTTGGTACTCCCTGCGTCGGTTAATGCAGAGAGTATACTCTTTGAGTATACTCACCGGGAGTATACTTTTTGGTGAGTCTGTCTAAGACACTTTGTGGATCTCAGAAATATCTAGTTGTGCTGGTGTTAGTGTTGGGCATTGTAGGATTTGGACATTCTGAATTAATAGGTGGAGAAAAGCTACTAGGAAATTGGGACTCTTGACTATTAAGTGTGACCTTGTATCAGTCAGGTCCAGTCAGAAGACAAAATAAACAGTAATATTTTGAGCAGGGAAAAGATAATGATTATTAAATCAATAAAAAAGATAAAGAAAATTTGAAGGAATAATAGAGTTAGCAATTGCAGAAGACAGAGACCATCTCTGTGATTGTAGAATTAGTGAATCAGGAAGGAATTTAGGGGAAGATCCCCATAAGGCTGAGATGTGGCCTCAGATGGAGGAGCATGATTGCCCACAATACACTGTATTCTACTGGGGTGAAGGACTCGGGGGTCTCCTCACAGAAACCCGAGGCTGGCCTGGGGGTGGTCAGTGCTTCAGAGAACGCTGTGGGGGACACTGTGCCCCGACATGATCTCGGTCTTCTCTCTGCCACATGGAAACAGAAAACAAATGTGCGGAAGAATGTCAACCACTACTTCTTATTCCAGGGTTGCATGTCTCTCAGTGCCCCGTTTTGACCAGCTGGCAAAAGCAAACCATTGTAAAGTGTGGGTTCAATACCTTAAGGAGGAAGCTGGGTTTCTAGCTGAGAGGTGATAGGTTGGTAATTGGCACACACGCATTTCTCCACCCCACACATTCAACTCACGTCAGTCCCAAATTGTGCAGTTGTATAGGTTCTGCTGCTGCTAAGTTGCTTCAGTTGTGTCCAACTCTGTGCGACCCCATAGACGGCAGCCCACCAGGCTCCCCCGTCCCTGGGATTCTCCAGGCAAGAACACTGGAGTGGATTGCCATTTCCTTCTCCAAGGAAGGTGTATAGGTTCACCTTCCTTTTGATAGCTGAACCCATGTTTCACCTTCCAGTTTCCTCCCCAGGTACTTCAATTTTTTTGAAGAGTTTACTATTGATATTTCCCCTGTTTTCTTTGTTGAACTGTTGCTTTGGTTATCAGCAGGTCCCTAGGCGATCTTACATCCTTTGTGTTTCTGTAGCTTTCTCTGGACCACTTCCCCTCCAAAACAGAGATACTGCCTTCCTAAAGCTTCTTTTTGAGAGAGGCCTGGCATTTAAGGGCTAGGAGATTCATGTGGAAAATAAACTAATCATTTCAAATCACATCACTAGCCAAATCATTCCATAATAAATAGTAAAAAAGCATTTGTGCCTAAATTCAGGCTACTATGTTATTAAAATGTTGCTTTTATCTTATTTATAAATTAGGGCACACAGTCATCATCTGACCTAGAGGAAAGTGTCTTGAAAAATGAAAAAGAGGTAAACGTTTGGAGACTTTGGAGTCAGAGGTACATTTTTTAGGGAGTACTACCAAACACTCCAAGGAAGGACTGACTTCATTATCATACTATTATATATGTCTCTATCCTTATTAAGTTGGACATTCCAGAATAGAGTTTTGCTCAACTTTATACAACCGAAAAGCCTGTAAAACTGAAGAATATTATCCTCAAAGATAACATTAGGATACTGGTAACTTTGGAATCATGAAACTTCATTGGATTTTGTTTTAACTTACTTTCTTTTTCTTTTAAAGCCCTCAGAGATCTCATATCCTCTCAAGATTCTAGTGTCTTTCCTGTCCAGACACCATCACTCTCATTGCTGTAGATGGTAGGCTTCTGAAAGACACACATGTGGAGGTCAGTAGAGGATCAGTTCCAATCCAGTCTTCACTGAGAGAAAATTCTGGAGGGTTCTTATACATGGATGTGGTTTTGTCTTATTTCTAATTATCTCGATAGATGTCACTTCTTTCAAAAAGACTTTCCTGCCGTCTCACCTGAGCTATAGCTTTGGCCATGATGTCCTCTGGATATTTTTCATGTGCTTCTTTTCCTGCAGTTGTACACTGCCTCCCTATTAAGACATTCTTGTGATGCTGGTATTCTAAGTACCTAGAACACTGCCTGGAGCATGTTAGTACCTAATAAATTGCTAAGTGAATGAATGCATTCAACGTGGCTTCAAGGCCAAGGCTGTTTCTTCAGACATTACCAAAATTAGGAAGTAGACATTTCCCCTTTTCAGTGCTCATTACCTGCATTAACTCTTATTCACCTTTCAGGTATTCCTACCTTGATTTTATCTTTAGACTAATAGGCAGCTCTATCCTGGAGCTATTTTCCCTTCTTCTTTCCATCTCCCTATCATTCTAAATTTTATTATTTGGTGCCCTAATCAATAGAATCTTGCTAAAGGAATGACTCATTTGATATACTCATTTCTGTTATTATATTAATGACTGGAAATGACCTAAAATATGTTCCACTACTTTGTAAATGTTATCAGACTTTGAAATTTCACTAGAAATGAAGTCCTTGAAACTCAAAGATCTGCCCCTATGGTGAGATTTTAGTCCCTGTGGCAGGCTTGAAGTTCAGATTTTTGATGAGGGGATATTATTCAGATGTTCCCCATATCACATCCCCTAATTCCCTATAGTTTCGTTCCTTCCAGAATTGCCTCCAGATAAGTAACTTTCTTTGGACTCTAAGGGCACTCCAGCACCGCTGATGGTTCTCTGAGGAGAGGGCCAGATGGTCCATTTTAGTCTCCTAACTCACATCGTTACCCCCATCTATACATGAGAATCTTCACATTTATCACAGAATATCACTGAACAGGAAAAGGTAGGTGCTAGTAGTTGCTGGGAAAACTAGTCCAAAGCAATCATCAAGAAAAAAATCTGTTCTTTGTGTTCCTTTCTGTTTTGCATTATAATAACCCATCAAAAAAACAAGCAAAAATGAGGAAAGATTCTTGGCATAATAATATTATAAGCTAAGATCATGCAGATCTGGTTTCATGCAGAATTCAGCTTTGTACACTGAAAAAGGTAGTAATCTGTCCAGCAGAACTCTGGGGGCCTGAAGCAGTTATTGCTGCCCGTTAACCAATAGTACCGTGAGCTACCTTATTAATTAGTGTGCATGTGTGTTTCTAGAGTCCCATTTTTTATCTATTAAGCCTTGATTAGAATTAACAAGTCAAACATAATCTTTTAACACTAGACCTGAGTGGATGAATGAGAACTTAGGCAGCATCAGACAAATCGGGGATGAGACTGACCACCCAGGGGTGTCAGTATCCCTGTAGGCAGGCCTCATCACTGGATCTCCTGTCCCTTCGTGCGTTGCTCTGGTGAGGACCAAAGTGAGCTTCCCCTTCTTGTTCTGCTGGAGATCCCACTGCTCAGACCTCTTCCTCCTCCGTGTATTGTTTCATCCTCAGTTTCTTTGGTTTTAATCCAGATTCCAGCAACCAGTTTATTGACAAGTTTTTGAGTAGTTGACTGTATTCTTTCTGTTTTAATGTCATATAAATGTTTCCCTGTTAGAAATTGTCTGAGTCAGTCTTATCATTCTATGACACGTGAGACAGTTGGAGAAGTTAAGTGACTTTCTGTTTACATAGTTTGCTAAGATGAGAAGGACAGGTCAGGCCTTTTGTCTGCCTCCTGGTCCATTCATCCTTCCTTTACATCATGCATTTTCTGACTAAAACCTGGAGTAAATGTCTCCCTTGGTATCTGAGAAGGCAAAAATGGCTGAAGTGCCCTTGAAAGTCCTTTGAGCTTATTTCCTAGCAAAGAAAAATGAAGCTAAGTCTGATTGCTTATTTTTCAGTATTTACTAAAAGATTCTTAGTTGTTGGCATTGAAAAATATAAAACCATAATGGAGACTATACCACACAACATGGCATATTATATATTTATTTGAAAAAGCAAACAATGAAGTTATTTACAAAGCACATAATAACTGTATTTGCTTAGATGCAATTTGGAAGTGATGTTAAAATTTGAGAGCATTTAAAATGTTTCAGCAGATATTAAACAGGAACCTACAGAGTATCAGACGTGTGTTAACTGCTTAGGATGCTGTGATAATAGTGCACACACAACTCCTGCCTTTCTTGAGCTTACTGTCTAGTTGGGGACATAGATAAATAAGGGGTAAGATATACTATGAAAATGCACATCTGAGGTGAAATACAGGACATGTGAGTACTTAGCAAGGGCAGTTCATCTTCACATGTGCTGTCTGAGAAGTTTTGTCAGTAGAAGAGGCATTTCATCTGAGAAGTCAAGAATGAAGAGGAGTTAACCCAGTAAAAATAGGACTTGGTTGAGGATGGACAAATATTGCAGGTAGAGGGAGCAGCAAGTGGAAGGGTTCCAAATTTAAAAGAGTAAATAATTTTTCAGGGACTGAGAGCAGTTCTGAATTATTGCAATATGCCTCCTACAAACTTTTCTATGACTATTTTAGTGATAAACATACACGGTTATTTTTTCTCAAATACGTACTTTTTCTGGGCTTGAACGTTTATGAAACAGTGTTCCTTTTAATTTTTGGAAGAAGGGGCAGGACTCTAATCTCCATACATACTAGTTGTTTATGATCTCCACCCCATGTGTGTTCATGTGTGTGGGAATAGTGTCCCTAGAAGGAGATACCGGGTTTTCACATAAATCTATGAATCATGAAAAGTGGATGCCATCTTTTGCCTGCATTATGACTGTCATCACTTATAACGTAGAATGTAGGCTTTATGCCAAAAGCCTTGTGTGACTTGTCATGGATAATTGTTAATGTATTTCCAACATCTAACTAACTTAAACTTTATTTTATATATCTTATACCTTTATTTTATATATCTTATACCTTTATTTTATATACTTATACCTTTATTTACCTATGTTAGATATCTTCTTATATCTTTTTTTTTTATTGTGGTTGAGCACCTCAAAATCCTACTTAGAGCGTGGAAGTTTCTGAGAATTCTGCCACACTGGATGATTTAATTAACAACTGAGAGAGAGGGAAAAAAGACGCTCAGGAAATGATTGTAACTAGCTTATGCCTATTCAAAGCAAACTAGTGGTGAGCAATTGTCCTGTTTACATTTCCCTGCACTGAAACCTCTTGCTCCCTTCCAGAACTGCTCATGCTTATATACTAGGTCATTCAGTATTAAAGTGATTATGAAGATTCCTAGTGTACAGATATGTTCTAATAATACATCATAAATATTAGCCATTATAATGACCGTTGGGCTTCCCTGATGGCTCAGTGGTAAAGAATTCCCCTGCAATGCTGGAGACGTGGGTTCAAACCCTGGGTTGGGAAGATACCCTGGAAGAGAAAATGCAGCCCACTCCGGTATTCTTACCTGAAAAATCCCATGGACAGAGGAGCCTGGAGGACCTCGGTCCATGGGGTTGCAAAGAGTTGGACATGGCTGAGCAGCAGCAGCATAATAATCGCTACTAACAGTATTGGTAACTAGCACTGTGTCATGTTACTGTATATCAGATACTGTGCTAAGTGTTTCATGTCCACTATTTCATTTAATCTGCATTTATTATGCAGCAGGCATTGACCTTTTCTATCTTACAGTTAAAGAAATCGAGGCATGGCGAGGTTATGTACTTTGCCCAAAGTCACAGAAGAAATGTGTAGGGAGAAGGGCTTTGAATCTAGGCTGTCTGACTTCAAAGCTCACCTGTGTACTAGATAGACTCTATTGCTGAAGATAGTGGCATCATAAAAACAGCGAAAGGGTAAACTAGGCATGCCCAATAGACCAGTGGAGTATGACATTAAAAGGGACTTTTTTTTTTTTTTTCACACGATGAGCTATTTTCTTATGTATATTTTCAGGATGTTTATTAGGTTCAAATTACATGCAGTTCTTGTGGATGCTAATAAGCCACCCTGTTTACCTTTATGCTGAACTTTACAAGTGATATTTGTACCTTTGTAACCTTGACATTTATTAGGGTTTGAAAAGTGCTGTTCACTCCTTGAGAAAAGAGAGTACATCTACTCCTGGTTTCTTGAAAAAAAATCAGTGTTACATGTAGAGTTGTTTCAGTGGTTCTTTTTCGCATACCAAGCACTTTTGCATGGCTTTATTCTTAAAGCTTTTCTAGAGAGAGAAGGTGAATATCATTGCCTCCGTTGTGTGGCTAAGGAAACCGATTCTCAATGAATGATGGTTGAACCAGAATTAATACATGGATCTCTATAATCTTCCCTATATGCTGCTTCCCTATGTATAATTTAGAAGAATACGTTGAAGAAATTTCCTAAGGAATGATAATATAAGGAGATAAAAGCAGCTCCCTATAGGGAAGCTAGAATGTGACACTGTCTCCTGATTGCTTAACATTACCAAATATGACTTGGTTGATAACTGCACTGCAGACAATGAAATTCCTGATTATTTGCAACTCGTGAGTATAGCGCATGGCTCGTTTGCTGGCCCTTACTTGTGTGTCTGCGTGAGAAGGCAGCTTCTTGGACTTTAGGCCTCCCCTTAGTCTATACTGGTGGCACTGGGGAGGGAGGGCAGGTGTTAGTAGAGAGGGACTTTATAAACTCTCAGGAAAACCTGGGAAATGACTCCATTTTTCAACAGATGAGGCCCACTGACTGTCTTAGCGAGGATTTAAAAGTATTTGTTCTTTTAGCATAGAGCTAAAGTAATTTCAAAAACCTGTTGTAATTAGGAGAAAAATCCATTCCATCAGCTTGTCAGCATACTCAAATTCTTGCTAAAATTTGTATTCAAATAATCTGTTGTCTTAGAAAATTGAGCTCTTAGCCAAGATTTTTCCATATTTAATTAAAGAAATAGGTGACAAGATGAGTTGAAAAGTGTAGATTTTTATAAATAATGGACAAAAACCAGAATCAAAAGCGTGTTGAAGGAGATCTTGGCAATAGCACCAAGTCACCAAAATCGTTAGCCTAAGACAGATATCAGAAGTGGGAGGTATGCCTACAGGTATGAGGGCAGGTAGGAGCAAATAAACGGAGGAGGCAATGGCATTCCACTCCAGTACTCTTGCCTGGAAAATCCCATGGACCGAGGAGCCTGGTGGGCTGCAGTCCATGGGGTCGCTAAGAGTCAGACACGACTGAATGACTTCACTTTCACTTTTCACTTTCATGCATTGGAGAAGGAAATGGCAACCCACTCCAGTGTTCTTGTCTGGAGAATCCCAGGGATGGGGGAGCCTGGTGGGCTGACTCTATGGGGTCACACAGAGTCAGACACGACTGAAGCGACTTAGCAGCAGCAGCAGCGGGAGCAAATAAAAAAGGCAAAAGTATTAGCCAATCAGATATCAACTTGATAGTATCTTTTTATTAAAGTAGTCTTTAACAGTAATTTTACAGTGATCACACATTAAGGGAACTTTGTGATCTTCAAATATTGTGATAAACAAAGAGTTTCCTTCAATTGAAGAATTACTTTGTTGTCAGGCAAGCCCTTGTAGTCACGCTCCTGGGGCCCATTTTCTTGGCCAAGACATCTAGCCTGATGCAGACCAGAAAGGTACCACAACCCTCACAACCTGAAGAAAGTAAGATGACAGAGGCTGATGGGCTGATTTAAGGTTCTTTAGAGAGAGATTGAGGTCCATCTGGAGCTAAGATTTCCTGACTCTGCTGAGGAGGTCCAGTTCCTGTGTTGTGGAGATGTGGGCCTTAATTAAATCTGTTATAACTGGGTTTAGCCCAACGCTGGTTTATGTAGTTACCTTTAGAGATGTCTGTCATGGGTCTGCCACAGATCTGGTCTAGTACGTAACCTCAGTGGGTCTTTTTCTGTACAGCACAATCGATACACTCTGTGTTCGTTTCCAGTCCTCACAGGGATGCCTGTGAACAAGGAATGTAGTAAATGTGAGGCTGTTTAAGAATTTCTCAGAGCAAAGACACATTGTGTACTGTAAATTATTGCTATTATTTAAGTAATTATTGTTAGTGGTACGTTAGAGTAAACAGCGGGGCTTCCCTGGTGGCTCAGAGGTTAAAGTGTCTGCCTGCAATTCAGGAGACATGGGTTCGATCCCTGGGTTGGGAAGATCCCCTGGAGAAGGAAATGGCACCCCACTCCAGTACTCTTGCCTGGAGAATCCCATGGACGGAGGAGCCTGGTGGGTGGGCTGCAGTCCACGGGGTCGCAAAGAGTCGGACACGACTCAGCGACTTCACTCACTCACTCACTCAGAGTAAACAGCACTGTCAGTCAAGACTTGAGTATTTTTTTAGCTAAAAATCAACAAAGTTCAGGTTAAATAATATAAGAGTTCTACTGGGATGGATAACAAGGTTCAGGTATAGTAATTTCTTTTCTTAGAAAAGCACTGAACAATATATTTATTTAGGATCCATAGAAACATTTTCTTTGTGTTTGTTGTTGAAATTGGAAGGTGTCCTAGTACCAGATAGAATCAGTTCTGTTAGATGAAATTTCCTCAATTCAGCGATGGCTGACCAGCTTCAGTTTTTTATTCTGTTCCCTTCATATACCCTCTCTCCTAGGCTCCTTCACATACAACAGTCAAATAGTTATAAAAGCCATACCTTGAATACTGTCAAGTCAGCAACATACAAACATGCAGTATTCAGTTTTTTCCCCTAATGTCTTGTTAACATTATTTTCTGTTCTACCACCCCCTGATAAGGCTGAGGAGTGAAGCTTGATCTTTACAGTAGAGATATCCCAATTTGTGCAGATAGTTTTCCCAGGACACATTCAGTGTTTATTATGGTCAGTGTCTTTCAGTGGAGGGGTAGTATCCCACACCCTTGCTCACCCATGTTTGCTGGAGCCTGGGCTTTGGGTGAGGGCCTGCTGCTCCTGTGAGGACAGTGCTCCTTGTGAGGATTTGGGGTGCCTCTGTGACCGGCCATCGCCTCCTGTCCATCTAACAAGGATGCCTGGTGACATTTGGTGCAGCAGGTCTCCGATGCTGGCTCTCTGGTGTGACACTTGAGATGGCCTTTGGTACCTAGGGGACATTCTCTGTGCAGACCCCTAACTTCAGAGACATCTGTGGAAAACAGTGACGCCTCTTTTTCCTCAAAACCCCTAGTGGATGTCCCTGGGTGGGTCCCCTAAGTGACCCCCTTGCCTTGTCCGAGATTATTTCTGCAGGCTTCTCTAAGCTCTGACAAAGTCTCAGAGGCCCTGCCAAGGAGCCTTGGCTCAGGGGAAAACTGAAAAGGGCAGTCTTTGCCTTATTCCCAAATGTTTGCTGGTCCTGGTGGTCAGCAAACACAGTCGGCTAAATTGTGAGCTGCTTTGAGGTATCTGCTTACTCACACAGAGGCGAGAAGGGAGAGGAGAAAGTGCCAGTGCTGCAAAGTCTCCCCTTCTGCTTTCTTCTCCAGGAATGCTCTTTTCTTCCCCATCTGGGCTTTTTTTCCTTCTTTGTTTTTTTGGGGGCAAGATTTTGGTTTCATTCAAAACTCATAATGCCAGGTAATCAGCATAGAGACTCCTCTACTTCACATCTTCACACAGTTCTTGAGTGGATCTGAATCTTTTAGGAAAGAATTTTACAAGTTTTTTGTTTGTTCTCTTTAGGCCAAATAATATGTAAATATTTCATGGTAAATGAAATGTCTCTCCTAATTTAAAAGATACCAAGAGAGAAAAGGCCTTGGCTAAGCAAGATTGCTGGGAGAAATACCAACAACCTCATAAACACACATGACATCATCCTAATGGCAGAAAGCGAAGAGGAACTCAAGAGCCTCTTGATGAAGGTCAAAGAGGAGGGTGAAAAAGCTGGCTTTATTTTCTCAGGCTCCAAAATCACTGCAGATGGTGACTGCAGCCATGAAATTAAAAGACGCTTGCTCCTTGGAAGAAAAGCTATGACCGACCTAGACAGTGTACTAAAAAGCAGAGGCATCACTGCTGACAAAGGTCCATCTAGTCAAGGCTACTGTTTTTCCAGGAGTCATGTACGGATGTGCAAGTTGTACCATAAAGAAGGCTGAGCACTGAAGAATTGATGTTTTCAAACTATGATGCTGAGAAGAGTCTTGAGAGTGCCTTGGACTGAAAGGAGATCCAACCAGTCAATCCTAAAGGAACTCAGTCCTGAATAGTCATTGGAAGGACTGATGCTGAAGGTGAAACTCCAATACTTTGTCCACCTGATGTGAATAGCTGACTCATTAGAAACGACCCTGATGCTGGGAAAGATTGAGGGTGGGAGATGCAGGGGACGACAGAGGATGAGATGGTGGGATAGCATCACCAGGTCAATGGACATGAATTTCAGCAATCTCTGGGAGATAGTGAAGGACAGGAAATCATGGTGTGCTGCCGTTCATGGGGTCACAAAGAGTCAGACACAGCTGAGTGAACAACCATCCATTCCAAAGTGTGTGTGTGTGTGTGTGTGTGTGTGTGTGTGTGTGTGTTTTCCTTCCCACAAATAAGAAATGTAGACAGTGTTTTCCTGGTTTTACTAATGAGGAAATGAGTCTCAGAGAAGTTGTCACATACCTAATAAAAGGCAGAGGGGTTATTCAAGTTTGGCTAACATTGAATCTTTGCTCTTTCTGCTACAGAAAAGTACCTTTTAGCTTCCTGTTCCTCTTGGTTGGCCAGCATTTGAACCGTATTCCCAAATATGGGAGTTGCTTTTTCATTATGAGTCTCTGCAGGGGCGTATCCTCCTCCCATTAGTGAAAATATTACTTCCCGAGCCCCTCCCCTCTTGCAGCTAGGACGAGGATACGTGATCTAGGTGCCATGAAGTGAGATGTGCCCAGCCCAGAACAGTAGGCACTTTGGGGAGTTCCCTCGTTGGCAGTGGAAGTTGCATTGCCGGGTTGAATCTCACTGGTCAACAGAACAGTTCTGCCCGTGCCTGTGTCCCGGTTACAGAGCAGCAGTGCGGATAGAGCGAGCTGCAGAGGTCGGCGCCGTGAGATGGCAGCCGTGGTGTTCCAGTTCATCAGGTCATTAGGCTAATTTTGGGGATTATTCTTGGCTGTGTGTCCACACTTCTGCTTCCCCCCCGACTTTTCCAATGAGTCTGATATCAATCTAATATCCTTTCAATAAATCTCTTTCAATTTAAATCATCTAGGGTTAGTTTCTTTTCTTTAGGCTCCAGTCTCCAGCCTGTTTTCTTCTGTGACTTCTGTTTTCTGTGTTTGGGGTCTATAGAGTTTATCAGAGAGGTGGATAGTATGACTTTGGGATATATTTTTCAAAGTATTGTGTACCGTTTCCTTACAAACTAAGGGTGATTTTTTAAGATATTAAGGATATGGTTGCTGTTATGTACCTGGCAGTATGCAAGAGCGTTAAGTGAGTTGTTTTCCCATAAGTTAACAGGCATGGGCTTGGAGCTTATGAAAAGAAGCAAAATAAGCATTTCAAGAGATTAATTTGTGAAGTGATACCCTTCGGTTACCGCCTGTCTAGCGACACCCGGTCAGTTAGAGCGAAGTTAAGTCACATAAAGCCTTTCTGCCCTCTGCTCCTCTGTTTCCTAACTGAGCGATGTCTCCTTTGACTTGGCCTTTCCATTCTTCTTTATTACGCGCTCTCTCTTTGTCACCCTTTCTTCATCCCTCCCTCCCTGCTTGTCTCCCTCCCTCCCACCCTGCCTCCGTTTTGGGGTAAGCTTACTCCCAACACACAGGTACAAACAAACATTGGAATCAGTGGCTCTTCAAGGGCAGATACCATGTCTCATTTGCATTGTTGTCTCCAAAATCAAGTCCAGTGCCTGGAACCGACTGAACAGTCAGTGAATATTTATTTGAAGAAACTATTGGGTACTGTAAATTCTGATATGGTTAATTTCCTTCAGATTTCACCTTTGTTTAAGCCAAATTTTCAAGAGATGTTTATCTACATAGTTTATGTAATTCTTTATTAAGCTTTCCTGATTCATTTGGCTTCTTCCAAAACCCTATCTTTTCCAGATTCTCTCTCTACCCTCCCCTTCCACACGTGTAGCCTATGAGCACTAATACAGCAAGGTGGCCCAAGGCTCATGACTATTGTTTTAACAATAAAAGTTTCCTCTGAAAAAACCTTAGTATTGATGTCACTATATTTTAAGCCCTCTCGTATTTTCTCTTTCTCTGGCCCCATTCCATTGTATTACTTTCAATCCACCAAGTCTTAGGAGAAGGTTTTTGATTGCTTAGTGACACATGATTTGTGATGGTTGTATTCAACGTTTTAAAATATCATCTGGGGAGGAGAGAAGTTTAGATTGGACCGGGACATGCCTTTAACTTTGTGTGTTAGCGCCTGTCTCCCAGAGTTCTGAGGTACAGTCATTATCGTAGGTCTGTAGTGTAAAGCTCTATTTGTGTTACTGGTCTCAGAATTCTGAATTTCATGCTGCGAAATATGGGGGTTCCGTTTTGTAACACTCCCTTTCTAGAACCTACTCTTTATTTTCAAAGAGAACAAGGATTATAGTGGAAGAAAAGAATGAGGATAATAATGGCTCCATTTTTACAAGCCCCCTGTCAGGGTTTTGTGATGTAACCTCTGTCAATTTAAGTAAAGGCAGGTGAGAAAGACCCAGGGGCTCCAGTCACACAAGTCTGCCCTACATGTACCTACTGTTCTATCTAACCCTAACTCTCTCCTAGTCTTTTCAAAAGGAGAAAAGAAAAGGACATGAAATAGCTCCTGTCTGTTGTACTGCAGACTGGATAGAATATATCAAAGAGGAAATTATATGTCTGCGACTTGGAAAACATTCATTATAACTGATCATAGAACAAATTGACATGAACCAGTGCAATGTGCTGGCCTTACAGTAGATTTAAATATATAGGACAAAGGCAAGGACAGGTAGTGTCATGACCTTATTTCCAGTCAGTCTCTTAAAATGTCTTTTTAATATTTCTACTACATTCGGGGCTTAAAGAATATACTAAGGTCTTTCTAGAAAAAGAAGCTATGTTAAGTGTCACATTATATAAAATGATACTTTCAAGACATTTACAGTTTAGTGAGGGAGAAGTTATCAAAGAAATACCATAAGTTATAATTCAATATGAAATTTAATAACAGCCATCTTATAGTGAATAATTACCCTGTGATTTAAGCTATTCTAATTTCTGTGCATCCTCTATCTCCCCCTTCTCTTCCTGTCCTCAGTCTTTCCCAGCATCAGGGTCTTTTCCAAAGAGTTGGCTCTTCGCATCAGGTGGCCAAAGTATTAGACCTTCAGCTTCATCATCAGTCCTTCCAATGAACATAGGGGGTTGATTTCCTTTAGGATTGATAGGATTCATCTCCCTGCTGTCCATTATAGTGTTGTTTGAATTTTAAACCACAAAGTAGTAATTGATCTTTAGGTTCAAAAGCAGGCAGTCTTAAACAACGTGATACATAATGAAACCTGAAATATTTTACATTTGTATATAAGGCACTACAGTTTTGCTTTTGCTTATGAAAATCTGTAGTCCACGGGGTTGCAAAGAGTCAGACATGACTGAGTGACTGAACTGAACTGAATTTCTGTACTGATAGGACTTCATTTAATTTTTATAAAAATCCTGTTATTATCCGCATTTTACAAAGAAGGCAACTGAGGCACAGAGAGGTTAGGTCATTTGACCAAATTATCCCACAAGTTACTGGAGGAACAGAATTTAAACCCAGACAGCTATGCATCAGAGTATGTACGCTACACAGTCCGACTGTCTTAGATAGTAATAAGGAAAAGACTCTGATGCTGGGAGGGATTGGGGGCAGGAGGAGAAGGGGACGACAGAGGATGAGATGGATGGATGGCATCACCGACTCGATGGACGTGAGTTTGAGTGAACTCCAGGAGTTGGTGATGGACAGGGAGGCCTGGCGTGCTGCAATTCATGGGGTCGCAAAGAGTCGGACACGACTGAGCGACTGAACTGAACTGAACTGAAGAGATGCTCTAAAGCTGTATGTATTAGGAATGTCTATTTCAGAGGTGGCAAATGATGGCTTGGGCTAAACTTGGCCCTTAGATGTTTGGACCATACTCTTTTGCCTGCATGTTGTTTAGAAAAGTTTTGGTGTATTTAAAAGAGATTTTAATTAATTGCCAGTATTTAAAAACAGATATTTTACATAAATATTCAGAGTTTCTCTTCTCTTGAGAATCTGGAAGAGCTGTAGATCCTCTACCCACAATTTTATGAGAGAGCAGTGTCTGCAGCTGAGTAGCTCCAGTTCACTTTGGAAGTGCATCATTCTTCAATTTGCCGTAGTCCCCACCACTGCCTTTTATCTCCCACTTGAATGTTGTGTGCCAGCTGCAGTATACCCTCCTGCTTCTAGAGGTTTTTTCCCTTGTAAAAGAGGAAGAAGATTATTTCTCATATTCATGACTGTATTAGGTGTGAGGAAGACGAGAAACATACACAGATACCAAGTACTGACACTATTCACTCACATTACCTGCCAAGTTTGTATACTTGAGATTATACGTTATGTAGGCTATAACACAGGGCTCAGTCTGATAAAAAATTTTAAAAAGGGTTTTACTTGGGTCTTAATATTTAGGGTTTTTATAGGTAGATCAAAGTATGTTAGGGAATTAGGGAGGTTAAGTAGAAAAAAGTTAATTTGTGTAACAGTAGATTCAGTAGCCAAACAAGCATTACTCACTTTTTGACTACAGTAATTTGTGATGGGTTTGGTAGCTTCTGAGGTTGAAATGAATGAGTTGCATAAACAAATCTGAGGATGTTTTAATGGAAGTACTAGTCGTCTTTTACTCTTTTCCCCGTGTCTCTAAGACACACAGTCACATGCACACACATATACTCAGATATACCCATACAATACAAATATGCATACATACATACACATACATACATATGTATATATACTATTTTTCCCTTCAAATTGTTCAATGGCTTTAAATGATGGGATCAGACATGATATTGATAAAACTGCCAAAATAAATCAATTAGTAGGCCATAATTGTATCAAAAGATTCAGGTAACAGAAAAGGAGAGATATTTTCCTTCAAGAAGGCACTTCTGGAATCCACAGGGTCACAGAATCAATAGGGACTAAGCCATGAACTGTGAATACCTTACAGATAGACCTGAGAGATGACCATGTCCATGTGATTGTCAACTAGTCAAGATCTGGCTCTCCAAATTTCCTGGGAAGGTCTTCTGTCATCTCCTCTAGTTACACTGCCTCCTTCAACCCTTGTTGCTGATGGAGAAAAGTAAAGTATTGGAAGACATGATTTTAAATAGGTTTTTAGCTAGCTTCTTTTCAAATAATAAAGAACCATTCTAAAACTGTGCTTGAGTGCATTTGACTGAAACATCTTCGTATACAATAAGCCTCACTGAACATCTCTTTGTTAGGGGTAGCACACTGCCTGGAACCACCCACCCTGGCCAGGCACCATAGTAACCATTTGCATGAGCTGTTTTACGACAGGAGGTCCTGGTAAGGAACACAGAACTAATAAGCCACCACCAACCAGAAGCTTTCAGGAAAGGTCAAAAGGAGACACCACGTGTCCAACTACCTCCCAGAATCCTTCTCTCTGGCGTCCATCTTGGCTGAACAAGGCAGGCACCACCAGGAAGGACCCTGAGTCAGAATGACTGGCTGAAGACAACCCGGAAACTAATCCCGTCAGCCAGAATGATTGGCCAAAGACAACCCGGAAACTAATCCCGCCAACATAAAACCTGAGACTGTGAGCCACGTGGCAGAACGGTTCTCCTGGCTTCCCTCATGCTCCTGCTCTCCACCCGGGCGTCCTTTCCCAATAAAACCTCTTGCTTTGTCAGTGCACGTGTCTTCTTGGACAATTCATTTCCGAGTGTTGGACAAGAGCCCAGTGTGGGGCCCTGGACGGGGTCCCCCTTCCTGCAACAACTTTGCTACACTTCACTGTACTAGCAATAGTTCTCACTGCAGTAGTTCATTCCCATTTGTCTTATGCCGAGAAAACAAGTATTTCCCAAATTCCAGAGGTACAATTTCCTTTCTTATATTTTCTGTCGTGAAAGAAAATGTCATTTCCAAAAAAAAAAAAGAGAATCTTAAAAAATCTCCCCCTCACACCTTCTCATCTCTGTTTTTCTTCGTAGTTTCATTTTTGGCTGTGCTGGGTCTTCATGCTGCGCACAGGCGTTCTCTGGTTGTGGTCAGCAGGGCTGCTCTTCGTTGCTGTGTGTGGGCTTCTCACGGTGGTGGCTTCTCTTGTTTTGGAACACGGGCTCCAGGGCGTGCACGCTTCGGTGGTTGTGACTCCTGGGCTCTAGAGCGCAGGCTCAGTGGTTGTGGCACCTGAGCGTGGTTGCTCTGCAGGCATGTGGGATCTTTCCGGATCAGGGTCAAACCCATGACGCCTGCATTGGCAGGCTGATTCTTTACCCCCGAGGCACCAGGAAATCCCCTTGTTTTAAAAAGATTAGATATCAGAGCAGAATAGTCTGTGGTTGCTGTGCAAATTCTTAAGGTGTAGCCTAGCTAACCCACTTCTTTTCAATACAGAAAGTATTTCTTAATAAACTGCTAGAAACAAAATAGGAATTTAACAGGTGTTAGTTTACTTTTCTCTCTTTAAAAGTAACTACTGATTTCAGTCTTGTTGATTTGGGCCCCATGAAGGGTGACATTAGTGTCCTGCAGGGGCCAGATGGTAAAAAAACATAAAAGGTTGAAAGTTTAAGCAAGGCACATGCGAACCAAGTGCCTTCCAGGTTTTGAAAGGTGTCACAGCATTTGCTGCAGTGGAAAAGGCCTACTAATACTACTAAATCACTTCAGTTGTGTCCGACTCTGTGCGACCCCATAGATGGCAGCCCACCAGGCTCCCCGTCCCTGGGATTCTCCAGGCAAGAACACTGGAGTGGGTTGCCATTTCCTTCTCCAATGCATGAGAGTGAAAAGTGAAAGTGAAGTCGCTCAGTCGTGTCCGACTCTTGGCGACCCCATGGACTGCAGCCTTCCAGGCTTCTCCGTCCTGAATTTGGGTCCTGTGGATGCGGACTTCCATCTGTAAGAAACCCTTTCCTTTTATCCTGCTCCTTTACTTCATCTATCCCTTCTTTCTTTCTAAGTTGAGCACTTACTCTGTGCCAGCTACTATACCAGTTGCTGGTACACAACTCCCTGTGTTAGCCTGCTAGGGTTGTCATAACAAAATACCACAGAATGGGTTTTTTACAGTCAGAAATTTATTTTCTCCTAGTTCTGGGGTTCATGGTGTTGACTGGTTTGGTTTCTTCTGAAGTCTTTCTCCCTGGTTGTCTTTTTACTGTATCTTCACTTGGTCTCTCTCCGTGGACATTCATCCCTGGGATCTTCCACTTTCTTCAGAGACATCATTCATAATTAATTAGGTCCCCAATCTTACCACTTCATTTAGTCTTTTTTTCTGAGCTAAATTAAAAAAAAAAAAAGTCTTTTATATTGAGGCAGAGTTGATTAACAATGTTTCTGACGGAACTTCCAAAACAGGTACCACCCCTTCTGTAAAATAACTTGCCCCCATACACCATAATATCAAATGCATACCATGGAAATCCTTCATGTTCCATATTTAGTGCCATGTGTAAGGCTTGTTTTCATCAATTGTGATTCTTCTTTCTGAAAATGAATTTCCCTTTTTCATTTTACCTTTTATCCAGTGTGAAGTAATTTAAAAATCCATTAACACATACTGCCATGTTAATTAGATGATATTCTTCAAGGTCAAGAAACTATCAATAGATATTGAATAGTGACTATAAATAAACTCATCACAGTAATTAGATTTGTCAATTAAAATTGGGAACTGCAACTCTTTATGGCTGGATTAAAGGTGGATCACTTTGGGAAAAAGATTTTGCTCAACATAATAGAGGAAGTTTGGGTGATGATCTCATACTCAAGTTTGACCCCATGAGTGAAATAAGTTTCTGATATTTTTTCTATCAGCAGGTTCAGAAACTCCGAGAAGTATGGGTGCTGCTGAATCTTCTCTAAAAATATTAAAAAAATTAAAGTGTGAAATATCTATCATAATATTTGTCAAGAAGTCACTCTAATAATAAGATCTAACATTTATTGAGAATTTGTCTATCTTTTGCCAGCCTGTGTACTAAAACTTTAATGCATTATCTCTTTTATTCCTCATAAAAACCATATGAGGTATATAATTATCTTCTTTTTGCAGGTAAAACTTTTCCACAGTCACTGATACTATTAATAAACGCCAGAGCTGGATTAAAATTTCAGTTCAGTTTAGTTGCTCAGTCACGTGCGACTCTTTGCGACCCCATGGACTGCAGCACGCCAGGCCTCCCTGTCCATCACCAACTCCCAGAGTTCACTCAAACTCATGTCCATTTAATTGGTGATGCCATCCAACCATCTCATCCTCTGTCATCCCCTTCTCCTCCCACCTTCAGTCTTTCCCAACATCCAGGTCTTTTCAAATGAGTCAGTCCTTTGCATCAGGTGACCAAAGTATTGGAATTTCAGCTTTAGCCATCAGTCCTTCCAATGAATATTCAGGACTGATCTCCTTTAGAATGGACTGGTTGGATCTCCTTGCAGTCCAAGGGACTCTCAAGAGTCTTCTCCAAGACCACAATTCAAAAGCATCAATTCTTTGGCACTCAGCTTTCTTTATAGTCCAACTCTCACATCCATATATGACTACTGGAAAAACTATGGCTTTGACTAGATGGACCTTTGTCAGCAAAGTAATGTCTCTTCTTTTTAATATGCTGTCTAGGTTGTGTAGGATTAAAATTTAGGTCCATCTGACTCCAAGCCCAACACTCTTGTCACCTCTCTGCATATTCATTACTCGATAAATATTTTAATTAGTTTCACTTTGTTTTTTGCTCCAATTGAGGTTTCTGGTTAAAAAAAATGTAATTTTTTTTGTTTCCAGTTTTAGTAAATTTGGAATGGTTATTCTGAAAACCAGATCGCATAATTTATTGCATATTTCTTCATTTTTTAATCAA
The DNA here is from genome assembly GCF_000754665.1 of Bison bison bison. Lineage (NCBI taxonomy): Eukaryota > Metazoa > Chordata > Mammalia > Artiodactyla > Bovidae > Bison > Bison bison. The sequence goes on from NW_011495082.1 coordinate 17,438,209, forward strand.
ATAGTTGTACAGTGTATAGAAGTTTGTGGTCAGTGTTTGGATTCTACTTTGTTGGTGACACAGCTATATTTTTTCACATGTTCTCTCTTCATAAGAAGTCTGAATTGCATAGCAACTTCAGCATCACTGGTTTGGGGATATCAAACGCTCTGTGCCCAGTTTTGGATGCTGCCAATCTAACATATTCACTCAGCCAGTAATCTTTAAGTGCCAGGCATATGCCACAGTCTAGCCTAGATGCTGACAGTAGAGCAGTGAATTAGAAGACAAAAATTGCTGAAGTCGAAGAACTTATATTCTGAGAAAGGTAGAACCAGTAGGTGATCTCAGATTTGTCTGACCCGAAAGTGCACACTTTGTAAGTAGGCTATTCCATCTTTTATCTGCTGAGTCACATTTTTTTTTTTTTAACATAAAATCAATATATTTGGTGTGTGTGTGGTGGTGGTGGTGGTGAGGTGAAGGTTTGGGGGTGTGCAGAATGTGTGGATAGACTAGAGAGTAACATACCAAGCTGTGTTCATCTTAGTTTTTTAAACTGTCATCCTAACTGCTGACATCTGAGCATGTAATTCCCCATAGGGCATGGTTTATACTTTCTGTTTGTTGCAGAAAATTGTCTGGAGTTTGTGGTATGCCAGATCTCCAAGGAGAGTGGCCACCAGAAACTTCTGTGATGAGTAAGGGATCATTATACAGAGTAGCCATCAATGCTGAACATCAACTTGCATGCCAACTTTTTATTATTTTGTTAAATATTGAGTATTCATTAGGTCTTAGCCTCTAGATAATGGAAATAAGTAGAGATTTGGGGGAATGAGACAATGGTAAATAGTAAATATTTGATATGGATAGATTATTACTTGTAACTGTACCTGAAAATAAAGCTAAAGAGAGTTGAATGTGTGCTTTTGATCTCACGGCAAAGAATGGGAACTTCTTTCCATGTTCTTCAAAATGGAGAACAGATATCTTGGAATATGTGGTTGTTTCTAAGTGGTACAGAGGCCAATATATAAACCTGTCCTCTCTGTAGTATCAACGTTTTCTGACTAGCCAGAAGAAAGTGCAAGTGTTAGTCATTCAGTCGTATCCGATTCCTTTCTACCCCTTGGACTGTAGCCCTCCAGGCTCCTCTGTCCATGGAATTCTCTCGGCCAGAATACCAGAGTGGGTTGTCATTCCCTTCTCCAGGGATCTTTCTCACCCAGGGATTCAACCCAAGTTTCCTGCATTGCAGGCAGATTTTGTTTTACCATCTGAGCCACCAGGGAAGCCCACCCAGAAGAAAAAAATCCTAAATTAAAAAATACTAAATATAGATAATTTACAAAGAAGCATGGAAAGTGTATTTTCATTTTTAAAATTTGGTAATTGTTTATTGAAATATACATAGAAAAAAAGTGAACATAAGTATGGAGATGATAAATTTTCACTGATAACAACTAATAGCATACCAAGAAATAGAGTATCAGTCCTCAAGCCTCACTGTGCAGTTTTCCAGCGTCTGCCTCCTTCCACCAAGAGTAAGCCCTCCTGACATCCAACAGCACAGATTAGTTCCACCTGTTTCTGAACTTCATCGACATGGAACCATAGGGTAGCACAAAAGTCCTGCTTTTTTCACTCAGCATTGAGTTTGGAAGAGTCAGCACTGTTCTCTGTGAGTACTCGTAGTCTGTTCATTCTTCTTTTATTGTGTTCATTATGTGAATATACTACATTTTGTTTATACTTTCTCCTCTTTATGGGCATTTGGGCAATTTACAGATTTTGACTATTACAAAGAGCTTCGATATGATATAAAACTTTTTTCATGAACATATGTACGCATTTACTAAGAGCCAGGTTGCCAGGTCATAGTTTTATATATGTTTTGCTTTAAAAGATATAATTTTTCAAAGTGGTGTTGCAAATTATATTCACACTAGCAGTATATTAGAGTTTTGGTTGCTTCAGATTCTTGACATAATTTTTCTATCTTTTTAATTTTAGTCATTCTAATGACTATGCAGAGATATTTGATTATAATTTTAATTGTATCTCTTAAATATGATATTTTCATAATTTTAAATATTTTCTTTTCCTTTAGATACTCTCTTTGGTTAAACATTCATTTTTTTGTCCACCTTTTTACTGAGTTTTCTGTTTTTGTGTTTTTCTTATTGATTTGTAGAAGTTCCTTGTATATTCTGGGTACTAGCCCTTTATCAAGTATCTATATTGCAAATATCTTCTCTTATACCTTGTGTTGAATACACATTGTTAGCTAATGCATAAGCATAAGACTTTGTTGCAGTTTGGCTTGCAAGAGGTCATTTTGGGTTGTGCCCCAAAGGATGAAAGTTTACTTATGTATTTGCTCCACTATTACTAAAGGTTGTAGGTACCATATTCCCCAGCCCTGTCCTGGTCTTAAGTGCCCTATCATTGAAGTTAAAACCAGGAAAATTCAAGAAACAATGAAAAAGGCAAGATCCTTGAAGTCTGCTAATGTACTTCATAGTCTCAGGAATATTACAGAATTTAGGATACAAAGTTACATTTAAGAGATATCAGAAAATTAGTGTTTGTAAGAGATGAGTGGCATATGTAATTGAATTAAATGCCATATTTTAGGAGACAAGTAGTTCTCAATCCAAGGAAGAAGAGGTTTTAGAAAACTGTCCCGTGTTTGGTGGTAGGCACGTGGTATGTTTGCAATCCTGGAATGAGAACATCAAAATTGCTATTCTGAGCCCAGCCATGAAGGTCACGTGATGCCTTGGCCCAGGCCTTTTGTTTGTACCCAGCGTAAGTGCTTTTCTCTGTTATTCTCCTTCCCTCTCTATTTAAATGTATGTATCGTTAGGGATGCGTTCTGCTGTAGATAGCAGTTGACACTCATGAGTCTTCCCAGTTTTATGAAATGAGAAATGGATGGGTGAGGAGTCCAGAGCTGTCACAGAAGCTCGGGGAGGTGGGCTCTCCTTCTTCCCACTCCATTCTCTTTGGTGTCTAGGCCTTTGTCCCCATGCACCTGGATTTAGGGTCTCGAGATGCCTGCTGAACCACTGGAAGAACACATGTCTTCCAGGTGGGAAGAAGCAAGAGAGCAAAAGAGCTAGCAGGCTAGTTCCTGATAGGTTTGATTCACGGGCACATTCTCTAGAGACTTCCTCCTCTTTGTTATGGCCTGAACCCTGATATATGTCCACAGCTGGCTCCAGAGAATGGAGAAGGCAATGGCACCCCACTCCAGTACTCTTGCCTGGAAAATCCCATGGACGGAGGAGCCTGGTAGGCTGCAGTCCATGGGGTCCCTAAGAGTCGGGCACGACTGAAGTGACTTAGCAGCAGCAGCAGCAACAACAGTCACTGCAGATGTTTTCGGTTCAGTTTGCATCTTTTAGTCACTCCAGAAAACAAGACCGGGGTGCTCGGTGTACTGTACTTATGGGTGTTGGTGGTGCATTCTCAGCAGACAGAGAGGTGAATGATACACACCTGCCATTATAGCTACATTTACTTCTCCAAGCTTCTGTGTATTATGAGATCAGTAAGTTCACACTGAGGTGTTTAAGTCCAGTGCCGTGTCGTTTCATTCCACTGGAGCTTTGCCCTTTATCCGTTCGCGCTTTTTCCAGAGTGTCAAACCTGGCTCCTTTTATCCTCCACGTATTGACTTACTTGATTGATCTCTCCATAGCTTGGACTTCCCTGGTGGCTCAGACGGTAAAGCATCTGCCTACAACCCGGGAGACCTGGATTCAATCTCTGGGTCGGGAAGATCCCCTGGAGAAGGACATGGGAACCCACTCCAGTATTCTTGCCTGGAAAATCCCATGGATGGAGGAGCCTGGTAGGCTACAGTCCATGGGGTCACAAAGAGTCGGACACGACTGAGCGACTTCACTTTCACTTTTCACTTTCATGCGTTGGAGAAGGAAATGGCAACCCACTCCAGTGTTCTTGCCTGGAGAATCCCAGGGACTGGAGAGCCTGGTGGGCTGCCATCTATGGGGTCGCACAGAGTTGGACATGACTGAAGTGACTTAGCAGGCTCCAGAGAAAGCTGGAAAAGAGGACTTTGTTGTTTGTTTGTTTGTTTTCTAGCTGCAACTGTAGGGAGGCAAGAGCAAGGAGGCCCGTGAAAGGGACATGGTCCATGAAGGCCACAGAACCTTCATCTCCCTCCTTTTTCTCTTATGTGTTTTCTTTGTCATGATGAAAGTATTACAGACTTGTTAAAGAGAGCAAAGAATGGGAAAATGTCCATCATTTTAACAACCCTAAGAGTCGGACACGACCGAGTGACTTCACTTTCACTTTTCACTTTTATGCATTGGAGAAGGAAATGGCAACCCACTCCAGTGTTCTTGCCTGGAAAATCCCATGGATGGAGAAGCCTGGTGGGCTACAGTCCATGGGGTCACAAAGAGTCGGACACGACTGAGCGACTTCACTTTCTTCCTTTCTCCATAACTTACCTCCCATCTTGCCTCCTCCCCTCCCATTCCTCTGGCCGGCTTCCTAATCCTCCCCTTCAGCACCATGTGCTGCACTGCTGCCTTACTGGGTGCGGCTGTCTCTTCCCCCTGAGCTCAGGCAGCTTTGCTGGGCTCTCTATCAGCTTGTGTTCCCTCCCCGCTTCCTAGAGCAAACCCTTCTCCCCACAGACACTCCGGCTTCTCACTGGCTCAGCTGCACTCTTGAATCCGTGTTCTGACACTACCTTGCTTGGCCTTCTCTGTCAGTTTGACAGAATTTGTAGGAAAGGAAGGGAGGAGGAGAAGGATGTAGGGGAAAAAAAAACATCTTTTAGTTTATGGTGTGTCCTGATGTTATAAAATTTGGATTTTCTTTAAGTAAATTGGTCCATCTTTTGGAGTGATTTCTTATCCTTTTACATTTAAGATGTGATGCCCCATTGAGCGGAGAAGGTGATGGCACCCCACTCCAGTACTCTTGCCTAGAAAATCCCATGGATGGAGGAGCCTGGTAGGCTGCAGTCCATGGGGTTGTGAAGAGTCGAACACGACTGAGCGACTTCACTTTCACTTTTCACTTTCCTGCATTGGAGAAGGAAATGGCAACTCACTCCAGTGTTCTTGCCTGGAGAAACCCAGGGATGGGGGAGTCTGGTGGGCTGCCGTCTGTGGGGTCGCACAGAGTCAGACTGGACTGAAGTGACTTAGCAGCAGCAGCAGCAGCCCCACTGAGATATTTAAAAAATATATTAATTTTTCTAAGCTTTTTGGCATTTAATTATTGAATCAGTTAGACATTTTGCCTTTTAATGTGAGGGCATGAGATCTAAGCTACTTTTTTTTTTCCTGTTATTTAAATTCCACTTTCCTCTTTTTCCCTTTTCTCATTTTCTCTTCTTGTAGCTTCCCTTTTCTTTCTGTTTCCTTCTGCTTGCTTTTGATTTTTTCAGTCTGGATCTCTATATTTCCCTCACATTCTGCTACCAGACGTCACAAAGCCTGCTGACTCTGCCCTGGGGCATCCTTTGCTTTCCGCTCTGCCATCCTCTGAATGTTCTCTTCCACCCTTTGTGTAGTAGTCAGTCAGATTTTAGGAAATCGGGTTGAGTCATTCACAGTAATGAGTGCCAAATAAATTAGAGGTATTTTAGGCTCTTCCTAAGAAAGGCTAGGGAAGGAGAACCCTCTGATTGTCTTAAGATCTTCCAGCTCTAGCTCTCAGTGTGCAGATGAAGTCAGCAGAATTATTTTTATATTCTTCCCTGTAAGGGGACTGTCCTGCCCTAAACAAAGTGTGACTTGCTACTACAACAGATTTCTGCCCCAGGGATACACTGGTCAGAATACTTAGGCCATATATTTTGCATGTTGGAGAAGGTGAGTCTAAAGGTTCCAGAAGCATCCCTGGACAGCTCTCTCAATCCTGCTAGCTCTCTCTCACTCCTCTTCCCCAGATAAACAGAAACATGCTTACTTTGTGTGTTAGAAAAAAAATCACAGATGTGAACTGCTTTATATTTATGTCTCAATATGATATTTAACTCATTTCAGTATAGCAGATTTTATGTTATGGTATAATTTACACTTTCTAGGTATTTCCAGTCTTTAAAGTTCTGTGGCATAGTTATCAGACTGCAACTTAAAATAAGTAAGGATTAAGGGACTAAAGAGATAAAGATGAGGTTTAAAGAAAATTGGCTGGAAGGACTAAAGGACAGTGAGTAATTTTCCACTCTTTTGATTCCTCAGTGAATGCATTTGTGAAGATCTTTGTTTTAGAAAGCTGCTTATATCCTGAGTGAAGTCAGAGAAAACACTGAAATGATGAGATTATGATTAGGAAATGGTTGGGGATGGGGGGAGAGCCTATATAACATATTTGTGAGCTAAGTGACTTTTGAAAACTGTCTTCAAGGTGAAAGTAATAAGCCGACCATTTGCCAGTGTCTCTGGAACATACTGTCAACTTTTGATTATGTAAGGGGGCAGTGGTGTGGATAATTAGCAAAGAGTCAATAGTTCCCCATGCTTTTCTATTAACGTGGGCAGGGGAGTGGTTGGTTCAGATTGTTCAGCAGATAGAAGAGAAAGGAAGTCTTTCTCCTCAAAACTTCAACACTTCTTTCTTCTCATTTTAAGCAATAACTTTGTTTCTTATCTCACGGCAGAAAAGAAGTATTATTTCACAGAGGTAATCTGGAGAGAATTTCTCTGTTTTCCTCTCTTCACATTATTCAACCCTTCTGTCTATGCACTAAATCCTCCATTTCATCCTTCACTGGTGGGTGCCGTGCATTTCTTTCTGTGGCAGCTGTCCCTTTCTCCTCCCCTACCACACTCCTGCCATTTGCTCTTAAGACCCTGTCCTCTGGTCTAATCAAGGACATTGCTCTAGCAAATCTTTTTCTGTCTGCCTTTATGATTTTTTTTTTTTTTGCTTTTTATCAAATAATTCCAATGAGCAAACACATAAGTTATTTTTTGCTTTCTTAGAAACGGATAACTACAATAATAAAACTCCAAAAATTCCCTTCCCTCCATTTTTTGCTCTTCTTTAGGGCAAAACCCCTAGAAAGAGCTGCTCTCTACACTCTGTGTGCCCTTTGTTCCCGTTTGTCTTTGAGCTCACCTGATGACCTTGAAACAGCTTTCATGAAGGATATCTGACTTGTACGTGGCTGAATGGGTTTTCCATACCGACCAGCCTGTATAAAGGAGCCTCCTCCATCACTCTGGATACCCCTGGGCTCCCCGCCACTTTTTTTTCCCCTCAGCCCTCATCAACGCCTGACACGCTGTATGTTCACTGAGTCAGGATTCTTTCTTTGTTGACTGCTGAGTCCTAGTACCTAGAACAGCGTCTGTCTCGTAATAGGTACTGAGTAAATATTTACTGAATGGGTAGATAGCTGGATGGTAAGGGAGATGAGTATTTCTTATTTGTTTTTAAAGTTCTAAGGACTGAATTTGGGTTCTGTTTGGGTGGCATCATGGGGAGGGAGAGAAGGATGTATGTGTGGAAGGAGAATGGGGCTAGAACCCAGGTGTCGCCCGTTTGGCACCAAATCACAATCCTTGCAAGGGGATTCTCCCTGTTTGAGTGAGGATGTAGTGTAAAGGTGGATGATGAGCTTTGTTAGGCCTCAGAGTAGCCAGGTAAGATATCCTCATGTGAAGCTGGACAACCCCAGAATTTTTTGCTCAGTCATAAAGCAAACCTGAGATACGCTAGTTAGGAGGAACTGTTCCCAGCTCTGACTGGCCTCATGAATTCTTGAACAAAATCTGTCACAAACTGTAACTTCTTCAATATATATATATATATATTTTAAAATGGAGACTAATAGCCTTTTCTTAAGAAGTGTTTTTGGCTTACAAAGAGAGACAGCATAAAAAATAACATATTATGTATATGAAAATCAGCAGCTGCAGTGCCGTGAAAATAAGCCAATGAGATTTTTAAATTAAAAATATTCTACTTTCAAACCTCCTGTCTCTTCCTATTAAAAAGTTCTCCAAGGCAACGAGCTATCACTATAAAAGCTTGAAATCTGTTTTAATCTTAGCTCTGTTGCAGAACTAATGGAACAGCAAAATGGGGCAAAATTTCTTCCATTTCCTTTCTGTATGTTGAGGATTCTGGACTGGAGTTGAGTTAGCAAACACAGTCCGTCTTCCGTGCCAGCTGTGATCGATTGGTAAGGGCAGCCTCGAGTGCTGTGTGGATAAGCATTGGCAGCCACGCCTAGGTGCAGCAGAAGCGAAACCCGAGATTGATTGGTGCTGTCTGCCTTGGGTTTAGGAAAGATGAATGGCAGCTTGCCTGTGTGGTGTCTTTGCTATCTTGGACTTTATAGTCTCTAAGATATTTTTGAGTTCTAAAATTCAATGATTGGGAATGCCTAGTATATTATATGGTGTCTTTGCAGTAAAGGCAATGATAAGATTTTATATGTAAGGTAGTAAAAATACGTTTTAGTGAATGCTTTTGGAAAATCTTATTATCTTTCATAACAGTTTCTTCTAAAGGTTCTGGGTTTTATATATTACTCAAAATATTTTTACATTGTGTGCTACATGATAAGTGTGTGCAAGCAGCATATAAAAGTAGTAGCTAAATTTTGCCATAGAAAACTCGAGTTAGCATCAGTTAACATAATTCATCTATATCAGGTTTTAGTTTAATTTAAAATAATCTTGCAGTTTTACCCACTGGTGTTGTTTCTTGATAAGCCCATAGGAGGTACTATTTTAATGTCCAGTAAACAAAGCATTTCAATTGCAACCTTTTTAAATTACTACAGAAACTTCTAGAATTCATTTATGCAGTCTTGGTTAAGATAAATATAAGGGTGAGATGTAAGGGAGCAAGCATATCTAGAGACATTTAGAGGTAGTTCAGCTTTAAACATGGAACCATAATTATAATACAAACCTGATCTGCTTCAGTTTATATTTCTTAGAGCAGTTCTTCTTTGCCCACCACCTGCAACATGCCATATAAAATAAGTTGGAAATGTTCGGTCCAGTATATGGATCTAATTTCATCTGTTTCTCAAGAAAAGTATCAAAATAGGATACAATTATGTAACTGGATGAAAAGCACCATTATGTTTGGAATATTTTTAGTGCAAAAACCCAAGTGATCACAAGAAAGAAATGTCAATTTATGGAAGTAAGCACGTGTTTGTCATGTAACTGTTAAGTGTGTCTTACTCATCTTCAAACTTGGCAGTGAATTTGGCACTTAAGTTCTTAGAATTTTTGAATAGAAATAATTAAAATAGGACTT
>NW_011495082.1:17447569-17461420 GCF_000754665.1 Bison bison bison
ATATATATATATATATATATATATAATCCTGGAGTTATTTGTGGTATTTGAATCATCTGAACCAGTTTTTTCTAATTCCTGATATTTGAAATACTCAAAGGGATTTTTTCTTAAGAACTGAAAAAGACATTTAGATATCTAACGCAGCTCTCTCACTTTCCTTTCCTCACTTTTATTTTGCCTTATATTTTATGTGATTTCTGTGTTCATTCTGGTCATTTGGTTTTATTTTTGTTTTCCCACTTGTTTGGTCTTGGTCGTATTGCGTTAGAACAAATACAGTGAAGTAAGTCAGATACCACTTTCTAGATGAATCTTAGTGTCGGTCAGACACCGGGTTCAGTGAAGCGCCTGTTAAACTAAGCAAACAGCGGTTTGCCTTCACACCCTGAGCACGTTGTCTGAGTTTCGTCTGGACTGGGTTGATGGTTTTTTACTCATACTATGATTTTGCCCTTTGGTAAGCTGAGTTCGTTAACTGAGTCTATTTTGCCTCCTTCACTGTAAACTCTAACTAGTTGCCTCAGGGTGTCTGTGTTGTGCAAGTAATTCAAGGGCTGGAGGTTGTGCGTTTTTATTTTTTGCTGTTTTTACAAAGTAGTCATCTCCCGCTGGCAGGGTCCACATTGTGTTTATTTTTCTTGGAGCAGTTGGACAGTGCTTTCTACCCAGTAGGATCTCAATATTTGTTTTTTAAATCTTTATGTATTCTTTTATTTAAGATATAGGTTAAGAGGTTATACCATTAATTAGGACTTCACCTATGTGATTCTGATATGAATTCCTCTGGAATCTTAGTTTAGTAACTTTGGATGTTCTCAACTCTTTCAATGTCTCCCCAAACCATTTTTGAACACCTCGTTATGAGATCTCCTTTCGGGATCGGAGATATTTTTGGCAATTTCAGATGTCCTATTCCTTTCCTTTCTGTTTTTCTAGATTTATTGAAACTCCAAAGTTAGTTTTTCATTGAATATCACTTATAAGCTTTTAGGTGAAAATTTCTGAATAAAGGGTACAGAGGGAGATGTAGGTTAAATTTCTTGTTAAATTTCTTCTTGTCATTTTGATGAACCATGAAAGAGGAAAGAAGAGAATTCCCATATTTAAGAACGTTGAAGGAAATGTAGAAGTGGGAATTTTGTAACTCCGTAGTGAGTCAAAACTGGATAGAGACATGTCTCTTCATTTTACATATGAGGAAATGAAATTAAAGGAAGACTGAGTTGTCCAAGAAGCACGCCTGTTGGTAACTGAAGGATCCTCAGACACCTATTCCAGTGCTCTTTCAACCTAACTGTCCTGAAAGGTAAATCATAGGTTGCCCAGATGTCCACACCTCTCCACCTCAGTCCTTGCTTTCTTTGGTCTAGAGTAAATCAAAAGTGACCAGGTACCTCTAAACCTTTTCCTGAAATCGTGAAAAGAGAAACAGTGAAAGATGTGCTGAGCTAGGGGTGAGAGCCTGGGTAAAGGTGAGTGGTGAGTGATTAAACATGGAAGATTTCATGCATCATGCTTATCTATTATTTGCAGAGGTTTATTTTTATTTTTTTAAACTTCACCAAATTGCATGGGCTTTTATAGCAAAGACTAACCATCTCATGACCATCAACACGCCCTCAAAATTGTTTTCTTCCTTTTTCTGTTATATAGGAATGCATTCCAATTTAGGGTACTTTAACTGTCAGAAATATCAGAAAGAGCTTTTGCACTTTATGCAATCTTCCCAAACCCCTCTCCTGTAGACACAGAGTAAGAGCAATTTTGAAGCAATCCTTGGTGTTCTTCCCATTGCCCTTTCACCCAGGATGAGGCTTTCAGCTAATTAGCTCTTCCTGACACCTCAATGAGAGTTTTACTGTGCTCTACCTCGTAAGGTGGATTGGGAGAGGTCATACAACTCTAGCCTTACTGGGATTTATTTGTAAAAACCATATTTTGTTTAGCTGCTTGACACCTCACATTTCGGTTGCCCGAGTGCTCACAATTTAAAGGTTCCAATGAACTGAAACTTACTGTTGTAACTTTAGGTCAGTTTCTTTACTCTGTTTCTGCCTCTTTTCTTTAGATATTACAAGTCCCAAGTCATAGTGAAGTCATTTTTATTTTGCTTTTTAAAAAATGTGAAGAAATACTGAATGTCAGGATAGGATCACTGGGTTTATTTCTATAGGCACATTTCTTAAAGATTAAAAGGTAATGAAAGAACAACAAACTCTTAATATTTTTAGCATACACTGTGCTTTGGAAAGGCCGCAAATCAGAGGGTCGTCCATGCTGTGGTAGACCTTCACAGAGGCATGAAGCCAGATAATGTACAATTACAGGCATCGGTGCTTTATCTGAGGGGTCTCTTACAATGAAACTTTTAAACAGGATAATTGTAGACATCTGCTTCATGTTACCTTAGCAGCAACATAGCCATTATTTGTTGAGATCTTCTTAGCTTTTACAGCTTCACACAAAAGGGCATATTGGCAATTCTGTTTTCTATATAATAGGAATACTATGCAAAATACTGAGCTAGAATTCCGCATTGTTGTAGAAATGCTCAATGTCACCAGAGCGATTGACTTGTTCCACCTGGCTTTCAGACATTTGGAGAAGCAAAACATATGTACCTTAATTGCAAAATGTGGGCTTAATGAACATGCAGCCGTTATGTTATACCAAATGCAACAATCGACGTGATGGCAAGCTCCTTAAGAACATGTCACATTGTTTGGGTTTTAAGAGGCTTGCCTTTGGCAGTGTTTCAGAGAAGAATGTGTTTCTTACATTTACAGTCCTGTGAGCCAATAATAAAGTGTTCAGCATATGAAGCTGGTGTTTATTTTAAATTGCTATGTCAATATTTTTGTTTGAAAGCAGGTTTGATTCCCTGTGTGGACTTTGTTGAAGCCTTCTATCACTGCTTTTTATTTGAGTTTGATTTAGCTTCCTTTCCCCCTGATTTTGTGTTTTGCAGAATAGCTTGCATGAAAGCCTTCTGATTGGGCTGGGGGGAGAAAGTTGCTGTGTGAATTTCAAAGCCCAGACAATGTGAAAAAGGAGCAAACACTTGCTGAAGGCATCAGAGAAGTGACTGCAATCAAGCAGTGTTGGTTTTGTGACCTTGAAGCTTCCCAGAATAGCTACCACATTGGGAATAATGGAAGCCCTGGATTCAGATGCCTCAGGATGACCTCATCACCAACAGCCCCCTTCCTCTTCCTGACATGTCTCCAGGCTCTATGCCAATGTTTAGACGTTAGCAGGAATCCAGAAAATCAGGCTTTTGTTTTCAAAAATACAAAATAAAGGCAGCCATTATGGAATATTGCATAACTGATTTAATCCTAATGTGATGTCAAAACAAATTTCCCCAGTAGTTGAGAGAATGCTTTATCTACCACAGATACAATTGCTTTGTTGGTGCCGGGTGCTCTTCCAACAAATGGTTGGGCACTTCTCTTCATGAATTCTCGCAATTCTCCATCCCGGGCACATTTCTGTGGGTAATTAAAATGATCTTTTTATAACGGCAGTATAAAACAGTATGCATCATCTAAACACACTGAGCTGAAAAAATATTGTATTCATAAATTAAATTGGACATTTTGAAAGGTTAACGCAAAAGCTACTTTGCTTTCGGTGATCAATAAGGAAAAAAGGATTTCAGGTAATTAAAATCTGTGAAGTGAACATTTCTCATTTGGAACCTATTAAAAAGAATATAAGCAGACAGAGGCGAGAGATAAATATGGAAAACAAGGGCTTCAGAAATTTTGTTACATGTTGGCAAGGGGAATGTAACAACATATATTCTGAGGTCTGAAATAATATAACGTGTTATTACGGATAATATAACAAATTATACAGTCTATAAATTATGTATGTATATTACTTAATTTAAGCATTAAGTTGCAAATTAAAAGTATGCCTACACTGTATTTTGGAGTCTGATTTAGTTATCGGTTAGGTTTTTCTTACTCAAGAGTTTGAACTTGGTACCGGTGTACGGCATGAGTGCAGAATTTCCGGTCCATTCCTGACTCACAGAATCACAACCTGCAGTTTAAGGCATCCCCTATTTGTGATTTATTTGCATATCAGAGTTTGAGAACAGGGCTTTTGGTGCTTGTCCCACTAAAGCGTGTTGCCCTTTAAAAATTCATGCTCGTTTTTTTTAGGCCCAAATTAATAGTGTTACCTGGGCTAAATATGAGGATAATAATAAACTCTGCCTGGGTTGTTTTAGAGCACGTGACTGCTCACAATGTGGCAACGAAGGGAATTAAATACTAGAGGTGCCAGACTCCAAATATTATTTCTGGGCATGTGTGTGGATGTGTTTCTGGAAGAGACTAGTATTTGAATCAAAGCATTGAGTTAAGCAGATGGCCTTCCCCAAGGTGGGCAGGCATCATCTAATCTGTTGAGGGCCCCAAGAGAACAGAAAAGCAGAGGAAGGGTGAGTCCGCTTCCTGTCTTTCAGCTGAGACATCCGTCCTCTCCTGCCCTCGGACATGAGAAGTCAGCTCCTGGTTCTCGGCCTTTTGGGTGCAGATTGGGTTTTATACTCTTAGAACTGCACTCCTCCCTCCCACCTCAGGTGGGTCAGTTCTTTGATTACCTGCCTAAACTTTTGCCAGATACAGGATGCTAGACTATAAAATTATTTTGCTTTCTCTTCAGTTTTCATATAGCTTTGAGAACACTGAAGTAGCACATGTTCATTTTAGTTTTGATGTAGAATTGCAAAGATGTATTGTTTGCATGGGCTTCCCTGATAGCTCAGTTGGTAAAGAATCTGCCTGCAATGCAGGAGACCCCAGTTTGATTCCTGGGTCGGGAAGATCCCCTGGAGAAGGGTTAGTCTAACCACTCCAGTATTGTTGGGCTTCCCTGGTGGCTCGGCTGGTAAAGTATCTGCCTGCAATGCGGGAGACCTGGGTTTGATTCCTGAGTTGGGGAGATCCCCTGGAAAAGGGAAAGGCTACCCACTCCAGTATTCTGGCCTGGAGAATTCCCTGGACTGTATAGTCCACGGGGTTGCAAAGAGTTGGACTTGACTGAGTGACTTTCACTTTCATTGTTTGTATGCTAGAAGAGACTGTTTTGTACAAGGGATTAAAATATATGGCTATCACTTTTGGATAACAAATATTTGTGTGTGTATATATATGTGTGTACTTTTTTTCCCCCAGTGACGAGGAAGGCAGGACCTCTGCTGTGTGCTATGCGTGTAAGGATGATCTATAAAATACACGGTTTAGAGCGCCTAATGCGCATCCTGTAATTCAGATAGGCCAGTGTAGAAGTGCTACAGAAGTAGAAGTGACAAGAAGGGCATTAGGTGCTCAGAGGTGAGACATGTCACATCTGGCTGAATGGTCAGGAAAAGCCTCAAAGAAGGGGTAGTATCTGAACAGGACCTAAATGGGATAGGGAAATGGTATTCCCAGCCCAGAACACAGCAAGGGCACAGATGCCAAACCAGATTTATTTATGAGGTACCCAGAAATATAATGGACATTCAGGTGAAGCTGAATATATGTGAAGGCAAATGGTGGGAGACGGAGGAATCTGATCACAGTGTGCTAAGCATGTGAACTGGATTCCTGGAAGAAGCGTAATCGTTAGTGACAAAAATGGGAGAAAAGGAGTGTTGTAGGGAGAAGCGCAACAGGACGAAAGGCAGCTCTGCCTGAATGCCTGACCCTGAAGGCTGGCCACGGACGGGCCACACTGAGCAACGAAGAAGTGCAACAGGACGAAAGGCAGCTCTGCCTGAATGCCTGACCGCTGAAGGCTGGCCATGGACGGGCCACACTGAGCAACGAAGAAGTGCAACAGGAAAAAGGCAACTCTGCCTGAATGCCTGACCGCTGAAGGCTGGCCACGGACGGGCCACACTGAGCAACGAAGAAGTGCAACAGGACGAAAGGCAACTCTGCCTGAATGCCTGACCCTGAAGGCTGGCCACGGACGGGCCACACTGAGCAACGAAGAAATGCACGTGAAGTCTTTGTCAGTCTGAGCAAGGTTTCTCCTCCCGAGGGAAACGGGGTATATGTATCAGAAATCAGTGGCCCCATCAAGTGATCAGCAGCCATATAGTTCAGAGTCTAAAGAATACATTGGTCATTTGTTTGGCCCAAATGGATCTAATAAATTGAGAATCCAGAAAACCCACGATTGGGGGTTTCGATCAGTCAAGCTATGATTGATCACACTTTTCAGTTCAGGACAGATGAAACAAGTAAAGTGATTGGTTCTCGTGAACTGGGAGAGGGCAGGTGAGGTAGGGGAACATGGAGACTGGTCTCGTGTAAGGAGCACTGACTCAGGATTCAGGCAGGGACAGCATTTCAGGTTCGGTCCTAATTCACTGGGTGACTCTCGGCGTCTCTGCATGGGCTTCAGCGTCCTCGGCTGTAAAAGGAGGACAGCCTCTATTCCTGGCTGACATGGATACACTTCACCAAGCTTTCTAGGTCTTTGAAGATCACAGTGAGCAAACAAACTTCAGTTTGGGAGACTGTGCCAACCAATATGATGAGGTGGGAAGCTTAAATTGCTTTCTGAGTATCAAGGCAGTACATTTTGTTGAATCGACATTACACAAGTTGATGCAAATGGAACCATTGCTGGACATGAAATCGATAGTGGTAGAGTTGCAGAGTTTTCTGCCTTTCTGACCCCTGGACTGCTGGAGAGGTCAGAGAAGGGTGGGGATTAGAAGCTGTGACTGGGCATATCCAAAGGTGGCTTTGTAGAACTGGGCTCGATGCTGGTCCTTCAACAGAGATGTTCTACCGCGGGCTTGTGCCTACGTCTGTGAGTCTCCGATGCTTAAACTGCAAGTGTAGCTTTTTGGCATTCATCACTGTGAATATTGTTTAAGACTTTGGCTTCCAAGTGTCACATAGTTTATGCACTACAGGGAATGTCTGCCAATCAAGTCGTATATCTCAGTGGGACGTATTTTTAAATTCTTGTGACCGTAATCACCTCTCATTACAATTTTCTGCAACGTCTACTCTGGAAAGAATGCTACAAAAATAGAAAAAAGGTTGTATTTTCAGAAAATTATTTGCAGTAATGCCAAATGAGTGAAATTCCTAAGTGTTTCAATGTCAAATAAAAGACAATGTTACCCTGACCTTCTTCAATTTTCATATGGAGCCTTATGAAGTTTGGGTAGGATGAAGAGAAAGGTACCTTTTATTCCCAAAGGTTTTTAAAACCTGCCTTTAGTAGGCACTCTGTGTCTTCTCTTTGTAATCGCAGGTTTTATAGTCTCCTTTATCAATTGTGAGAGGTGTGGAATGCTAGTTTGTATCTTTCAGAAGGGACACCCGGGTCAACAGGCTGGAAGAACTTTGAAAGTTACTTGTATCTTTGCCAGTCACTGCATTGTGTGGGAATCGCTGTAGCTAGTGTGTAAACTACCTTTGAATAAGAGGCAGAAAATGGAATTTATCAGGGGACAATGCCCTTTGTTTAGAAGGAGCAACAAAAGATGAATAAAAGGACACAGCCAGTCTTCTGTGCTTAGCGTCCCATTTTTCCAGATAAAAAAGGGGATAATATTCAATCTTGCTTGTGCGCCGAGGCCTTTGGTACTTTAAGGAGATGGAGGAAGAAGGGAAATGAAAAAGAATAGAGCAACCAATATGTTCTTGAACTGTGACTTCTAGCAGCTGCATGTAAAAAAAACAACCATTATGGTTTTTTTTGAGTGTACTGTGAGGCTTATCCATTATGTGTGCAAACACAATCTGATTAGTATTTGTTATAAGCTCGTCTTGTCTGCTTTTATTATAGACATCACCTTCAGATGTGGGGCCACTGCAGCTATTAAATCAGGAATATTTAGCTATTATTTGTAATAAATGTCAGCAGGGCTGAACTGAAGCCAGCAGGAAATGTTCAGGGCAGAAAACACACTGACATTCATTCATGCAAATTTGCACCAGTGGTAGAATTAATCACAAAGAGGGAGGGTAGAGCATACAATGCATTTATATTACTGGTTTGGCCAGTTCTCCTTCTTCCTGAATATGAGAGTTATAATGAACAGAAAGCAATCTGCTGACAAATAGTCCCATGTGAAGTACAGGCAGCAAGATTAACTTTCCAAAGCAGGCGTGTCTGCGTTTATAGTGAACCACCTTTCCTTCCCTCTACTCTGCCCCAGCCATCTGAGGCAGCTCTGTGGTGTCCCTTTTCCTCTTTAAAAGACATGGAGATGTAGCATGCAGATAGCTCTTACCTCTTAAAAAAAAATCACAGGGGCACTCCGAAGAACATTCCGCGAACTTTGCTGAGTGCTGGACCAGACTTACCCTGTTGTAACCCGGGATGCTTACCTCACGCTGGGAAGCTATGGCGATAGGAACTTGGCTCTGATGACTAAGCAACTGTAGTTTACCAAAAAAGAGAACATTCAAATCCTTTGTAATCTGCCTCTGTGTAAAGTGAGGTGACACCGAATAATCTCCTCAGAGAAGACTGTAATCACCATTATTAAACAAAGCTATTGCTTGAACCGAGCATCAAGGAGTATCATTTAATTCTCTGAGTGAGTAAAGTTATAAACTTCTGGTTATAAAGCAGAAAAGCATTAGAGCACTTATTTTTGTAGAAAGGTAAGAAAAATACAAGATGAAAGCATGCTTTAAAATTTTTCTCATTTACTTATTGCGTGATATTATTATTCATCAGGAAACAAAAATTGCTGAAAGGAGCTGACAGAAAATGTAGGTGACTTCAAAGATACTAATTCTTCTTATGGTGTTTTAGCCCTATTATTCAAATAAAAACATGAAGAACATGGGATAAAAATTTGCTCAGTAAAGTTAACACAGAATGCTTTTCAAGTTGTATACTAGTGTTGATCAAATTTAAGCTAAAGTCTTCTAAAATATTTCATTCATGGAACTCAAAGTAATGCTTCTCTAAAACAGTGTCTGTCTACTCCTATCCTCTCTGCGATCATTTGTACACATGTTTATAGAATGTGTATTATAAACTGAAACACTTATCTTACTAATTCTAATCCCTGATGTGATTATGTTTCTTGCATTATTTTTCTTTGTGTAGGTTTTTAGGAGAGAGCTTACAGAAGTCAAGTGGAAAAGGACATTTCTGTTAATGAAGTGAGTGTTGTACTAAATATAGCAGCTGAATAGAATGACTTGTGCTGTAATTAGGGAAATCAGTCATGGCACCAAGGGAGGTGTTGAACATGGTTTCGCTGGTGGGATGTGTGCAGTAACAATGGAGAAAGCTAGAGAAGCTGATGCAACATTGTGACTTCTAACTTTTTGAAGCTGAGCTACTCTTTTGAACAATGTCCTTACGGTATAATTATTGATTCTGTGTCTCATTCTACAGAGGATTTGCTGCAGTTATAGGAATATATTAAAAAATAAGGGAAGTATAAATTAATGGCAACAGTAGACATTTCTTTATAGGGAAGGTCAGTATTAGGCAGGTAGATAATTACACTGCAGATACATAGACTGTTTGGCCTTACAAAGGTACTAAAGGTGAGTCAAAATTTTGGCTTTGGGTCTCCTGGTGACCAAAAAGAAAGAGCAATATGATTCTTATGTGATTAGAGTTGTTGGAAAGAAGAAATTGTATTAGTAATTTGAGGCAGACAGATTCCATGGTGGCCCACATGATTCCTGCTTCCTAGTATTCCTGTCCTAGCTCAGACTCTTCCCCTTGAGTATGATCAGGATCTGTGACTTCTAAGAAGAGTCTGGCAAAGGTGACAGGACATGCATGATTATGAGTGAGGATTACCTTATAGAAAGTTATACCACCCATCTTGCTCAGCTCAGTTCAGTCGCTCAGTCGTGTCCGACTTTTTGCGGCCCCATGAATCACAGCACACCAGGCCTCCCTGTCCATCACCAATTCCCGGAGTTCACCCAAACTCATGTCCATCGAGTTGGTGATGCCATCCAGCCATCTCATCCTCTGTCATCCCCTTCTCCTCCTGCCCCCAATCCCTCCCAGCATCAAGGTCTTTTCCAATGAGTCAACTCTTTGCATGAAGTGGCCAAAGTATTGGAGTTTCAGCTTCAACATCAGTCCTTCCAATGAACACCCAGGACTGATCTCCTTTAGGATGGACTGGTTGGATCTCCTTGCAGTCCAAGGGATTCTCAAGAGTCTTCTCCAACACCACGGTTCAAAAGCATCAGTTCTTCAGCACTCAGCTTTCTTCACAGCCCATCTTGCTAGGACTCCCAAATTCTCTCATTTGCTGACTCTGAAGAAGCAAGATGCCGTATTGTGAGCCACCATGAAGAGAAAGCTGTTGGAGGAGGGGAAGAGCTCCCAGAAAACTGCCCACATGAAACTCAGCCCCTGAATCGAGCCTTGCAAGAAATTGAATGCTGCCAACAAGGGCATGAGTGGGTCATTTTCCATTTGAGCCTCAGTTAAGACCACAGCCATGGCTGACACCATATTGAAGTGCTATGGGACCCTGAGACAGAAGAGTTGCCCAACTTGTTCCTGGACTTCTGACCCATGGAAATTGTGAGATAATAAATATGTCTTGTTAAAAGCACTGCATTTGTAGTAATATTGTTGTGTAGTAATAGATAACCAATGGGTAAAAAGAAGAAGAAATCTTCTCCAGTTTCTCTGCTGTTTGGATCCTAAAACTGTTCTTTATTACTCATTTATCTTGGGAACCCCCAATTTTTTTTCTCCCAAATCAAATTGCCTGTGTCTCCTCCTCCATTTGCAAACATGCTTCCTTTGGTCTAAAGGACAGTTATTTCATATCCCTGTGTCCTCTTCCTTTGCCCTCTTAAAATGGTTCTCTTCTCTACACCCAGGAAAAGTGAGCATTTAATCTCTGGAGAGACTACATATTTTTCTACATATTTACTACATGTTTTTCTCTTTCTAAAAGATTTTGATGCTTCTTTAAAAAAATAAACATAGCACAATTCACAAAGTATAAGTATCACAAAAATTTTTATCAGGGAGCTAAAACAGAAAACTCAGATTACACTCATGTGTCAGGCTCTGTTCTAAGTGCTTACATGTTAAGTTTTTACATTAGTAAAAACTTTTTCATGAAGAAAATGGAAGCAGAGAGGTTAAATAACTTTCTCAAAGTCACACATTTAAGTGCAAACTGGAATCCAATTCCAAGCATCGTGGTTTCAGAATCCATACTTCTAACTACTGTGCATTCCTGCCTCTTAAACGCTATTAGTAGCAGAAGACAGCTATTAGAGTGGGTGCAACTGTGTATAAAGTCTATTTCCCGGTGATTCTTGCAGTGGATGAAATACGCTGCTTATTTAATTTTAATTGTGTTAAGAATGCATTTATGAAGTGGCCGTGTATCAGCCTCCATATTGTAAAAGAGGATTCACAGAATTGTTTTTGAAGCCATCCTCACCTTTCCAGCTGGGCAAGTAGCTCGTATCATATCCTTATCGGAAGGCCCATTTAAGCTCCAGTCTTGATTAATCTGAATTTTATTTAAAAGGTAGCATTTGCATCCTTTCCCAGTTTGATTATTCTCCTCAAAACCGCTAATTTAAGCAATGCAACCAACTGGTATACCTGTCTTTCAGGATGAATCACCTTTGGCCTCCTTTAGCCGTTCGTCCATCTGTGCATTCCTTTTTCATTTGTTGATGTTTTATATAATGTGATGATTAATTTCATGTGTCATCTTGGCTGGGCTGTGGTGCCCAGATACGTGATCAAACATTATTCTGGATATTTCTGTAACAGTTTTTTAACATGAGATTAACACTGTTCCTGAAAAGAACAAAAAAATATTTACCTTACTCTATCAAGAGAAAATTCTGCCAGCAGACCACCTTTGACCTGAACTTTAGCATCAGCTCTTCCTGTGTCTCTGGATTGCCATCCTACTCTGCAGACTTTGGAATTGCCAGCCTCCATAATCATGTGATCCAATTCCTTGAAATAAATCTCCATTTTAATGGTACTGTTTCTTTGGAGAACCCAAGGGCTTCAGGGGAGGTTGGTCTTCCTTTTAGTCAAGAGATGAAAATGAGAGGTTAGAGGCATTCTACTGAGAACATTTTGAGAAATATTTCCTCAGTGGTAAAAGGTGATATAAGAGAGTAGGTTCATTCTTTTTTCACCCTGGACTTCACTGGCCTGTGTGACACCAGGATCAGTACTGGTGAGCTTGGAAGGAGAGAGGAAAAGCCACAGAAACCAAGGCTGTGTACTCAGGACTGCAGAGCAGGAAGCCAAGATCTTCTAGGTGCTTGAGATACTGCCTAGCTGCTGAATAGGCCAATGTAAGAACCCTCAGTTTAAAACTCCTTTACATCCAAGATGCTGTTAATAAATATCTGTAATGCTTAATCCTAATTGGGTATTAATGGATGTTGTTAACCACAGCATACGTCTCTAGGGATTTGAACAAAGGGACCTGATGTGTAATTATTAGATATTGATTGCAAATCAGGTTACAACGTCTTAAGAATACAAGGTCCACACGGTTAATATATTGGAATGAAGAATAAGGAGTAATGGGGACTCTAGGTGCCGGGGTCCAGCCCCGGTGGATCCAGGGAATTCAAAGTGGGGACGGCGTCGGTGAGGATCAGGAAACAATTGCTTAATTAAACATTAACTAAGGATATAAAGAGTGGGTAAATAAGGATAGCTCAGTGAGAAAATTTAGTGGAGAAAAGAGGCTGAATAACTTGGTTTACGTGGAAAGCTAATAAAATTCCAAAATAAGGAATTTGCATCACCTCTGTAGGCTGCAGGCGTCCTCCCGTTCTCCCGAAGGAGAGGAGACACTAAGGCCTCCCCGGGTAGATCTTAGAAGCCCAGGCAAAATTAGTAGGCTTGACGAGCCTCTCCGCCCCAGATGGGAATTCAGCCAGAAGGTGAGAGAAAGAACAAGGGGAGACCCAAGTTTCGGTGAACAAAGCCCACACTTTGTTTTCCAAAGTAGTTTTTATACCTTAAGTTGTGCATAGAGGATAATGGGGGAAAGGGTAGAGTCATGCGAGGACAGCAGTCCTTGATTCTAATTGAAGCCAGGCTTTCAAACTTATCATATGCAAAAGTTTAGGTGATTTACATCATCTTCTGGCCAGGAGGCCTGTTAACATTTTAAGATCCTTTCTTCAGAAAACTTCTTTTTCTCTAAAGGTGATTATTCTAAAGTCAGGTGCCACCCTCCAAAAGCATTAGATAAAGTTGCATTCCTATAGGGCAAAGGTGTGGTGGGCTATAACAAGAAAAGAATTAAGGGTCCAAGGTTACAAACATTAAAGCTACTACTTACATTCCTATACACCAATTATATTAATCAATACACTGCCAGGGACACAGTAGGTAAGGGATATGGAAACTTAGCAGCAAACATTGGCCCAACAAGTGAAAAACCCTTCACCAATACAATTTCTAATCAATCTCTTAACTGCTCAAAGGAATCTGTATTTAGACAGTTTAGAACATCTCATGCCTCTCACAGTTGGGAGGCTCTGAACAATCATGTGTGGCCGGAAGAACCTATTCAGGCAGGCTAGAGGACTTCCAAAGGAGTTTGTAGGTTGAAACACTCTTGTCATGCCCAGGAACTTTATTAACTAGAGCTGTAAGTTAACTCTTTTTTCAGAGAGAGGTGGTTGGGGACAGTTCCACGTAAAGTCAGAGGTGTAGGTGAGAACACAAAGCAGAAAGTAGGCAGACTCTGGTTTTGGGGGTAAATGCTCGAGAATTTCCAGGGGGACTTCTGAGGCTCCATCCCGCCTTTGCGTATGCCAAGCCTCCTTCCTCATGACCTTTGCCACGGGCGGAGTTCCTCACGCTGGGTCCCGG
>NW_011495082.1:17461520-17468797 GCF_000754665.1 Bison bison bison
CAGCACTAGAGTACTTGAAGAAGGTAGAATCTGCTTTATGGGGTGGATACTCAGCTTCTATGAATTGTTACCATTTGAAAATGCAACCCAAGTACGGTCAGTTTTTTTGAATTTGAAAAATCTGTATTTTTCTTTGAAATCTCCCATTTTTTAAATGTTTGTAATTAATTCAGTTAATAAGAAAGAAAACACTAGCGGGTCAGACAATCAAGGTTGAAGGCCTGAGAGTCCACTTGTGAAGCTGTGGTTTGTAATTTCGGACATGAAATATGGTGAATTTATGCCAGATATAATTTCTTGTTTCATTTTATGTTATTTTAAGTATTGATTACCTCTTTTCCCTTGTACTACATAGGTAGCAAGATCAATGATCTCTTAAGGCTGTTTCTGGATAGTGGTAATAATACCACATTACCCGAGTACAGAATGCTTATCTTCCCATTTGCTTTAAAGCATTATGAAACAGTTATGATATAAAGTTTATAAGATAGAGGAGTGTAGAACTTGTTTTTGGTTTTTTTTTTTTATCATCACTTAAAATGATATCTACTCAAGTAGATATCTACTTGTCAAATGTAGATATCTACTTGTCAAATGATATCTACTCTGTCAAAATTTTCTAGGATTTCTTATTTTCATTTTGTTTTGAAACATGCTTACTGAATTAGCAACACAGTCCCTCTAGATTTTAAATTCTAATCAGAGGGATACTCACGAATTTCTAGGCAGACTCTACCACCATTTATCAGACACTGGGAAGATTATTTAAGCTTTTAAAAGCTCTTTTTTTTTTTTTTTCCTAATCAGTGAAATATGAGAATTAAGAATGGAAATCAGTAACATCCTTTTCATGATATAATGATTCTTGGTTTATAGCAATAGCACACAAACTACATTTTGGGGAGAGCTGATGATACTGTACTGTCTTTATATTATTCTCCAGCTCAAGAATATTATCTTTTAAATAGCTTGTAATGGGGTCAATCTGTGTGAATCCACCTAAACTCAGACTTTTTCAGAGTTCCAATTTGAATAACATTTCGAGGATAATGAGTTCCATGTGTTATGTAATCAACAGGCAATGAAGTACTTCTTTTATTTTTTTGCAAATATGGATTTTTAAAAGGAACAACAAACATAAAAATATTTACATAACTTGTCCGCATGGGTGAGACTATGATATCCATCCATAATTTCTTTGCATAATTAAAAAACCTCATTATAGCTGTAAAGGTATAATGAAATGGAGGTGGTGATATTGCTGTTATACACTGAAGTGATGGGAAAAATAGCAGTAACAACATCACATCAGCATGATGGTATATATCAAAAGATGACTTATGCTTTCTCAAGGTAATAGGTTCCCCAAGCAGACTCCAAACACATTCTGATTTTTCTTTTTGATTTACTTGTTTCTCTTTTCAGCCTCTTAGCTAATTATGCCAAATGTTATATACCAATCTTCTATGTGAGCAGAACAAATATACGTTAAACAGAAGTTTCTTATTGAATGTACAAAATTCAATGACTGACAAATATGACCTAACTTTTTAGGAAGGGAGAATGAAATGGAAATGCTTCCAACACCGAGCCTCAGTGTTCATAATGAATTGAAATATAATCTGGTTTTCATCAGACATAGAATTCTCACCTGCTTGAGAAGATTTTTTGTTATCTGGAAACTTTGATGTCCTCCACTGCGCATTCTACATGTTTAATGACCACGTTTGTAAAGTAGGCTTTTTAAAGAAACCCTGCCCAAATCGGTTCATTGTGAGATTGAAATATTTAAAAAACATTTATCGTTTTCTGGAGTTACTTTTTCTATTTAAAGGATTAGGAGATTTTTAGAGTTCCTAGAAGCAGTGGGGATGGAAGTTTTGTGTTTATTAAATCTAAATTTGAAGCTCCCACACTTAATTCCTCAGCTGGCATTTCTAAACTAGAGCATTTATGTTTGTTAAAAATTGATTTTTACCGTGGCCAAAGTGTTGATTTATTTTTGTTTGTATTCAGCCATTCTTATGAAAAGAAATGAATTTGAAGTGTTTTTGAGAAGTTCATATAGTACATTCCCTTTATTTTTTTGGCAGCTGTGATTTCTCTGGTTGTTTGAATATGACTTAGTGATCCCAGTGACTGTGACCTGAAAAGGTCCTTAAATCTTCTGAAGTTGAGGTAGGAAATATATCAGGCCTTATTAAGAAGTCACCTGTGTGCTATATTGATTTGTATAAATTGCTTCTCAAATTATGGACAGCATGATACACGCAAACGTCACTGAGGTCGGATTATATTTGGATGAAATTAATTCATTTTGATAGTAGTTATTGTCACAGCTATTTTCTTATACTGTGCCATAAGTAACTGTCCTTTGGTAAATTATTTAAAATGCAAACTTTTATCTTCATTCTTATTGAAGGCATATGCTGAGTGAATTGTGCTTATTGTTAGTTACTGATGTCAATCTTTGGTGTGTAACAAACTAGGAATCTCTCTTGGGTCAGTCTTTACTGTCCACAGCCATTGCTAAAGAATCTGACTTGTGCAGATAATGGATTCCTGCCCTCTTGATTTGGCTGATTGGGAAATAGAGGAATAATTAATGATTAATAAGGGGAGCAAAAATTGAAAGATGTCATGGGATGAGTGATGATCACAAGCCAGAGGTCTGAGGAGGCAGAATTATGAGCAAACAGAAGTTACGAAGAAGAGAAAGCTTCATCTCTAGTTGTATGAATGGAGACAGGTAGCCTAGCTGAGCTAAAGCCAGAACACTGGTGTAAAGATTCTACCACATTACAGGGTTTATATCGTCTGGGCTCCAGACTGTCCTGGGTTTCTGTAGCCGTGGTCATGTATCCCCACAGCACACTTCCTGCTATAAAGTTTGTCTCTATTTCTTTTTTTTTAAATGATTAAATTTATTTGTTTTTAATTGAAGAATAATTGCTTTACAATATTGTGTTTGTTTCTACCAAACATCAACATGAATCAGCCATATGCATACTGTTTTCCTGTTACTTTCTCCATACATCCCACCCTCTCCTTGACATACAATGATAACTATTTTTTTCTAACAGCAGAACCAATTCCTTAAGTGAACTAGTTTTTAGCTCCCTAATATTTTGAAGCAAATGAAATCCTGTACACTTGCGGCAATGGAAGGGGGCTAAAGTGTCTGTCACTCTTCCCTTGGTTCTCCCAACTCCCCATCATCACCCGTTGAGATAGTTCTTTAGTCTAGTCTCCTCTTCCTATAGTTTAAACTTTCCTGATCTGAAATAAAGATACAAGCAAACCCATAAACAGGTGGTGAAAGGAACAGGGGGACTTAGACACACAGAGGCATTTATTTCTCTTGAGTTTGAATCGTTATTTCATTATGATTTGTATCATGATTATTTGGCCGTGAGACCTCTTCTTCTCAAAGTACTTTCATTCCTCCCATGATCTCATAACATCTGTGTTTAACGATAAACTTGACATATCCAGCCTAAACCACTTCCTTGACCCCTGTACTCCTCTGGCCAGCTGTCTTCTGATCATGCCCTCTGTGCAGCTAGTAGGCATCTCAGAAAGTAGTGGGAAAATGAAGTCCTTACACAAATCAGTTGTGCAGTTTCCCTGCATGCCAGAGAAACCAAGACTGGCAGCCAGTCGTGTTAGATCTGGTAATCTGACTAAAGCAAAGCATCATCAGACATCACGTTAAGTTAATACTGAGTTTAATTTTTTGCTTGTATAGCTTTGATCATATTTGATCCATGTGTTTTTATATTTGGTAAGCAGTTCTTCAAAATATACTGATTTGCTGAAAGTATTTGGTTTAACTTACAGCTGGATATTCTTTTACGAGTGCATGCTTTTGTTGGTACTAAAAGACATTAGTTTACCTTTGTTTCTACCTCTCCCTTATTAATAACTGTGTTATGGCAAAAGGATAGAGATTATGTGTAATTGGAGGAAGCTAAAATTGAAGCAGAGAGGAGCCAAGGAAATTATAACATAAAACAGAATTTCATTGATAGTGATAATAAAAAAAATAAAGCTTCCTCTTGCTACTAGTATTGCCTGTATCATTAGCGATATTAGTGAAATAATCTCCAGAATTAAACTCAGAAATGATTCAGCTGTTGCATTTTATGTAATTGTGGAGAGGTTGTTTTATGGACAAATATTTCTTAAGCAGCAACTGTGTTTAAGAGACTGTGAATACTGCTTTATACATGAATTTTGCCCTCACAAAAGCCTTCAAGGTCTGTGTTTGTACCTTTGCTGTGCCTACTGTGAAACAGAAGCCAAGTTGTTAGGTAACGTAACCTGCATCAGACAGGCTGTACTGAACTAGGTATTTCAAAGCCAGATTTGCCTGCCGTCCAAATTCATGCTTATGCCATTACGTCTCTTTAACAAACATGAGAAACACGACCATGGAATACCAGTAAAATGTAAGACCTGTGTTCTTGTAAAATAGTTGTAAAGGTAATTCCATTTAATACTCTATTAATATTTGGATCCCTGTCCACATTGTCAAACCGGGTGAAATAATTAAAGAGAACAACAGCACTTATGTGTTTGTACTTTCTAGAGTATCAAAAATGATACAAATAGTTATTTTTTAGTTGCACTCTTCAGTGTATATACTATAAGAAAAGTTATGGCAACTGAAGTATCTGCCTGTCATCCTGAGGTGGTTGTCTTTCAGAATCCTTAACTGTGTATTTAATGTTCTTAAAATATGCAGACCAATGCACTAGGTACTTGTTATTTCTAACATTACTGATATTATTATTTCTACTAGTTTCTAAAGTTAGAGGCTTTTTGGACCAGTAAATAGGACTGATGGACTCCTTACTTCATTTCTTGAATGTTAAAAGCATTTGATCCCCTTAGGTCATGGTTATGAACGTCAAACAATTCCAATATTCAATATAACTGTGCAGCTATCAAGAAAAAGAAGATGGTGTGTGTCTAATAAATGATTAAGAATTAGAAAACACTACAGCTCCCCCTGATGGTCCTTTACCACTGCCTTTCTAGACTGTAAATTTAGTACACATTTCTAACAACTAATCCATATTCTTGGTGGGCGGGGGGTGGGAGTGCTTTTATATCTTAAATTTAAAAAAAAATTTCTGAAATTTTTATTGTTTTGTACTTACCTATGGATTTTTTTGGTAAGCTTGTAATTTAAACTCTCTCCAGTTCTCTTTAAAAAGCATATATATTCTCTTT
Source organism: Bison bison bison (assembly GCF_000754665.1). Taxonomy (NCBI): domain Eukaryota; kingdom Metazoa; phylum Chordata; class Mammalia; order Artiodactyla; family Bovidae; genus Bison; species Bison bison. Next base: position 17,466,759 of record NW_011495082.1, read on the forward strand.
CCACTGAATAATATTGAACTATCTTGCATTAAATAAAAATAAAGGATAATTTAGTTGTTGCATCTATGAGGCCAAAGAAAATTATAAATGGAGAAAAAATTTATTGAGTGTATTGGTGAGATTTATCATCGTCAGATCCAACCAGTCCATTCTAAAGGAGATCAGCCCTGGGTGTTCTTTGGAAGGAATGATGCTAAAGCTGAAACTCCAGTACTTTGGCCACCTCATGCAAAAAGTTGACTCATTGGAAAAGACTCTGATGCTGGGAGGGATTGGGGGCAGGAGGAGAAGGGGACGACAGAGGATGAGATGGCTGGATGGCATCACTGACTCGATGGACGTGAGTTTGAGTGAACTCCAAGAGTTGGTGATGGACAGGGAGGCCTGGCGTGCTGTGATTCATGGGGTCCCAAAGAGTTGGACATGACTGAGCGAATGAACTGAACTGAACTGAACTGAACCATGTAGAAATACTACCTTTCAAAGAGTTACCTGAAAGGAATTGTCTTGGTAAATTTTCTTCAGACTATTTCTTGCTAAGTGCTTGAAAAATGGGAAAAGGAAAATCAGCAAATGTGCATGTGTTTATAAGTTGATCTTTACAACTAAGAGGAAATAGTGGCTTTTGACTTAGTTATTCATTTCACACAGCAGTGGGTGGGTTGTTATTGTACAATACCAAACAATCTGGGGTGAGATTTGCTGTAATAACATAGACCAACAGGTTTAAATCTCAGAAATGACCTTTTAAAGGGCAGACATTCAATTTCGACAAAACTGATCAGCGGCAGGCTTGAGGGTAAAATATAAAAATTTAAAATCCTACAATTAGGCAGCTTATTTAAAAACACACGGTGAGAGACACAGATGGTTCATATTAACAAAAGCAAATAAACAAAAGACTAAAAACAGGACTATAAAATCAGCAATGGTAAGGTTTTAACAGATTGGCTCTGAAAAATGTACCTCTTTATCAATCAGCATGTATTGGGAATTGAAGGTAAAATCCTAAAGGAAATCAGTTGTTGAGTATTCATTGGAAGGACTGATGCTGAAGCTGAAGCTCCAGTACTTTGGCCATCTGATAAGAAGAGCTGACTCATTGGAAAAGACCCTGATGCTTGGAAAGATTGAAGGCGGGAGGAGAAGGGGACGACAGAGGATGAGATGGTTGGATGGCATCACCAATTCAATGGACATGGGTTTGGGTAAACCCCGGAAGTTGGTGATGGACAGGGAGGCCTGGCGTGCTGTGGTCCATGGGGTCACAATGAGTCGGACATGACTGAGCAACTGAACTGAACTGAAATGATAGTAGTTTGAGGTAATAGCTATTACTAGGGGTGAGGGGAAAGAAATGACAGTGAATATTTGTGTTCCATAAACTATTTATTCGTCATTCCTTTTTCTACCATTTCTTCTTGTGTTTGTTTCTCCTTTCCTTTTTAATCTTCTTCTTTTTTTTAATATTTCCCAGATACTTATGCACTGAGCCCCAAGTGGTTTGAGTGGAGGAAGTATATGGTTGAATTGCTTATGCGGCAGTATTTTAGTGTTTCTTTTCCACTGGTCTCAATTCTTTGTCCCAGTGTATCCATCCACCTTTGCACATGTGTGTGGAAAGGAGAATTTGATGCTTTTGCTAATCGAAGGGTTTAGAACCCTGGACTTTTTCTCATTGGAGGGCCTGAGCGAGGGAAAAGAAGCAGCTTCCTCAAATTCCAGCTAATTGTAAATTTTGGTTTTATGAATGCCCTAGGCATTTGACTATTGTCCTTCATGGATACTTTCTGTGATAGCATGCGAGGCTGTCAATAGGAAGCTAATCTATTTGATCTCTTAAATAAAGTGAGTGGTTTCAAGGACACCTGCTTATATGGAACACTATTCTATATCAAATTGCTTTTATTAGCTTATTTTATAGATTGAAAACTGACTAGCATGGAAGGTTTACTGACTTTCCAGCTCAGCCCAGCAAGTCACTAAGATAATGCGGACTTCCGTAACTGAGTGTAAAGCCTCACAATCAGGCAATTGTG
>NW_011495082.1:17468897-17469026 GCF_000754665.1 Bison bison bison
TTGTGTTTTTTTTTTTTTTTTTTTGCCGAGGCCTCTTATGGGGTCCATTTTATTTTCTGTGGTTGCTTGTTTCTTTCAGCCGGCCTCACTTCAAAAGCACCAGCTCTCAGAAGCAGCAAGCCGCTTTTG
>NW_011495082.1:17469126-17492195 GCF_000754665.1 Bison bison bison
CCCAGCTCTCGATAGCAGCCCATCTGCACAGACATGCCTGCGATTGACCCACAAAATGCATTCAGTCTGCGAGGGGCAGTTTTTATCCGATTGAATGACTTGATGGGCCAGGGGTAACTAATGTGTATACACAAATCTACGCCCTCTTTTTCTTTTTGGAAACTGTGAACTCCACTTGTCAGGATAAAGAATATATATATATATATTTTTTTTTTTTTTCATTTGCAAGCCTTCTTTCCCTGTCTCTGATGTCTACACATTTCATCTCTGCTACATTAGCCCTGAATGAACTGTAAATGGGATAATGTAGAACTTGGGAAGGGCAGGACATTTAAGGGGCAGCAGGCAGAGAAGGGGTGTCCTTTTCACCGCTGATCGTCTAATGGCTCGTTCAGTCTGCCAGACGGCTGGTGCGGTGATCAATCCTAGCACTTGAGACAGGACCATCCCAGCTGCTAGTACCTCTGTCGTATCTACGGTTGCATTCAGTGCCAGCCTGACAGGGCAGTGTTGGCAAAATTTTTCTAACCTTGGGTACGAAGGCAAAGCAGAACAGTTTGTGATAAATGGATCAGAACCATTTCCTGTCTCCCTTTGGAAGGAATGTTTTTTTTCCCCCTCTTTTTCTCAGACAAATGAGGGTGAAATAATGCAGGTTTGTTGTGGGGAAAGAGTTGAATCAAAGAATTTCCTTCTGTTTCAATCAATCCTAAGTGCTCTGACATCTGTTTTCCACTGGGAGGGCGGAACTGGGGTTGTCATAGAATAATTAGAGCCTGGCGCCCTGAGCGTTGTGTACACCGTTCAACCAGATACCACAGGTAGTTAAGCCTGTTTTTGTGTCTCTGTGGCAGGGATCCCCCTTCCTGGCGGTCATGGAGACGTGTCTACAGATGTTTTTTGCAGATGTCTCCCAGCAGGGACTCCTTTTACTGACTGCTTGCTCTGATCGCTTGCTTCCTTTCTTCATTCTGTATCTGTCAGTTTCCTTCCAGTGAACTTTTTGCTGCTTTTCTCTCTCTCTCTCACACCTGCCCCCTGGTTCCCTTGACTCTAACTTAACTTTGTCCCTTCTTCCTTGCACCTGCAATCTGGCAAGAAGGCCACCTGTTCTTTTCCAAATCTCTTGTCAAAACTCAACTTTTGGGAAATGTTTTCAGTACATTACCATAATAGGTACATTTCATGAACGTTAACAGTGAACATCAAAAGAAGAAAAAAATGCACAAGTAGGTAATAAAAATAGTGCCTTATCTCTGATTTGTCATCCATTAAATGAGAACTATACATTTAATGCATTCGTTTCATAAACTTTTAGTGACTAAAACGGCCCAGAAATCTAGATTTAGGAAGAAGTTCTTCTGACTTGAAATGAAGCAGTATATGAAAAAGTAAATAGATAACTTTACTAAAAATTAAAAATTAGCCCATCACTATTGAAGCTGTATTTTTTCCTGCTAATATGATTACCATGAGGCACTACTATTATACTAGGGAGAATAAGAAAGTCTAATAAAAACTGTTGGGCCAAATAAGATATCTTGTCAATAGTCAGTTGTTTTTTTAAAGTTTTGTACAAAGATAATATATACAATATTTTAAATTTGTTTAAATACCCTGGAAAAGTATTTTTCCTATGCTTTATGTACTTCTACTATTTATCCTCTAGATTTTTCTACAAAAATTCTTGTTTTCCCATTCTTTATTCTCATACTGTAGCTAGATTCCATTCCTTGTGCTTCTGTACTCTCAAATTGCACTAGCATGGAGTTTCAAACAAATGTCTTTAAAATTGTAATTTATGTTAGGTTTTATAGTCAAAGATAATCTGCATAAACAGCAAAGCTTTAGTGTATATTGCTTTTAATTCTTTTAGCAGATGACATAGAGTTAAGACGGATAAAGAATGCTTGGGAATCATTTACCTTTAATTGTTCAGCTATCCTATCTCTACATCTCTCTAACTGGTGTCAGAACCTAAAACATTAGGGAAAATACACACCTTGCTAAAGACCAGAGAAACACACACTGTGCTGGAACACAAAAGTTTTGCACAGATGTGGAGAACGTGTTCCAGCTAACTAGCTCTCATAATCCAGAACCAGATCTTTAAAAACAGCAACAAAAAAAGACGATCCAAAAGTGTGTCCTTGGCTTCTTAGAGATAATTTAAAGTAGAAGCAGAGAGAGACAAATGTGGGGAATACAGAGAGGCATTCAATTTTTCTTTGAGTTAATTCTTATCTTTGTTAGGAGATACCTTTGTAATAGCAATAAATTGATTGACCCCTATTGCTTTAATTTCAATCCTGGATGAAATTCAGGACCATGAATGAAAATCAGAATTATTTAGAAAACATTCCATGTATGGAAGAGTTCTTTTGGTACTTGTGTTTTTGTGTTGGAATATGTTTGGAGAGTGCTTGGATTTGCAGACTCTGTGGATATGTAACCATTTCCTGTGCCACAGTATCTGACAATATGTTGCAGACAACATCTGTGAGTTAGTGACTATTCCCCCATTTGCAGTTTTGAGGTTGAGGATAGAAGAGAAGCTAAAATGATTTATAATAATTTTATGTACCTATGATTTTTCTTGGGTGGAGGGCAAATGCTTATCTACATAATTGGGTGACATCATTTAGGGAAGAGAAATTAGCACACTTTATAAAAGAAAAGACTATTCCACGGGCAAACAAACCTTTAATGAACATTCGCTGAAACTTTTTAGAAAGTACTTTAAAAAGTATTTTTTTAAAAAGATACTTTAAACGTCCTTGGGTGGAAATGTGCTCATTTTCAGACATAGGCTCCTCTCTGGCCTCATTATATCAACACTAAAGGACCATCAGAGTCACTCTGAGGGGAACAGACTTGAGCTGAAAAAAGTGAACATGTATCTCTACTCTAGGGAAAATTTTGTTTAAAATCAGATATTTTTATGCTTTATTGGCATAAAACAAAATTTCAAAGTTTGCGTCTCCCGTGAGTTTCTTTACATAGTTTCCCCCCACACTGCACTTTGATTGTAGTGTGCAAATATACAGTAGTAACTGTATATTTGCATAAATTAGTATTTTTCTGTATTTATTCTGCAAACCCAGATTTAGATATGACACAGTAAAGGAATGAATATTGATTAATATACATTAGCTGCTCAGATGGAGAATCATTGTGTGTGTGTGTGTGTGTGCACCCGTGACTGCTGTATTTTCCTAAACGTATTTACAAGAAAACGTATTTACACTACCCTTTTGGCAGAAAGTGAAGAACTAAAGAGCCACTTGATGAAAGTGAGAGAGGAGAGTGAAACAGTTGGCTTAAAGCTCAACATTCAGAAAACAAAGATCATGGCATCCGGTCCCATCACTTCATGGCAAATAGATGGGGAAACAGAGCAAACAGTGGCTGACTTTATTTTTCTGGGCTCCAAAATCACTGCGAATGGTGATTGCAGCCATGAAATTAAAAGATGCTTGCTCCTTGAAAGGAAAGTTATGACCAACCTAGATAGCATATTAAAAAGCAGAGACATTACTTTGCCAACCAAGGTCTGTCTAGTCAAGGCTATGGTTTTTCCAGTGGTCATGTATGGATGTGAGAATTGGACTATAAAGAAAGCTGAGCACCGAAGAATTGATGCTTTTGAACTGTGGTGTTGAAGACTCTTGAGAGTCCCTTGGACTGCAAGGAGATCCAACCAGTCCATCCTAAAGAAAATCAGTCCTGGGTGTTCATTGGAAGGACTGATGTTGAAGCTGAAACTCCAATACTTTGGCCACCTGATGCGAAGAGCTGACTCATTGGAAAAGACCCTGATTCTGGGAGGGTTTGGGGGCAGGAGGAGAAAGGGATGACAGAGGATGAGATGGTTGGATGGCATCACCAATGGACATGGGTTTGGGTGGACTCCGGGAGTTGGTAATGGACAGGGAAGCCTAGCGTGGTGCCATTCATGGGGTCATAAAGAGTTGGACAGGATTGAGTGACTGAACTGAACTGAACTGATTTACAGAGAAAACAATCGTGAATGTGTGTAATAATTTGCATAAAAGAAAAAGAGAGAAGGACTCCAGGTATAAAGAAGTGTTCACTTGCAGTAAATAGTCAGGGACTCTAGTCAGAGATTACTTTATGATTCCATTAAGTTTGAACATTAATTCAATATTGATTCAGTAATGATTGAACAAGATAGTACAAAATGGAAGAATTAAAACAAGTGGGCTGCAACCCATTTCTCTTCTGACAAATAACTACCAGAGTACCAGACCGGCTGATTCTCTCACAGTGAGAGGAAGCCGGGGACCAACTTCAGGATTATTATAGACATGCCGACAACCCTCCTGCTGACATTACTAGCAGGAGAGTCCTTATCTATGCAATGCTAGGAAGCTTGATGTCCTTGTTTTCAGATTACTGAAGGCACACAAATGCAGAGTCTGGATTTACAGGGCATCCTCTCTGGGTTCCCAACTTACCCTGAGTCAGAAAGTTCCTGGGATTTAGAAAGAAAGGGCTAGTAGAGCTGCCTGGGGTACCCCACAGTTCTCCCTGCTTCGCCCTTGCCTCCTGATTCTGGGTGAGATCTCTAATTCATTCGAGGGTGATTTGACAGTCTAGACTTTTGTGTCAGTTCAAAAATCATTTTCATTTGTTAAACAGCTAAATTGGACAGCATGTAGTAGTTTTATATACGTCCATTATCTCCTTGGACTGGCACAAGGGCTGGTTCATTGCCCTCATTTTACAGAGGAGATAACTGAAGCTCAGAGCGGTTACTAATTTGTCTTAAATTACACAGTGAGTAAGTGGCAGAGACTGGTACCGTGCTAGGTCCCTTGAGGGCAAATGAAAATATAAAACCTAGGCTCTGTTTTCTGCAGTAATCCCCTACTCTCCCTTCAGACGGTGTTCCTGGTTCCTGCCGATAACACGTCAGACTTTTCATGAAAAAGAAACATGAGTATAATGTTACAACAGTAGTAGCAAAAAGGCTATTTAAATCCGTGTATTAAAAAAGTCTTGTTGAGAAGGTTTAAGTGGAGAGGAGACTGAGAATACTGTGTAATTTCAGGGAATTTGAGAAAATTTGAACTTTGAGTAGTTAAAGACTAACTAAAGAGTGGCCAACCTCACTTATATTCTGAGACGTATAAGAGGCTAGAAGTGTTTAAATGGAGGTTCGAAATAATTTTTTGCCATCTACTTGGTAGAGGTGTAAGTCTCAGTTTACAAAATCAGGTGTGCTGGAAATGTAACTGCATTTTATTACTTATTTTAATCTACTCCAAGCCTCCCTTTTTCACTGGATAATAGAAAATCTAAGTCAATGAAGTCTTCATCTCTCCCTGGCATGAGTCTGAGTGCTAGGGGACTTTGAAGAGTCCAGACAATGTGTTAAGATTGGAGCCTTTTGGTGCTCAATATCTGCTGATCTGTACCTCATTTAATTGGGTCACTGATCTTTGCATTTTTTCCCAAGATCATTACTATGCCTGTGCCATGTTGCTTTTGGCTAAGAGGTCTCTTCATGGTCAGCTGAGTCCCCATTTGAATCTTCATTTTTTTCCCTTGCTGAATCATTCTGGTGGACAGCAGAAACTATAAGATGATCTGAGGTCGAAGCTGGTGGGTTCAGGCAGCCTCTGCTCTTGTGCCATGTCTCGTAAGCAGGGAAATTCTGAGGTCTTTCCCCCTCTCTGCACTCCTGGGAAGCGAGGTAGTTCTCTATAATCTAGACTTCCTCACAGTTCTTTGGGATTGGTTGTTCCCCTTCTGTATATCTGGTCCAAATTAAAGGGCATGGTTAGTGTACAGGTAACTTTCTTAGGGACACATCAATGTCTCAGCTATCTTTGCTTCTCTTCTTCATGGAGATAGAAAGCTTTATTTTTATCTTCTATATTCCTTATATCCTTGAAGCCGCCTGCACCTTAGATTTTTGACACTTCAAACTTATTCTATGTTCTGCTCTCCCAAACTTCGCATGTATGCCAAACGTTTAGGTGCCCAAATGGGAAACGTTTTAAGAAGTAACATAAAGTAGAAGAAATATCACAATTAGTATTCTTTTACCACCTCTCATGTAAGATGAGAAATAAAAGCTGTGCAGATGAAAGAAGGGAGTGAAGTCAAGAAGCAGAGCCAAGACTGGTAGGTAGAGAGTTCAACTTTCCTTTCTTCCATGGTGACATTGTCCCATTCAGACTCCAAGGACAAGAGAGAAATGTTTTATCAACAGTAGTAATAATGGCTAAGTTTTATTTAAGGCTTCCTCTGTTGGGACTTCCATGGTGGCTCAGACAGTAAAGCATCTGTCTACAACGCGGGAGACCTGGGTTCTATCCCTGGGTTGGGAAGATTCCCTGGAGAAGGAAACAGCAACCTACTCCAGTACTCTTGCCTAGAAAATCCCATGAATGGAGGAGTTTGGTGCAGGCTGCTGTCCATGGGGTCACAAAGAATCAGGCACGACTGAGCGAATTCACTTCACTTCACTTCACTTCTGTTGGGAACTCCTCTAACAAGCATTTGTGAACTGTCCACTGAATACTCACAGCAGCTCTAGGAGGTATGTATATATTCTTCATTTTATAGGTAAGGGAATTCATCTATAAATGAGGCACAATGAGGAATACTGAGGTACAAAGAGGGACAGCAACTTCCTCCTGTGATATGATACTAAGCTGATTGTGTAGACAATATTATTGTTCTAGTCATATGTTATTTCATAACAAGCTTAGCAGCTAAACTCAGGAAAACATCCTACAGAGTTTCTATTGGTCAGAGATTTGGGAGCATCTTAGCTAGGGCTTCTGACTCAAGGTTTTTCAGCAAATTGCAGTTATGGAGTAGGCATGGTCTGCAATTACCTGATGGCTCGACTGGGACTGGTGAATTTGCGTCCCGGGTGGGTTACTCACGTGGCTGGCCGGGTTGTTCAGGCTCCTGGCAGGGGACCTCAGTCCTTTGCCTTCTGGACCTTTCCCCAGAGCTGCCTGAGTTGTTTCCTCCTTGCATGTTATTCGGCTTCCAGAGAGAGTGAGTGGAAAGGGAGAGGGAGCAGGAGAAAGAGAGAGACCTTATATGCCCTAGGCTTGAAAGTCTTACTCTTTTACTTCTGCCATGTTTATCTATTAATATCTTAGTTTCATTTCTCTTGTTTGAAGGCAGTCACGAAGTCCAGCTCGTATTCTAGAGCAAAGCAATTAGTCTCTGCTGCTGCTGCTGCTGCTAAGTCGCTTCAGTCATGTCAGACTCTGTGCAACCCCATAGACAGCAGTCCACCAGGCTCCACTGTCCCTGGGATTCTCCAGGCAAGAACACTGGAGTGCGTTGCCATTTCCTTCTCCAATGCGTGAAAGTGAAAAGTGAAAGTGAAGTCACTCAGTTGTGTCTGACTCTTCTCAACCCCATGGACTGCAGCCCACCAGGCTCCTCCATCCATGGGATTTTCCAGGCAAGAGTACTGGAGTGGGGTGCCATTGCCTTCTCCAATTAGTCTCTACCGATTCTTATTTTTTAACTGAAGTATGATTGATTCACAATATTGTGTCAGTTGCAGATGTCCAGCAAAGTGATTTGGAAATATATATTATATTTTCAGATTATTTTCTATTATAGGTTATTACAAAATGCTGAATATAATCTTCACCTTTTAAAGGGAGGCATGTTGATGTGGAGGAATGTTTAAAATCACAAGGGTATTCCACATTCATGAATGTTATAATTTAGTCCAGTTTGACTTTTAAATTGCTCTTTACACTTACATCTGATAAAATAGTCTCCTCATAAAGAAACACATCCAAGGCAAAATTGAATCTGCCTACACCTTGTGCCAGAATTATGTGTATAAAACTATCATAGATTTGATGTTTACCTCACTGTACTTGGGAAGATAATTTTTAATTTATAAAAATGACACATTTCTATGAATTGTGCTTTTGTTTGTGTCTCTTCATGATATGTTTTCAATCTTTCCCTCATTTTATTGAAGCTAGTCTCAGTGACACATTCCCTGGATTCAAATCCCAGCCTCACCAGTTATTAGTTTTGTGATCTTGGACATATTGATAGTCTAAGTCTCAATTTCTTCCTCTGTAAAATGGAGCTAATACTAGATAGAATACATGTAATATGGTTGTGATGATTATGTGATATAATTTCATGTAAATTATTTATTGTATTGCTTATAAAGAAAACTGAGCACCAAAAAATTGATGCTTTTGAACAGTGGTGTTGGAGAATACTCTTATCCAACCAGTCCGTCCTAAAGGAAATCATCCTGAATATTCATTGGAAGGACTGACGTTGAAGGTGAAACTCCAATACTTTGGCCACCTGATGCAAAGAGCTGACTCACTGGATAAGACCCAGATGCTGGGAAAGATTGAAGGCAGGAGGAGAAGGGGACGACAGAGGGTGATGTGCTTGGATGGCATCACCAACTCAATGGACAAGAGTTTGGGTGAGCTCCGGGAGTTGGTGATATACAGGGAGGCCTGGCATGCTGCAGTTCATGGGGTCACAAAGAGTCGGACATGACGGAGAGACTTGATAAATAATTGATCTGTGTAGTTTATTGTACTTTTTAATTGAAGCCTAGTTGATTTACAATACTGTGCTAGTTTCAGGTGTACAGCAGACAGTGATTCAGTTATACCTGCGAGTGTGTATTGCTTTTCAGATTCTTTTACATTATTGGTTATTACAAGATATTGAATATAGTTTGCTGTGTGATACAGCAGGTCCTTGTTGTTTTTGTCTATTTTACATATAGTAGGATATATCTGTTAATCCCAAACTCTTAATTTATCCCCTCCCCACCCCATTGTTTTTCTAATCGTCTCATAACACAACTGGCATAATGTCTGCCAAAAGATACACTGATACTGCCTTTTCAAAAAATATTTAAATGACAGATAAGATATAACCAACCTTTTTATTATGGGGGTTACAATAATTAAAAAGTGCCCCCTTTTTATGAATAAAGCTTTAGATCAATCAGTTATCAGACACCTGACTTTCAAGCACCTGGTTTTCAGATAATTTATCCATATTCTCATACAGTCAGGCCAAATGATTTAATTGACTTCGCCATGCCCCTTTAAGGTCACTTGGTTAATGACAATAAAACACTTTCAACTGTGGCAGAGTCACAGGGTGGACTTCCTGGGTCACCCCAGCTTTATTGAGAGTTTGCCTCTTGTTCTGTCTTCTCAGCCTCTTCTCTATTAAGTGGGTCTCAGATGACTGAGTTATCAATCACTGGCTGCAGCTGTTCTCTGTGCCGAATAATATGCTCAGAAAATCATATATTTTCCTTCATGATGCCATTCTGTAGTTGTTTTCATTGTTCATGATAAGCAGAGCAATATGCAAGTTTCTATGCTGAGAAATGGAATGTACCAACACATGGAACTGAGTCTCTTTTATAAATTCAGGAATTTTTCAAAGTGGTTAGTTCTCAGACTTTTTAAGATGATGATTCATGAATTGACTCTCAGGAGAAGTAAATAATTTAATTATTTGAATTCACATGTGTGGGCTAGTCTTTCTTATGACGAACATCACTGTCTGATGATGGCATTGGAATATTCTGTTGCATAGGATGTAATAAATCAACCAACTGTCTTTGAAGGCAGGGTATGATGGATGTGACAGTCCACAGAAGATTCTGTCAGGTAATTTGACTTCAGTTGACCTCTACCAGCCCAGGCCAGTGCATAAAACTACATACCTTTTTAGTATATAAATGGGTATTACTGTCCATGATGGGCTGTGCCGCTTTTCCATACCAGCTATTTTTCCAGGATAAGTCATGGGAGGGAAGAACACTTTTGAAAAATTTTCCCTTGGGCTGTCGTATAGAGATTCTTAATTCTGAATGTGAGTCAGAATCACCTACTGGGTTTCAAAAAATCCAGATGCCAAGACTCCATCTATGACTTAGTAAGTTATTGATAGAAAACCTAAAGGTAGGGAACAGGGATATATAAATTTAAAAATCTCCATGGTTCATTTTTATGTACTTTTAAATTGAACAGTAATCACATATGCTGAAGTTTTATTGGGAAAAAAATACCAGCAGTCACTTTGCAATTTTCTTTTTCCGAAAGCAAAGAGTAGGAATTAATGTAGTGTCCAGCAACAAACTCTGACATGGGTGGGAATTTTTGCAGAGATTCAAAGCCAAGTTGAGAGAAATAAGGAACCTCTCTTTTCCCATTGCTTGGGTTAGAGTAATTCCTTGGAAAAGCTCAGCTCTTACAGGAAATCTAGTAAATCAATTCTGAGCTATATTTCACTTTTAATTTTGACAAACTGATTAACATTCCAATTTTTTTGTCCTCATGTTTGGTTTTATAGACAAATCATGTTTGATTCAAAATAAGGTTGTAAATGATTGCATTTGTGTGATATTTATTCTGTTTAGAATCTCCTGGATTTTATCATCTTGCATGGGTTATTTGGTAATCTCAAGATTTGGCGTCTCAGAATGAATCCTCTGTTCCAGTCGTCTTACTTTCGATTGTAATTCTTAAGGGTAGTTACCGTGCCTTGCTCACAGCTCTGAATCTAGTTGTGCTTTGCTCACAGCTCTGAATCTAGTTGCGTTTCTTTAGCTCACTCTTTTCTCTCTACCTCCTGTGTCTTAGCACAGTGTCTGGCACATGTTTGGATGTTAATATCTGTCAAGTGATTAAATCTTCCAAATCGACTCAGCTTTTATGGTTACTCTGCTTCTTCTTTGTCGCTGTGTAGTCACGCAGTCGTGTCTGACTCTTTGTGACCCATGGCCTGCAGCACGGTAGGCTTCCCTTTTCCTCACGGTCTCCCAGAGTTTGCTGAAACTCACGCTTATTGAGTTGGTGATGATGCTGTCTAATGATCCCATCCTCTGTCAGCCCCTTCTCCTCCCGCCTTCAATCTTTCCCAGCAGCAGAGTCTTTTCCAGTGAGTTAGGTCTTCATAGCAGGCAGCCAAAATATTGGAGCTTCAGCTTCAGCATCAGTCCTTCCAATGAATATTCAGGTTGATTTCCTGAATATTCTGATTGACTGATTTGATCTCCTTGCAGTCCAAGGGTCTCTCAAGAGTCTTTTCCAGTGCCACAGTTTGAAAGCGTCTGTTCTTTGGTGCTCAGCTTTCTTTATGGTCCAACTCTCACATCCATACATGACCACTGGAAAAGCCATAGCTTTGACTAAATGGACTTTTGTCAGAAAAGTGATGTCTTTTTAACAAGCAGTCTAGGTCTGTAACGGTATTCCTTTCAGTTAGCAAGCATCTTTTAATTTCATGGCTGCATTCCCCATATGCAGTGATTTCGGAGCCCAAGAAATAAAATCTGTTGCTGTTTGCACATTTTCCTCATCTATCTGCCATGAATTGATGGGACTGGATGCCATGCTCTTTGTATTTTGAATGTTGAGTTTTAAGACAGCTTTTTCACTCTCCTCTTTCACCCTCATTAAGATGCTCTTTAGTTCCTAGTTCTTCTGGCCTGATAGAAATGCATGACATGCTTTATTATAGTAGGTTTTTTTTTTTTTTCTTGTCATACCTGCTATGACTATATAGTACTTTTGGGAACATGAAGAAACATACCCACTGAGAATTGAGTCCCTCACTCTGTTCCCTTTGCTGTTTCACATGACAACACTTCTCAGAGATGTAGTTTTAAGCATTGAACTTGATATGTTAATTGGTGTATATTTATGAACTGCACAAATTCCTTAAAATCATCACCATCCTGCTCCTTAAAATACAATGAGTCATTTTCCCCTTACCTTTTCTGGTGCCAGAATGCATTTATGTTACTCTGGAAACACATTTTGCCTTTTGTGAAAGATAGTTTGGGAGAATTAAATGTGTGCAAGGTGAAGGAAAGTGACAATAAAAATTACTTTTGGAACACTTTAAAAACTAGTTTTTGAATAGAAAATGAGACACTTTATATTCCTTAATGGTAGAATATACGTAGGTTTTTTATAATTTTTCAATGATTTTGCATATATTGTCATGTTTAATATCTTTAATGTTTAATATGTTTAATATCATTTAATCTTAAAATAACCAGGGATAAACTTGAAACCTTACATTCAAAAGATGAAACAATGGAGAAAGCATTGTGACTTCATTACAGCCGTTCATAGTTTTAATAATATCTATTATTTAATAAAAATTATAGTGCATCAGGAGCTCTACTGATTGCTTTATATATTTTCTCATTTACTTTCACAAACCCCCAAAAGTAGGTGTTATAAATGGGGAAAGTGAGGCTTAGAGCAATTACCTTAGTAATTGATTAAAAACCATATCACTCAGTTGTGTCCGATTCTTTGTTATCCCATGGACAGTGGCCCACCAGGCTCCTCTGTCCATGGAATTCTCCAGGAAAGAATACTAAACTGGGTTGCCATTTCCTTCTCCCAGCGGATCTTCCTGACCCAGGGATTGAACCCAGGTCTCCTGCACTGCAGGCAGATTCTTTACCAACTGAGCCACCAGGGAAGCCCAAATGGCACAGTAAGTGTGTGAAATTAGCCTCAAATCTATTGGAGCTGAAAGTTCTTGTTCTTAACCACAATAACATACTTTGAAGTGTTAATGAAACTTTCCTAGTAATGAATTAATTTCCTCCATTATATTTAATATCATACTTTCCTTTTATCACAGCTACTATAGATCCCAAATCAATGAAGGCAATGTACTGGCCACATTTATAAACTGCAAATTTGTTTTAAACTAAATAAGGCTGCTTAAAATTTATACAATAATGTATAATGAATTTTATTAATGATGCTAAAATAATTATTATTTGATTTGATTTTACAGTTTTACTGCTCTCTAGTTTGCAAAAACAGTTTGTTGTTTACAGTGAGATTTATTGTTTTATAAACTATAATACTCAGAGGACAAATATTCAAGTATCCCATGCATACCATTATTCACAGATGTATTCTAAAGAAATCCTTTCAGATTATGGTGATTTAAGTAGTGCATTAGAAAATTCACAGAAAAGCATAGCCATGGAAAGGCCAAATAGGCTGGTTTTGAGAAAAATCCATCTTTTTTTTTTTTAGAAAACAGATCCTCACAGTCACCCCTTACCATTGCATGGCGGAATTTGCAGTGCTCCTGTAAATGTGCTGTTTCTCTTTGTCCAATTTACTGGCCAGATGACTGTGTCATAAAACCGGCATCGCCACGTCCACCCCTGGTACTAATTAGCACCCTGCTTGGCAGCTTCAGTCCAGTGGTGAGGACTTGAGTGGCTATAAATACTGTAATACTGTTTCACCTGTGAAAGTAGCTCTTCCAAAGACAAAGCAGTAAGCACAGCAGGTGAGAAGGCTGCATTATTGCCACCTGAGCTGTTCCTTTCTCTGGACAATTTCAAGCTTTAACATCTGTTCTGAACGCTGCATTTATTAAACTAAATAACAAAATACATTCATCTGTATATAATAGTCCTCCCGAGGGAAAAAGATGGGATTTCCCTCTTTTTTTTCTATTTTCAAAAAGTGAAACACAGTTGACAGAGTCTCGTGTCTGTTTAATATCAAGAAAAGCTGCCTGGGAAGTAGGAAAGGGAACATGTAAGGAAAGATTTTTCCCCTCTTTGACCGTGGTCAGAGGATATGCTGAGGATATGCTTATGTGTATTCTCCTACAATTTTTAATTACTGGGTTTAATTGTTGGCAGGTGGATAAGAGTTCTGTTACATGTTATGTTTAATTGTTTATCCTTTGCTCTTTGTTGGAAAGTGAATGCATTAGTTTGAAAATGATACTCAAGAGGTCTGTTGTGGTAATGTGTTCTTTTTTCCTGCTAGAGGACAAAATAAATTCAGGTTATAAAGTTCTAATTCTTGCAAGGTCAAAACTTTCCTCACAAATAGAAATCACGCGACTACCAAGTCATATGTAGGTCCCACACTTAACATTCTTAATGAAAGTAAAAAATGCGAGGAAAATATAGCCATTTTTACATGGATAGAAAAGTCTTTTTCTGAAACCAATATATAGAGAGCATTAGTAAATATTCCACCTTTTCTTTCTCTGTTATCTCAGCTACAACTTAGACCTTTATCTTACCTTCCCCTCTTCCCCCCAGCCTCCTAAAGACTTCATCTAGAATAAAGTCTATTAATTAGCACTTCCTTGCTCTAAAGCCTCAATTATTTGTAGACTCTAACCTCTAGGAGGCTGTGGAGCTCAGATCAGGTGCTTGACTTTTAGAAAAGGGACTGAAAAAGTGAAAAAGGCTAAAGGGTTTCGGAGAAGTAAAAACAGGCTGGTTATAGATGTATCAAGAAATCTCATGAACGATGTGATTCTAGATTATGAATAATCATGAAGTGTTGGGGGTAGTGGAAGGTAGCACTTAAATAGGATCAGAAGGCTAGGGGGTAAGAGTGGGGAATAGGACTTAACAGAAGATGAGAAATAGTTTTGTGAACCCTGGAAGAAAATATGTTCTGAGGAGGTCGGTGAAGCATTCAAAAAATGAGGGTAAGAGAGTTCAGTCAGTACTTACTGGTCTTGTACCCAGTTGAATGCCCAGGATGAATATCACATGATCCATAGCTACATTATTTTTCACATGACTCATATGATTATACATTTATGATCCATTCATGACGACTGGCTCACCTGTCCAATATCTAAGTGATAAATGAGAGCTTAACCCTTTGTGAAATTGCACCTGTGGTGTGAAATGCAACAAAACTACTGAGTGGTTTTAATTACTACTTTGACAAAAATGCCTTGTATATAGCTGAGCTAAGCAAGAAGTGCTGTTATTTCATTTGCAAAGAACTTCTAACTCTGGGTTTTATGAACCCAATGGAAATGTTTAGTTTGCCTGCAAAACACTTATTTGTTATTAGTGATTTGGATTGCTAACCTATTGTAAAGCATCTTCTGTTTGTTTTCTATAAGAAAAAAACTTAGATCATCTAACTAGATTTTTCTCTGTCTAGCCAACACTGATCATTAATTCACATTCTCACATAGTTCATCTTATTCAGTTTGAAATGACTCAAACTGATTCCTTTGGTGTCTGCCTCCATTATCTTTAAAGAACGTCTGTATATTGTGCTTCATTTTAAGACATTATTTAATTGACTTTTCATGAGTAAAGGTAAGGATTTAGTTTATTTTACCTATCACACATGCTTGTTATCATTCCTCCATGTTCCTCGATATTATGGTATAAATTTAGGCATTTTCTCTCATTTTTTCCTTTTTTTGATTTATTATTCCTAGAATATTAATATAAACATTCTCACACTGGACAATAAGGGGAAAAAAATCTCAGAACATTTACAAATGCAGCTGCCCCTCTATATAACTCTGGTTGTTTAATATTCACCTAACCTTACATTTTTACCCTGGATATATATATATATTTTACATGTTTAGATCTACTGTATTTTTGGAGTAGCATTAAAAGAAAAGGTGAGTTGGTTTCAAGATAGCTCAGGCAAAGCTAAGAAATCTGGTATAATTCTTCTAGCATAAAGAAACAAGTTGCGAAAATGATAATTGCCAACAACTCAAGAGGAAAAAAATAGTGTAGATCTTAAACATAACAACCGTAGTATGCAGAATTCAGTAATAACATATTATTTTTGAAATGAGATTTTACTTAATGGATGTCAACAAGAATTTAATCCCTATATTTCACTGAAAATTTTTTCATCCATTTGAATACATAAGTATGTTTTTTTCTTAATTTGTGGCTTTAAAAAGATTTTGCAGGCATTAGAACAGCTGCCAATGTTTTAAATTATGATGTACACTAAGTAGAATTGCACTGAATATTTAAAAGGAAAGAAAAAAGAAATATACATACACCTTTATTAAACTGTTCGTAAAAAGCATTCTTCTTGTTACCCTCAAATACATGTAAAATTTCAAAAATGCTGCATAAAGTTATTGTTAATTTGGTTACCTTGGAGGGAAACGAGAATAGTTGAAAGAAGGCATTTTCTATCTTGTTTGCAAGATGCTTCTCTATCATGCCTGCTCTTATTAAATAGCTAGTTTTTGTATGTGATGTGTATGTGAATTAGTGATACATGAAAGATTAGAGCTTGTTCAAAGACATAAAAGGAAAAAATTTTCAGGAATTGATGTTGAAATAGCCTGAAAACTCCTGAGACTGATATTTTTCAAGAACCTTTTTCCTCATTTTGGAATTTTGAGCCAGTATATCTACACAGAAAAGCAGTCACTCCTAAGTTTGGTTCTCCATGGTTTTATCCTCTATCTCCTTGGTTCTGATGCTGCTGCTGCTGCTGCTAAGTCGCTTCAGTCGTGTCTGAGTCTGTGCAACCCCATAGATAGCAGCCCACCAGGCTCCTCTGTCCCTGGGATTCTCCAGGCAAGAATACTGGAGTGGGTTGCCACTTCCTTCTCCATCTCCTTGGTTCAGGGGGACAAAATACTTCTTTGTTGATACAAATGGATTATTATGAATCAACTAGAGCAACTGTTCTGCTTAAGACAATCCTGATATGGAAAGAGCTAGATTTCACTTTTTAAAGAAGTTTTTCTACTTAGTAATGCTGTTTTGTGCATGGGTGGAATTCAGTTACAAATACAGAAAGGGTTTGATATACAATATTTGGAGCCTAGTGGGGACCAAAGCAGACAAGCAATTATTCCCCCACTTATCAAGGAGGTAAAGGATCTTTGCACTTCCTCGATGTGGATCCATTAAAACCAAGAGATGAAAAAAATAAGGCTTGTATGTTGCCAACATATATGCTCATGTACTAAAGCTCATGAAGTGTATTCATGGGAAGGCTTCTTAGATTCTCTCATAGCTTTCATTGTTTGAGTTTCTATTATTGATTGTTAACAATCCAGTAAGTTATTTTCTGATTACCCCACTCGTACTCTTTCAAAGACATTTTCAAAGAAGAGGAAGAGCAGTTAGAGCGTTACCTGCAGGTCAGCTGGAAGGACACTGATGACCTGCAGGTGAAGGAGGCCTCAGGCTGAAGAAGCTCTGTGACCTGTGAGGCTAGCACTGCACAGCCAGAAAAATGCTGCTGCTGCTGCTGACAGTAAGAAGGGTGGTAGTGATAAGATAACAGTGGTGACGATGAAAATGGGAGTCCTTGTAATGGCCTTAACTTCCTGAGACGTTTCTATGAACCAGGATATGCTTTTTGTGAACTTTCCTATCTGATCTTTCTGAAATCTATGGAATACATACTGCTGCTTACTCCATTTTATAAATGATGTAACAGAGGCATAGAGAAATAAGTCATTTGTATGAGGTCACACAGGTAAATGAGGCAGAGGTAGAATACACACTCCTACAGCTGGTAAAGAGTCTGCCGGCGATGTGGGAGACCTGGGTTTGATCCCTGGGTTGGAGAAGATCCCCTGGAGAAGGGAAAGGCTACCCACTCCAGTATTCTGACCTGGAGAATCCCATGGACTGTATAGTCCATGGGGTCGCAAAGAGTAGGACATGACTGGGTGACTTTCAGTTTGTTTCACAGATCTATTATGCTCTACTGAATAGCTGTCATTTGACGACTGGGTTCCCAAGAAAATGTTAAATTGTGTTCATCATTTTTGTTTAAGATAGAAAATACTGTAGCTTGATTAGAGGTGTAAGTGTCAGTGGTAAAGAACCTTTCTGCAAATGCAGGAGATGTGAGTTCAATTGGGAAGATTCCCTGGAGACGAAAATGGCAAATCCACTCCAGTATTCTTGCCTGGGAAATCCCATGGACAGAGGAGCCTGGTGGGCTACAGTCCATGGGCTTGCAAAAGAGTTGGGCATGGCTTAGCAACTCAAAAACAAAGTGTGTGTGAGAGACAACTAAACAAGGCCTGGCAACAAAATTCCAGAGGATAGGGAAGGAATGGGTGATGTGCACTCACAGGGTGCAGTCATATCAGAGGGTTCTGACGAGTGACATTTGGGAAGCCTGAGACAGGGTAGACATGACTGCAAATGCATTAGGGTTTGATATTGAAGATTTATTTAAGGATGTGCTGTGCTGTGCTAGGTTGCCTCAGACTGACTCTTTGCAGCCCCGTAGACTGTAGCCCTAGTGAAGCCTTTCAGAATTGTCCAAGGGAAAGTTTGTAAAAGGAAAAGCAATCTTGTAAGCATATATGAGTTAGAATAAAATTCAAATGTAGGAAAAATACTTGAACCTTTAAAGTTACTCCTACCACTGGGTGAAGACAATGACACCGTTTTTTCCTCCTGTGAGTGCGTACCGTCTTGGATAATTAAAGAAAAAACATAGTCCACGTGCCCTATCACGTGTCAGTCTCGTAGTGTGGATGGGTCTGCTTAGGATTAGAAAACACACATGAACAAGTTGTGCTATTTCAACCTCAGAAGTAGGGCTGATTTTCTTTGAAATAATTGATTTTTATCAGTTAAAAAAATTAATAATTTACTAGATGATATTTGGTGCATGTGAATCAAGATGTACATGATTGTTAAGTAGGATGACAAATGTGTTAAGTCAAACAGATCATAAAAAATGAGGAAGATAGCCAACAAAAGTTAAAATTAAGTCAATAGGAAGTAGCTTCTTGCAAATATATTAATAACCAAAATTTAACAATATGTGTATCATTAGAAAAAGCCTGGCTTGAAAGAAATGTGACTGACAGAGGACTATAAAGAGAAATAAGAATCCCAAAACTAAACCTTAAGTACATACATGGATTTATAACATTAAGCTTATTAAAAGTTAACTTGGTTCTATTTCTGATAGTTTCGTCGATTAAGTTCATCCAGAAGTGAAAAAAGTCCCCAGTCAAATGTTCAAATAGGTGTCAAAATAGTAGCTGAATTAGAACACAAAAGAACAGTGTTAAAATTCCCAAGTATTCACACTTCCTCAAACATTTTTTAGAATTTTTTTACTATGCATCTTTTCCATGACCTTAATTTAAATGATGATTTTTAAAAATGACCTAGTGTTCCTGAATGCAACATGGAAAACTTAAAGTCAGCTCTTTGAGGTAATTACATGTTCTTTTTTTTTTTTTTTTACATATTGTGGATGAATTTATACAACATTTCTTTCATATTTTATGCCTTCTCCTCATTTTCACTTTATATGCAATGCTGTGGTAGACACTATTCTTTTTTAATGTTCTCAAGTAGAATTGTAGTGATTTATCTTCATAAATAGGCCAAAGTCATAAAGGCATGATTTAATACATTTTCTAAATAACATATGACATTATATAGTTCTATCTGAAGTAAGTTAAGGCATAAACAGTGTGATTCTTGTGTGACAGAGTCTTTTATGTAAAACAATGCAACAAAGACTTATTAAAATCTATATAGTTTAGTTTGGTTCCAAGTGTCTTAAAGCCCAAAATTTATTTTACAGTAAGTATACTTAAAATATTACTTTTGAAAGAAATTTAGATGTACTTAATAATATTCCAAATAGTATCCAGAGTTGGAAAACAGGTGTCTGAAGCTTGGGGATTGTTGGAGTCTTGAAACAAGACTTGACACACGCTTGGGCACACATCTCCCTCTGTCTCACACTCCTTGTTTTATGACAGGTGATTTATTTGTGCTGGGGATGTTTATCACATGCGGCTCTAATAAAGGATAGACAGTGTAGGGAATAACTAGAGGGAATGCTTTTCTTGTGGAAAGGAATTTTTAGGGGGAAGTATGTTGATAGTATATCAAAAGGTTCCTATTATTTTTGGTGAAGTTAGATTTGAAAATAACATATATACCTTGGATTTAGAGCATACCTTTCATGTTTGGATTTACAAATGAAATAGATTATA
Organism: Bison bison bison; assembly: GCF_000754665.1. Taxonomy (NCBI): domain Eukaryota; kingdom Metazoa; phylum Chordata; class Mammalia; order Artiodactyla; family Bovidae; genus Bison; species Bison bison. The sequence goes on from NW_011495082.1 coordinate 17,488,942, forward strand.
TCCTCATCATAGACAACAAAATTAGAGTTGTGTTCCTCAGTTTCATTTAATCCATGCTTCCCCTTATTGTCTGTGTTCCCCATTTATGATCATAAATTCTGATCCACCAGATTCTGCTACACCTGTCCAACCTATCTTGTGAAATATTGATTTAGAATGTGACTCTGAAAACAGTGACTCAGTTTTTCTTTTGGGAACCACCTTCCCTTCTTTTACTTTATGCAGTTTAGCTGATTTGAATCTAACCTAGCGAGTCAGGAGCAGCTCATGTGGGTTTTTTATTCCTCGTTGCAGTTCAGAGATTGGCACATGAAGATGGTGGATGCACACAATTCAGTTCCAGGAAGAACTCTGCCATGACCTAGAATGAAGAAGCTGTTTTATTTATTTATTTCTGTGGGATTGCTTTTCACAGGGATAATGCAAGACTAGAAGTGTCAGTGCTCAGACAATATATAGAGAGGTCATGCTTAAATTACTGCCACCTCAAAGCAAAACTGAGCCGAAAATGATGAAACTGAGGAAAATGATGAACTACTGATCATATCATTTGAGCCTCTGGGTCCAGCCATGCCTGAAGCTAACATCTACTCTGAAATTTTCAGTCACAGAAAATGGCAAATTAGTGCCTCCTCCATTTTTTTCTTAGGTTTCATGAATTGAGTTGACTTTCTTTCCATTGCAAGCAAAAACATCCTAATACAGAAATGACTTGTGGGAATATGCACATTCCACTAATTAATTATTTACTTATCATGTGGGTATAAAATGCAATATAATTTTCCTCCAGCTCGTTACATCTCTTATCCACAAACGCCCTAGCACCATGAATACTGATTACATATTCAGTAACCATAATATAAATTATACTTGGAGTACAAACAATCACTTTCTTCAGGTTGGATGCTGAAAGTCATGAACTCTTCCGCCAGTATAGTTCGCTTCTTACCCTGTTCACCTGCAACCTCTTTATCATTGAAGCTGGCACTGCTCTTTGTGCTGTTTATGTTTCTCCTTTTAATTAATAGTGTAACTGTGGCTTGACTATTTTATTCCTTATTCTTTCTCTCTCTTTTTTACAACTGGGTTTCTGGTTTTGATGTGTTTTTGTTTTTTTTTTTTTTGGCTTATAGCTCCCTTTCTCATATCCACTGTAGCCCTCACTGAAAAAAGTGAAAGAAAATGTCACCACTGCATTTTTCTGATCTCCTTCCCCCCTTTTCTTTTTCCCTCAACTGGTCTTGAAGTATCTATAAGGAGATACATGTATCGAAGGAGTTTTGTGCATTAGGCATGTTTGAATTTCCTAGCATGGTCAGCTGAAGAAGGCAATGGCACCCCACTCCAGTACTCTTGCCTGGAAAATCCCATGGATGGAGGAGCCTGGTAGGCTGCAGTCCATGGGGTCACTGAGGGTCGGATATGGCTGAGCGATTTCACTTTTACTTTTCACTTTCATGCATTGGAGAAGGAAATGGCAACCCACTCCAGTGTTCTTGCCTGGAGAATCCCAGAGATGGGGGAGCCTGGTGGGCTTCCGTCTATGGGGTCTCACAGACTAGGACACGACTGAAGTGACTTAGCAGCAGCAGCAGCAGCATGAACAGCACATAGTAGACATTCAATGAATGTTACTGAATTGATATAAACTAGGCTTCCCTGGTGGCTCAGAGGTTAAAGCGTCTGCCTCCAATGCGGGAGACCCAGGTTCAAACCCTGAATTAGGAAGATCCCCTGGAGAAGGAAATGGCAACCCACTCCAGTATTCTTGCCTGGAGAATCCTATGGACAGAGGAGCCTGGTAGGCTACAGTCCGCGGGGTCGCAAAGAGTCGGACACGACTGAGTGACTTCACTTTCACTTCCACTTTACCTTATTAAAATAGCATTGTAGAGTTCTACGACAGTTAAAGCTGTGTCATAGCTGCCTGATTTATGCCCAGAAGGCAGATTAGACAAGGAGAGAACTGAGTTAATAATCTTACCTGCAGCGTATTGTGAGTTTTGATGCCTGTTAATTACTCACTACTGTTTGGAAGGTAGCAGACACGTCTCTTTTTTAGTGAGGTTAGGTCTCCTAACAAATGCTCTACGAGCTAAAAAGTGAGACTCCAAATGGTGGTAAGCAGTTGTTTATGTTTCAGTACAAGTCCCTGTATTATTTCATTCATTTTTTAGAGTTTACGTGACTCTGGGGAGATTATTAAGAAGAAAGGGCACCGGCCCCTTGTATGGTAAGATGGCTGCGCTCCGTGTTTTAGATCCTCTCCCTGGCTTGTTGACTGGGTTCTGTCCTATAGACACCTCTGATGGCCCAGCTTCTCATTTCCCTCAGTCACTGTTCATTCTGCCTGCACTTCAGTCCTGGCTCAGGTGAGAATTTTGATCAATCACCTTTATACAGTCCTAATACCCTAGCTTTTCCAAATAGCTTTTTTTTTTCCAAATGGCTTTACAAATAGCCGTGAAAAGAAGAGAAGGGAAAAGCAAAGGAGAAAAGGAAAGATATAAGCATCTGAATGCAGAGTTCCAAAGAATAGCAAGGTGAGATAAGAAATCTTTCCTCAGCGATCAATGCAAAGAAATAGAGGAAAACAACAGAATGGGAAAGACTAGAGATCTCTTCAAGAAAATTAGAGATACCAAGGGAACATTTCATGCAAAGATGGGCTCGATAAAGGACAGAAATGGTATGGACCTAACAGAAGCAGAAGGTATTAAGAAGAGATGGCAAGAATACACAGAAGAACTGTACAGAAAGATCTTCATGACCCAGATAATCACAATGGTGTGATCACTGACCTAGAGCCAGACATCATGGAATATGAAGTCAAGTGGGCCTTTTCACTATGAACAAAGCTAGTGGAGGTGATGAAATTCCAGTGGAGCTATTTCAAATCCTGAAAGATGATGCTGTGAAAATGCTGCACTCAATATGCCAGCAAATTTGGAAAACTCAGCAGTGGCCACAGGACTGGAAAAGGTCAGTTTTCATTCCAATGAAATTAAAAGATGCTTACTCCTTGGAAGAAAAGTTATGACCAACCTAGATAGCATATTGAAAAGCAGAGACATTACTTTGCCAACCAAGGTCCATCTAGTCAAGGCTATGGTTTTTCCAGTGGTCATGTATAGATGTGAGAGTTGGACTGTGAAGAAAGCTGAGTGCTGAAGAATTGATGCTTTTGAACTGTGGTGTTGGAGAAGACTCTTGAGAGTCCCTTGGACTGCAAGGAGATCCAACCAGTCCATTCT
>NW_011495082.1:17492295-17503689 GCF_000754665.1 Bison bison bison
AAAGCTGAAACTCCAGTACTTTGGCCACCTCATGTGAAGAATTGACTCATTGGAAAAGACCCTGATGCTGGGAGGGATTGGGGGCAGGAGGAGAAGGGGACGACAGAGGATGAGATGGCTGGATGGCATCACTGACTCAATGGACGTGAGTCTGAGTGAACTCTGGGAGTTGGTGATGGACAGGGAGGCCTGACGTGCTGCGATTCATGGGGTCTCAAAGAGTCGGACACGACTGAGCGACTGAACTGAACTGAATATCCTAGCTTACATTGTAAATTAAAACCTATAGCCAGATCTGCTGTGTCTGGATCACCCCTGGCTGATTTATTGTGTTTTATGCTCCCAGGCTAACAAACAGCTGTGTTGATTTGACTTGCTGCGACCTCTCATTTACCTTTAAACTCACCGTGAATACCAAGACTTTTTATTCATGTATCACTTTTCTAACCAGACTTTTCGTCAGTTTCTGTTGCTTCAGTCCTTTCATCTCATTTCACCAGACCCAGTCCTGTCAGATAATCTTACCCTCAAGTTTCGCAAGAAGGACAGAGGTCACCACTTTAGCCATGACTTTGCCCATCTGCCCTCCTTCCTGCTCATCTTTCTTCCTTGCATCCTTCCTTGTCTGAAGAAGGTGTGCCCTTGTCTTCTTTTTTTAGGGCTAGTGACAATCCATTTGCTCCGCAGCGACCCTGCTCACTTATGATCTAGAGCAGCAGTCCCCAACCTTTTTGACACCCCGGACCAATTTTGTGGAAGACCACATTTCCATGGACCGGGGGCTGGGGGAATGGTTTAGAGATGATTCAAGTACAGTACTTTTACTGTGTACTTTATTTCTAATCTACTGCTGCTGCTGACCTGACAGGAGGTATCTACCAGTCTGTGGTCTGGAGGCTGGGGACACCTAACCTATAACATCGTCAATCTTTCTACCTCCGAACTTCTCTTCCCTATAACCACAAATGTACAAAGGTCTCACCTCCCTTTCACCATTGCCAAAATTTGGGATTCAGAATTAGCAACCATTGTCTCTTCATACTTGTAGTTCGTACTCTAAGCCCCTGTTTATTTAGCTTCACTCTATTGAGCGTACTGAAACCCTTTCCTTAATTCATGACAGGAATCCTGTGCTCCTTCAACTAATTTGCTCACTTTGCAAAGGTAGTTCCCATGGTTAGAATTCCTTTTCATCACCTGATGTTTCTGTGACTGGCTAAAGATACCCAAAAGCTTCTGCTAAAATTTCCAAGCACCTGTGAGGAACAGAAATATTAACTCATTCCTGCCTACTTTAAAAGATTTCCTGCCTTTGAAGGGGTAAAGGTGATATTCATTAACTTCTAGATGACTTATAACCAGCATATTGGTCTGTGCTATTGAATATTTAAAGTGTATCAGAACTGAACTAGGCTGAGGCATCACCTTAATGAAAAAAACTGTGCCTGTTCAAAATGTCTCACAGCTAGCCTGTGCATTAGGGCATTAAACTGAGCTTCAGCTCATATCTGAAAACTTTAGTTTGAATTTGGTTACTTTAAAAAAAAATTAAAATACTCCTACTCATGAAAGTTAAGTAGTTGTTTTATTAGTATTTTAAGAATCATGGCAATCATTTTTTTTAAACCAAAATCACTGACTTGTGACTCAGCATGTGAAATTTAATCATTTTCCAAGATGTGTTGTTCCTTATCTAATTCTAGAATATGGAAAAATTCACGTTAGTGAGTTTATAATTACCATATGACTTACTAATATACTCAATCAAAGTCATATGCATTCCTATTTGAAGGTTTTCAATAAGAGAATCATGTATGTTATAAGGAAAATATGTTAGATAAATATTCATTTACCCGAAGCCTGATGAAAGCGCAAAAAATGTAGGATCCTTCAGGTGAAGTGTGTTTATCCAAATGTACAGTTATCCTGTTTCTATATCTTTAATAGATTATTGTTGGTTACAGGTATTATAGTAGGTTAAATATGTAATAAAATCATATTCAGGGCAGCATATTCATGGGAAAACAGGAACACTAACTGTGTGTGTACCAGGCACTGGACTTTTGTTATAAATGCCACGTCTTGTACACCTGTTTAAAATATGTATGTGCTGTCATTTATGAGTTCTCTGTATATTGTAGTTTATAACCAATACTAAAATAAATACAGTGAATAGAGAGACAAATTTAATTTTTCCCCTTGTAATTCAGCTACACCTAACTTTGTGAAGAATTATTGGTAATTTATCTGGTTACTTCAGTTGATTTAAAAAGCTATTTTTGGTATAATCATGTTTTATATACAACAAACTAGCTGTCTTAAATTTTCTTGCATTCAAGCAGGGATATGAAAATACTGTTTTTATATATTATATATTTAAACATATATGTCTATATAATTTGCTTTCTCTTATATACTCTTTAAAGTTATGACCAACCTAGACAGTATATTAAAAAGTAGAGACACTACTTTGTTAACAAAGGTTCATCTAGTCAAGGCTATGGTTTTTCCAGTTGTCATATATGGATGTGAGAGTTGGACTATAAAGAAAGCTGAGCACCAAAGAATTGATGCTTTTGAAGTGTGGTGTTGGAGAAGACTCTTGAGAGTCTCTTTGACTGCAAGGAGATCCAACCAGTCCATCCTAAAGGAGATCAGTCCTGGGTGTTCATTGGAAGGACTGATGTTGAAGCTGAAACTCCAATACTTTGGCTACCTGATGCAAAGAGCTGACTCACTGGAAAAGACCCTGATGCTGGGAAAGATTGGGGGCGGGAGGAGAAGGGGACAACAGAGGATGAGATGATTGGATGGCATCACCCACTCAATGGACATCAGTTTGAGTAAACTCCGGGAGTTGGTGATGGACAGGGGGGCCTGGCATGTTGCAGTCCATGGGATTGCAAAGAGCCGGACACGACTGAGTGACTGAACTGAAAAATTGTCGAAGTTACTTTTAATTTTTTAAAGTATTCATATATTGATTAGCTGTGTTGGTCTTAGTTGCGAGGCATGTGGAATCTTCTGTTGTGGCTCATGTGGGCTTCTCTCTGGTTGTGGCTCTTGAGATCCGTGGTTGAGACATGCAGGCTTAGTTCCCTGCAGCATGTGGGATCCTAGTTCGCTGACCAGGGATGGAACCCGTGTTCCCTGTATTAGGAGGCAGATTCTTAACCACTGGACCACCAGGGAAGTCCCTCCGGTTAGTTTTAAATGAACTATGTCCTCCCATAGGACGGTTTAAGAATATTAGTCTGTTTTGTAACTTAACTGAAACACTTTCCATAATAACCCCAAAATGAACAAAACTTGAAGAGTTACAATATTATGGATCCTAAAGAATCTGAAATATGGGTTCTTCTTATTTCATACTCTTTCGAGAGTGATGTGCGTTAATGTACAAGTCACAAAGCTTCTCCGTGGTTAGGATTCTTTGTTGCCACTTAGTGAGAATGTTTATGGGGATAATGAAGTCATATCTTCCACAAAAATCTTCCACTGGTGTTCATTTTAAGATTGTGAGGCGTTGTCATTGTGGTTGGGTTTGGACTTGGAACACATGCGAACTGTGGCCTTTATCAAGTCTAAGGTTTCAGTACTTAAGCCTTCTTTACCAGTCCGTGGTCCTCTGGGGTATAAACCTGACTTCAAAAATAGGTTGGCACAGGAGTGAGGCAAAGTCTTTATGTACTGCAATAGTAACTCTTGCCTGGATGTCTCTGCCTCCCTAGAAATCTGATTACTTGCCTTGCATACTACAGAGATGTTTTTTTTAAAATTTTAACTGAATCACTTTCCGTTGAACTCCTTTGGACAACGAGTCCTCTGAACTAAACCCTAATGTCATGTTTTGTATGTTTAGGGGTCGAATGAGGCACTTCCAGGATGTCTGGAAAATCCCTAGCCACATAGCATCTTTGGAATTACTGTTTCTCCCAGAGTGACTATATGATTGCCAAGGCTGGTCCAGTCTCTGAGATATCTAAATGTATATGGAGGGTCGGCAAGAAAGGCAAATTCTCTATTCTCCCTTGTGCGCTTAACCAGTTCACCAGGATAGCAGGCGCTCTCCATTCTGTTCACAGCATGCCGTCCTCTGCCCGGGGCCTGCAGAGCACGGAGGGCTAACAGTCTGCTGACCTGCTCGGCTCGTCTGGTGTGTTTGTACTGTTCCACTATCAGCTGGCTTATATGCTTACCACCGTGTATTCCCAAACCAGTTGTGTCAATGATTATTATAATTACATAATTTGCTTGATAATCTGTGAATTAATGTAGTCTGAGTGTGAAAAGAGGTGTTTCCATGATAACTAATTAGAATGCTCTGCGAAAGGCTTGATAAAGGTAAATTGCTCAAAATACTGTGTCTGCCGTCAAATGAGGTGTGAGCAAACCAAATATAAACAATTGGAGTAAAGTTATTATAATGTAGGCTTTTCTGATGGCATTTATAAATTCCTGTCTGAGAGACACTAAGGAATCACATATTATGGTTTATATGCATGAGTAGTGGAAGAAGGAAGATGGGGGATTAGAATCAGACCCATGCTTTATTAAGAAAAGACCTTGTCCTATATCAAAAGTAGTAGATAATGATTGTGTCTTATGTGGCATAAAGTGAAATATTTAAGGTATTACGTGTGTTTTCCTTGATTTCCTACTTTTTCAGTTATCTGACCGATCACTGTTGTAGATAACTAACATAAGACCCTGTCTCCTGTAACTGCTTTGGTCCTGTTTTTTGCTGCTTATTTAACCTTGGAATCCCCAAATCCCCACAGTAGGAAGTAGATTTTTTGCTCAGTCAAGTTGAATTTCCTTAGTGTACTGAACCCTTCCGAGTGGAGTTTCTACTCTCTTCGCAGCATCTGTCTTTTCTCCATACGTCTCAAGCTGCAGCCACGTCTGACATCTGACTGTTTGCTAATCATGTCATGGACTTTTTGTCTCTGAACACACTGTTTGGGATTCCATCAGGCTCTTGACTCACCTCATCCATCTGCTTTGTCCACTAGCAAAGTCCTTCTCAAATATTCCAGCTCCTGTAATCACATCTGCTGTATAATCATCCCCACAGAGAGCTCCCTGAATTCTACTCCTCTAAGAGTGAGTACTTCGCTTTAGCACTTACCACTCCCATTGCAAGACGATTTTGTATGCAGCACGTGTCTCAGCCAGAGTCTAAGCTCCTTAAAGGGGAAAAGAAACCATGCATTGATTGCTCCTGTGTCCCCAAATCCTAGCAAATACTAGGTATTTGGTAATGTGTGTAGAATGAAGTAACAAAGAGATCGAATTTGTATCAAATTGAACTCACACCTAGAAGTTTCTGAGAATAAGGCCTCCCTCAGAAACTAGTTAACTCCTTGGTCTTTCTACCCTAAATTACCTTTTCTTCTTTTCCCCTCCTTTTACCATGGAATTTATTGTCTCACCTTCTATACCTCTCATTAATCTTAAACCTGCCGTATTTCAATTTCAGTCCCTACAAATTTATGGGTGATTTTTAAGAAAATAGTAAACAACTACTGACAGGGAATTCCAGAAGGAATTAAACTATCAGATGGTGAGCTGGACCAGTTAAATTTAAGGTTCCCTCTTGCCCTGATATTCTGTGAGTTATCTTCCAGCAGGTATTCGTTCCCTCACAAATAATGGTGCCCTTCACATTCCACCATATGGGCTGTCGTCTCTTCTGCTCGGTAACCAGGAGCCTCTTTTGGAGCCTCTCTTTCATCATCTCATTATTGATAAACAAGAGCAAATGGGTGAAGTGTCCACTTACCATTCTACCTAGCTCTTAAATCCGCAGCCAATGGGACTGGCTCTGCGGAATTGGAAGTTGACTGGGCTGAGGGCTGGGCTTGCCTATATATTTCCATGTAGTGCTCTGTTGTCTGAGATTAGCAGAATGATAAAATTGTGTGTTTTTGTGTGTGTGTGTGCACGTGTGCATTTCCGCCTTCATATATATATACACTTCTCTATGTATAAAGGAAATAGCAGGAAGGAAGATTCTAGAGACAGATTCAAATACTAGGTCGTGTGCTACTGTCCACTGTATTCAGATGGACCGGGCTGAAGATGGTCCAATGCATCCATCCCAGTTATTCCTGAGCACAAAAGCTGGCAACACAGGTCTGATAGGGTGAGCGGTTCTCAAGGCTTCCCAGGTGACGCAGCGGGAAAGAATCCCCCTGCCATCGCAGGAAATGCAGGTTTGATCCTGGGTCGGGAAGATCCCCTGCAACAGGAAATGACTGCCCACTCCAGTATTCTTGCCTGGAAAATTGGATGGACAGAGGAGCCTGGTGGGCTACAGTCCATGGGGTCGCAAAGAGTCAGACATGATTAAGCACACACGCATGCCCGCATGAGCAGTTCTCTTGGACAAGGTAGGAATGGGGACTGTAGAATATTAAGAACTACAAATTTTTTAAGTCAGTTGCTCATTCCTGTATGACTCTGCAACCCCATGGACTGTAGCCCACCAGACTCCTTTGCCCATGGAATTCTCCAGGCAAGTATACTGGATTGGGTAGCCATTCCCTTCTCCAGAGGATCTTCCTGACCCAGGGATCCAACATGGGTCTCCTGCATTGCTGGCAGATTCTTTATCGTCTGAGCCACCAGGGAAGCCCTAAGAACTCAAGGAGAATGTCAATTTCTGTCACAAATACTGTCACGAACTCAGAGATTTCCTTATTAGCAAAGAGTAGCAGCTTTTTTCGAGGGGTGGGCGGCCATTTAATAGGAGTACTGAAATCATAGAAATTACCTATATCCCAGTATTTTTAACAACAGTACTCAGTGTCATAATGCTCCATAGAGAATTCTGCTAGTTCTGGTTAATGGGTGGATCATTTCATTTTTTTGGTCAATTATTTCTTGCTGCTGCTGCTAAGTCGCTTCAGTCGTGTCCGACTCTGTGCGACCCCATATTATTTCCTGAGGACATACCATATAATAATCTTGTACCACAAATGGTTAAAAACTCTGAATTCTTATTTTTTGTGTGTCTGAGTATACGTAGCTGACAAGTTTATTTCTCTAAAGTCATTTCAATTAAATGGGAGTGGTTTGGTTTAAGATTCTAGGGCAAAAGTGGGAATTTAACCATATGATTTTTTATTATATTTACAGGAAAACAAAGTTACTAAATTACTTTATGCTGGGCTCTGAAATTTTACTCTTAGTGTGACTGTTGCCCAAATCTTGGCTCCCTGTCTACTGATGCAAATAGAAATATGAAGACAGAGTGTGGAGGAAATAGAAAGATGACTTTATTCCTCTGCCAGGTGTGGGGGGAAGACATCGCAGTCCAGCGCTTCAAGAGCTGTGCCCCGCTCCACGGGAAATGGAGGGAAGCGCGTAGGCGGGGCTCGCAGCCTGGGATATTTGACGAGGAGCAAAGTACTGAGTCTTGTGTTCTTTTCTTCTTGTGCTATTTCAAGACAGTCAGAGCTGGTGGCAGGTAGTAGGGTTACTGGGTCTGCTTCTGGTTTATCAACCTGTGACTTTCTTTCTGAAATTAAAAAGCTACAAGGGCTGTCTGTTACAAGGGAGAGCAGGGAAGGTAAGCACCAGGTACAGGATGTATTTTGCATGAAATTAAGGGGCAGTAGGTGCAGGATGTCATTTACATAGCGTCAGGGAGTGATAATTAAACCAAGGAGTACAAGTCCACTTACAGACTCTACAGATTAGTAACCAGTAAAATAAGCGATTAATTCTTTTAGACCCATTTATGTTTCTTCTCTTATCTGTTCACTGCTCCCTTTACTTTCTTTGTTCGTAGTAGAGGAAAAACCTAATTTCAATTTTTGCTGCAATAGGGCTAGAAAATAAACATTTTGAAGTAGTTTTCTGGAAATCTGTTTAATGCTGTCATCACAAATTGTGTGTGTGTGTGTGTGTGTGTGTGTGTATGTGTGTGTGAAGGGGGAGATATAAAAAGAAACAAAAAGTAGTAGATGAACCATCTACAAAGTGAAACAGGAGCACTTTCAAAACTTAATAAAAGACCCAGTTGAGGGTATGTGGGCTAGAGGTACAGTTATATCTTTTAACCCCATGAAATTGCATTTCATTTCAAGTTCTTGTCTAACAAGGCTACATATATCAAACACTTAAAAAATGATGCTAGCAGCAGCTGTTGGGTGAAGGTATGAAACCATCCTTCTTGTTAAGTTTAGCTGTTAGCTATGTCTATAACCTGCAGTTAACTGTGAGTGATTCAGTGTCCTTGAGTTAAGAGACTGAAACACCCTGGTAGGTAAAATTATTTGATTAAATTTAGGTTCATGATTTAATGCACCAAAAATAAGTCACAGGGAAGATAGAAATTAATATACATTTATAATGAAATTACCCCTTGGCTCATTGATGGCAGGGAGCAAAATAATTCTGGGATCAAGGGGAATTCAGGTTAGAGCTGAGGGAATTTGCCAGTTACACAATTATCGTGTGGCCTCGAGGGGCCCGTGTCTTGCCCTAGGCAATACTGTCGCTCTCAAGTATTCGAAAGCCCTAAGCAGCTCTCTCAGTTCTCTCCCCAAATTGTATGCGTAGATGATAATCCAGGGGAACTGGAGATCTCCAGATGCCCTATGATTAATTTCTGGCATACAATATTTCATTCATAAAGTAATGACTTTGGTTCCTTGGACCCCTCGGCAAGAAAGTAAAACAAATGTGACTACACTTTATAATAAGTGACAAATGTCTCCATGCTCCCTTTTGGTGTTCGCTGTGATATCATTAATCAGTGCTGAACTCCTGATAATAAATCTTGATGTTCCAAGAATGCAAAAGTGCATTATACCTCTGTTGTCCAGTATTCTTTGTTAAAATCAACCCGGAGGTTCTAGGAAAAACATTTCGTAAAAACTCAGATATTCAACTATTTCACTTTTGACACCATCATGATTACCTTGGGATCTCATTAAGAACTACGAAGATTGCTTTGTCGTTTGTCTGTTTGTCCCTGGAAGGAAAATAAAATTCTTTCTTTTAGATTTTGAACCTGTAGTCTAGGAATATTTACTTTTTCAATCTATGTGTTATGAATATAACACGTTCTAGTATCTGTTGCAGATGATGGACATAAAAAGGGAGAAAAAATTATGTCCATTTGATCCACTTCCTAATGGAAACATTATCCATCTGTTCTTAATAAACTGTAATCAGCTCTGCTTATTTTCAATTTTTTTTCCGAAAGGAAACTGACAAAGACAAAATAAAAGATGCATTTAGGATTTGAGAAAAATAGCTTCCTCATTATGAATCTCTACTAGATCAAATTTGTACAATGGCACAGATCACATCATGAAAGCAGTATCAACAGATTAAAATAACACTTGCACAATCAGCAATCAAAGCAGGAGCACTTGGTATTTAATGTCTAACATTCATATTTACCAAGTGTATTTTTAAATCTAAATAACAGTAACATCTACTTGCTAAAAAAAACATCAAATGGGTTTATAAGATAGAGTTTAGAATGAGTTGTCTCTTGTACCACACCCCAAATCTTGTTTTAAGAGAAACTACGTTCAGTTCTTCCAGCTGGTTTTATTCTTAAGTGTCACCCCATATTACTTTATTAAATGGATGTGTACATATATGTTCTTTTTCTTTTAATATTGTCCCAGCAAAACTATATCATGGTATTTGACGTGACTAATATTCAGTCTTCACTTTAATGATTACATAAATACTGTTAACTGACATGCCAAGTAACACACTCTACTTGTACATTCTTGTTGTTCAGCTGCTCTGTTGTCCGACTCTTTGCGACTCCATGGACTGCAGCACGTCATGCTTCCCTGTCCTTCATCATCTCCCGGAGTTTACTCAAACTCATGTCCATTGAGTCGGTGATGCCATCCAACCATCTCATCCTTTGTTGTCCCCTTCTCCTCCTGCCTTCAATCTTTCCCAGCATCAGGGTCTTTTCAAATGAGTCAGCTCTTCGCATCAGGTGGCCAAAATATTGGAGTTTCATCTTCACCACCAGTCTTTCCAATGAACACCCAGGACTGATCTCCTTTAGGATGGGTGAGTTGGATCTCCTTGCAGTCCAAGGGACTCTCAAGAGTCTTCTCTCTTCTCCAGCACCACAGTTCAAAAGCATCAATTCTTCTGTGCTCAGTCTTCTTTATAGTCCAACTCTCATATCCATACATGACTACTGGAGAAGCCGTAGCTTTGACTAGACGGACCTTTGTCAGCAAAATATGTCTTTGCTTTTTAATGTGCCGTCTAGGTTTGTCACAGCTATTCTTCCAAGGAGCAAGTGTCTTTTAATTGTACATGGTGCTCACCTTTCCAGCAATACAGATATTCTTGGTTTTCCTAGAGTTGAAAATTGCCTCACTTTGAAAGCTTTCTTTCTAATGATCACTAATTCCTTACAGACTCTTTCGTGGAACTGTGAAACACCATTGGGCACTTTTTTCTTTATGGTAAGATCAGATCAGATCAGATCAGATCAGTCGCTCAGTCGTGTCCGACTCTTTGCGACCCCGTGAATCGCAGCACGCCAGGCCTCCCTGTCCATCACCAACTCCCGGAGTTCACTCAGACTCACATCCATCGAGTCAGTGATGCCATCCAGCCATCTCATCCTCTGTTGTCCCCTTCTCCTCTTGCCCCCAATCCCTCCTAGCATCAGAGTCTTTTCATAATTTTATCAGTTTCTTTCTTTCTTCTTTTGACCAGGAGGCATCTTATTTGGAGCCCTTCCAAGCTTACTGATGCACGAGGTGACTCGTATCGCAAACCTCCAGGTTTGCATTTCCACTGACTATGATGTAAAAGGTATCCGTTGCCCCCATTTCAACCAGAGTGGACAATGCAGTAACTCTCAGTTCTCTTGTATACTTTATTATTGTTCCAAATTACAATAGTTGTTCTTTAGGCCTGAAGCACGACTCACCTGGGTCTTCTCTTTGTCTTTATTCTGAATATTCCCTGTATCTCTCAGTAGTTGTCCTGTTTCCTGAATTTTAGACTTTCCTCATTCTTGATTATCTGCCTTATTTTAGTGAACATTTTAGGAATCATGTAAAGACTGTAAAGCTTGCATGCTTAACAATACTTTCATTCTACTCTCAGACTTGCTTGATAGTTTGATTGGTTATATACTTATAATTTGTATTGCTTTCTTCAGAATTTGATGGCATTTCTCCCTGTTGTTGCTGAGAATTGCTATGTCATATTGTATATTGTGTCATCCTCTGTGTATATTCCTTTAAGTTTTTCTATAGAAGCCTATTATACCCAGTTTTTTAGACCTTTATGATAATATAACTTAGCATGGGCCTTTTTTCAATTCATTGCGCTTGGTATTCAGTGGTCCCTTTCAATGTGGTTTTTCCCTCGTGGCTCAGA
>NW_011495082.1:17503789-17504851 GCF_000754665.1 Bison bison bison
CTTGCATGCTTAACAATACTTTCATTCTACTCTCAGACTTGCTTGATAGTTTGATTGGTTATATACTTACAATTTGTATTGCTTTCTTCAGAATTTGATGGCATTTCTCCCTGTTGTTGCTGAGAATTGCTATGTCATATTGTATATTGTGTCATCCTCTGTGTATATTCCTTTAAGTTTTTCTATAGAAGCCTATTATACCCAGTTTTTTAGACCTTTATGATAATATAACTTAGCGTGGGCCTTTTTTCAATTCATTGCGCTTGGTATTCAGTGGTCCCTTTCAATGTGGTTTTTCCCTGGTGGCTCAGAGGTTAAAGCATCTGCCTGCAATGCAGGAGACCTGGGTTCGATCCCTGGATCTCCTGGAGAAGGAAATGGCAACCCACTCGAGTATTCTTGCCTGGAGAATCCCATGGACAGAGGAGCCTGGTGGGCTACAGTCCACAGGGTCGCAAAGAGTCGTACATGACTTCACTTTCACTTTCAACGTGGTAACTAACCTCCAGTTGTTGGAAGTATTGTTTCTTGTTGTTGTTGTGTTTAACTTAGTACATTGATTAGGTAAGTATTTCACTTCCTGCTCTGATCTTCTAATTTTCCTATCCTTTCTTCCTATTTTCCCACTCTTTTCTTCTTCTTTTTTTTTTTTAATTACCTTCCTACAAGGTGGACTGGGCTTCCCTGGTGGCTTAGGTAGTATAGAATCTGCCTGCATTGCAGGAGACCTGAGTCAATGCCTGATTCGGGAAGATTTCCTGGAGAAGGAAATAACAACCTACTCCACTATTATTGCCTGGAGAATCCCATGGACAGAGGAGTGTGAAGGGGTTTAGTCTATGGTGTCGCAAAGGGTCGGACATAGTGATTAACTCTTTCATTTTCTTTCACAAGGTAGACTATTAATTACATTTCAGTTATTCTAGCATTTCCATGTTCTCTTCCTATTCCGTACACCCCATTAAAAACAAAACAAAACAAAACTGTACCTTGTTTTTTTTTGTTTTGAGGATAAAATAACTTCTTTTATATCTCAGAAAATATTTTTTCTCTGTTTTGTGA
>NW_011495082.1:17504951-17522965 GCF_000754665.1 Bison bison bison
TGAGGACTAAAGACTGATGGGGAACTTTATGGTGTGTGTGTGTGGAGTAGATTTTATTTATAGAAATTGAGTCTAACAGACGTTCAGAAGATTCATTCTGGGACCCCTGAATGTCTTGTTGGCTTTTCCTCTGATCTTTTTCTCCAGAGATTAATTTACTCCACTGTTAGAGTATGTGACTTCTAGCATAATGAGAATTTAGGTGGGAGAGAAGGCTGGAAACTCATTCTTCAATACATAGAATTTAACTTTATTATCCTCTGCACTGCCTCCCCGAGTTTTCATCCTGTCTAGTTAATTTCTTTAAAGACTAAAGCTCTCCATCTCTTTCCAAAGGGCATTGTTCCTTGTTTACCTGTAGTAAGAGTCTGGGTTTGTGTGAGGGGAGGTTTGTTGTGACGGATACTTCTGCTTCTAGCCTGCCATTCACCAGGTTCTCCACTTGGGGAGGTGTTTATGAGGCTTCCTGCCTTCATCTCACGGGTGTGCCCCACTGCACTGCTGACATTTTCGCTTTCTCTGCACATCTAAGTGTGTTACAACTTATTCACTTCCTTTCCATATCCTGACATTTGTTGACATAGATTGCCCACTTTTTTTTTTTTTTTCTCATTTCCCTTGTGGTTTAAAACTATATTATCTTGTTATCATTTTTATAAGGAGGTAAAACATAAATACATACATATGTAAAATGTATCATTTGGAACAGAAGATTCTCTAATAGAATGCAATGTATCAAAGAAATTGCCCTATTGAAAATATCAATTTGTTTATGAAAGCAGGAAAGTGTTAGTTGCTCAGTTGTGTCCGACTCCTTGCGACCTCATGGACTGTAGTCCACCAGACTCCTTCATCCATGGGATTTCCCAGGCAAGAATACTGGAGTGGGTAGCCTTTCCCTTCTCCAGGGGATCTTCCCAACCCAGATCAAACCCGGGTCTCCTGCATTGCAGCCAGATTCTTTACCATCTGAGCCACTAGAGAGGTCCATCTGTTTATATACAGAGTACTTTTATTGCCCTAAAAATCCTCTGTGCTCCGTCTATTCATCCCTCCCCATCCAAACTCCTGGAAACCATCGATCCTTTTACTGTCTCCTTTTCTGTGTCGTAGGACCCAGTATTGCAAAAGGAAAGTGGTTTTGACAAAGAGTGGCCCAGAACGGGGTGATTAGAGCATGCTCAGTTCTTTTTAAACGTATCAGGTTGATAAAGTAGTGATGGTTAGTAGCATAGAGTTGTAAAGTTAAAGTCTATGGAAATATGAGGCGTGAGAGATAGTTATCCCCTAGTAGTTTTTATTGAAGTGGGAATGAGACAGTTATTCCCACTTTACACTCACTATTCAGTATTGTATTGGAGAACCTGAACAATGCACTAAGATATCAAAAAGAAATGAGGTTTGAAGAATTGAAAAAAAAAGTGATAAAGAACTTTTCTTATTTTCAGATAATAAAATTATCTAAATGCAAAATCAAGAAAAGTGTGTAAAGTGTAAGAAGTTTTAAGATAACCTCACAAAGTTGTTGGATATAATACTGACATTTGAAAAAAAAATGGAAGAGACTTGTAAAAAGGCATGAAAGAAAACTTGAAAAGTAGAGAAATATAATTGTGAATTTTCCAGGATGAGTGTGTTTTCTGGGTTAATGAAAAATATAAATAGTATACTGGCTTGAAGTGAATCCTAGGAATTGTCATTTTGTAGTTCAAAGAATAAGTATAAAAAGAGATGTTGTGGTAAGTAGAATAATGGCTTCCCAATGATGCATATGTCCTACTACACGAAATCTGTGCATATATACTATGCTACGTGGCATGTGGGAATTAAGAATACAGATGGAATTAAGCTTGCTCATCAGTTAGACTGCCTTGGATTACCCAGTGGGCTCAAGGTAATCACAGAAGTCCTGTAAACTCTCGGAAGGAAGCAGAAGGGGAGTCAGAGTCAGAGAGAGTGTTGAAGATGCTGTGCTGCTGGTCGTAAAGATGGAGGCAGGCTGTAGTCAAGGACTGATGGGAGCCTGTCAAAGCTAGAAAAGGAAAAGAAAGGGTTCTCCCCTGGAGCCTCCCTAAGGAATGCAGCTCTGTCAGCATCCCGAGTTGAGCCCAGGGAGACCCTTTTCAGACTTCTAACCTTCAGAACTTAAAGATAATAAATCTGTATGGTCTTAAGCCATTATGCGGAGAAGGCAATGGCACCCCACTCCAGTGTTCTTGCCTGGAAAATCCCATAGATGGAGGAGCCTGGTGGGCTGCTGTCTATGGGGTCGAGTGAAGCCACTTAGCAGCATCAGCCAACCATTATGTTTCTGGTAAGTTTCTATAGCAAGAATAGGAAACCAATGCAGACATATAATTCATGTAACATGAAAGACTTTTAATTCTCAGGCTGAAGGTTCTCTCTCCCGAGATGGTGTGTTGGCTTGGTAGTTTGCCTTTGAGCCTTTTGTTGGGGCTTATCACATGTGAGTGCTTTGCTACTAAGGGCTTTATGTATTTCACTCTTACTTCTTCCCCAATTAGGTCAGTTCTTATTATACTCTCTTCGTGTAAGAGACTGAACATCAGAGAAATGAATCCGTTTGCCCATTTTTGAAAAGCAAAATAGATCTATCTGAATTTGAAAGTTCTTAAGTATCATATTATACTTTATTTTCATTAATGCAAATACCTGATGTGTGAAATATGCACAAAGTTACAACGAGGTAAGTAATTTTTTAGTGAGGAGGAATAAGTGGTTTTTAAGAGTCGGCAGGTTAAAGAAAATAATGGGAGAACCCTGGGTTAAGAAAAGTTTGCTTGTATCATTTATAATATTAATGCCTGGGTAGACATTTTTAAAGAGGTATTTTACATATTTTCTGATATGCTAGTGCTAAAAGAGAAATATTTTACTTGGACTCAGAGTTGTGACTTCTCTTGCTTCATGCTAATGTTGGCCTTTTGTTACACATTTAAAAATTTGTTTGATATTAATTCAAATTGTGACCTTAACTTATGTTGGTTGTACTTTGGGGCCTGATCAAAGTATGAATCATGAACATGAAGAGAAATTGATAAGTGTTCTAAGCAGTTCAGAGGAGTAGCCATCATATTGTCCCAAATGAAGTAAAAGTTACATTTGACCAACCTTAATTGTGTTATCAGGGCTTGCTCATGGAACAAAAAATGTGGTATAATCTGCTTTACTGGTTAATTCTAAAAGTCTCTGATAGTATTTTTTTTTTTTTTTATCAGCATGTACCATTTGCATCCTATGACTATGTACACCATAAAGTTTATCAAATAAGTAGAACTCTAAAGTTGGAAGGAAGTTTTGGTGAATTTATCCTCATCAAATGTTTCATAATTTGGACATTTTCTATTTAGTATAGATTTCCCCACAGTATATTTTTACTGTGTGTTATTCTATTCAAGTTTATTTTGAAACAATCAGGGACCACAGATAGAATGTCTTCTGTGTTATTTTTTGCCTTATCTCCTTTTTGAGGATAATCCCTTTGAGTACTGGAAATATGTCCCATCAACTCTGTCAGGAAAGAAGATGAGCCTTTCTTCCTCCTGTTAGACTCTGCTCTTACTGCAGGGCATGAGAACTCTCTCTTTTGGTCTCCTGACTCCATCTAGCTAAGGTTTAAATATTGTGTGTGTGTGTGTGTGTGTGTGTGTGTGTGTGTGTATTATGTCAATGATCATGTAAAGGACATCATATCACAGGAAGCAGGGATAGATACTTGGCTACAAAGCCAACAAATAATAATAGATCTTAGTTTTCTCAACCTTGCTTTACAACCTAAATGTCTAAGTGACAGAAAACAGTCATACTTCATTATTTTGTCAACTGGCACTGCACACTCTCTTTATATGGTTAAAGTAAGTTGAGTTTAGTATTTCCTTTGAGGATTATCCAAGTGACTTGACCTTCCCAAGAATAAAAATACCACCACTGACATCAGCTCAAATGAAACTAGTTCTCTATGATTAAGTGAGAAGTTGCTGAACAGTGACCATTCCAACACCAGATTGTATTGAAAGATGACGCACAGAAGAATTAAAGTAGCTGTTAATTTTAGATTCTAGTTTCAGTTATAAGAAAGAACTTAACTAACTTCAGTTTAGATAGATAGTAGAAGAGAACATCTGCTTTCTTGATCTACAGGGAGTTGAAAATCAAAGTTTTGAGCTGTTAAAATAGAAGGGCTGGGAATCCTGACTGAACTTTATAGCAGAGGAACAAATGTAAGAGTATTTTGTATTACTTTTTCAGAGCTCCCGAGGTGACTAGCTTGAGTTTTTTTGGACTGGCTTGATGGTAGAGTGGGTTGGTTATTAATCAAGTAAAACCCTAAACATGTTCAGCTTTATGTGTAAGTGCCATGTCATTTAAAATTATGAGTGACCGTCTTAGAAAAAGATGTGAGGAAATCAAGTTTAGTCACTTAGGTGACCAAGAAAGTATATTTACTCACTAAAGTGAACTCTTAATCAATTTTTTTTTTAAAATGACAATGACATTGGAATCGAAGGAAATGAATCTCGCTTACCACTCATCCTACTAATTGGATGAGTAGGCTTTTGGTGCTCTGATGTGCTTAGCTCTCTGGTCTGACTTCTAATCCAGAGAACTCATTGATATGGCAACGCACTGTGCTGAGAGTTCAGCTAGCTAAGAGAAAAATGATACACAATGTATAAGACACTCCTCTGAAATCCAGTTCAGTGAAAAATAATGTCTGAGGCTGCCTGAATGAATTACAGCAGGGAAGATACTGCTATAAAAGCAGCAAAACCATTAGCATAGACAGTAGAGATGCTAGGTTGGAACGCTTTTATATGCCAATTTAATGTTTGTGATTATGCTACACAGATTCAGTCCTTCATAAACCCATTTCTATGGCAACAGGGAAATGTTGAAAGCCCATAGTGTATAACTAAGACTTTTGAAAATTCTGACTAGTCTAAAGAATACATTATCTTCTTTTAATGCACAAATTTTGAGAAATTGAAAATTACTGAATAACACATGAAGCAGAAGATCTGACATCTTATAGTTAAGCCTGCTGAAAGCCTTATTTGATAGCTTATTAAATGCAGCTGGTATGTTTAAAAGTATGACTAGAGCGGGGGAAAAAGAGATGAGTCTGTAAAATGCTTTAGTCCAAATAGGCCTTCAACACTTTGGTGATAGCAGAGAAATGCAACCAATCTTTCTGCTGGAATTTACTTTCAGGATTCCCTTACTGGTTTTGAATGGAATATTGTGAGATGTAACACAGAGATCTCAATAGCAAATAGAAGATAACCCATGGAAACTTTTAATAATGTGATAGCCTTGTAAATGCTTTCTTCAGAAATTAACTTTGGGGACTTTGACATTTATTTTCTTATAACAAGGGTGAATCGATTATTGAATGGTTGAAAGCACACAGTGCATATTGATTTGTTCACGCGTAGCCACTCTCTCCCAGCAGGCACCTTGCTGCCTGAAACATATTTTTAAAGAGGATTGCTGCTCATTAAATTACAATGACCTGAGGCAATGGTCAACAAAATGAGATTGCCTCAGTTCATCATGGTTTGGAGCATTACCATGGACTCTCTGTGGTTTGCTTTCCCTCATGGAACTTGACCTGAAGAATATACATGGTTCACTGCTTTGATGTCTAGGATTTAGTTACTCTAAACCCCTTGGACTGCAAGGAGATCCAACCAGTCCATTCTGAAGATCAGCCCTGGGTGTTCTTTGGAAGGACTGATGCTGAAGCTGAAACTCCAGTACTTTGGCCAGCTCATGCGAAGTGTTGACTCATTGGAAATGACTCTGATGCTAGGAAGGATTGGGGGCAGGAGGAGAAGGGGATGACAGAGGATGAGCTGGCTGGATGACATCACTGACTCCATGGACACGAGTCTGAGTGAACTCCAGGAGTTGGTGATGGACAGGGAGGCCTGGCGTGCTGCGATTCATGGGGTTGCAAAGAGTCGGACACGACTGAACGACTGAACTGAACTGAACTGAAGTCCCAAATATGTGCCAGTGACTGCAACTTAAGTATGGCCAAAGTTTCATATCATTATGATATGTAGTTTAATGGAATCTTTATTAAACACGACACATTAATCAAATTGCTGATGTTTTGTATAGC
Organism: Bison bison bison; assembly: GCF_000754665.1. Classification (NCBI taxonomy): domain Eukaryota; kingdom Metazoa; phylum Chordata; class Mammalia; order Artiodactyla; family Bovidae; genus Bison; species Bison bison. The sequence continues at coordinate 17,511,100 of NW_011495082.1, forward strand.
AATCTATGGGATACTGATGCAAGAGATGGAAGTTTAATTTAAGGAAAAATTTTCCCTTATGTTTTTTGCTTCTTTGAAATGGTGGTTGTTGTTCAGTTGCCAAGTCGTGTCTGATTCTTTGTGACCCCGTGGACTGCAGCACACGCAGCCTCACTGTTCCGCCATTAAAATGTTCCTGCCAAAATGGTCAAACATAATATATTATCAATTTAAAAGGATGTTAATGGAAGTGTCCAGATTAGATGATCGTAGGAGGATGGGAAGAGATATGATGTGAACGTATAAACGTCTTCCCCCAAGTTGTGTATTATAAGTCATTCTTGACCATTAGAAAGAAAGATAAGTGCCTTATTATTCTCTTTCTGTCTGTATATTATTATTCCATGGTTTAACCTATATTTATACTTTATACTCTAGCTCATAACTTCTGCCTTATCAATTCATTTTCTGATACATGGGCACTTGGTATATGTATCAAATCTTTCTCTGAGAAATTCTGAGAAATTTAGGGCCCAGGATATGACAAAAAATTTGGGGAGTCCAAGGCTTTCTTTCAGCTATCTTGTAACCCTATATCTGCCAGGCCTCCCCATTACGTACATTTAGGCATTGAGGGTTTGCTCTTGGTATAAAACTCATGTAATCTCTTCATTTCCTCTGAGAAACTGGGGCCAAGACCCCAAAGCTCCTGCAGCAAAGTGTCAGGGCCATAAGATCAGTCAGACGTGCTGAATTTGCTTTCCTTTTAGGCATTGCGCATAGCTGCTGTTTACACTTCCACATTTGATTATAGGTCTACTGTCTCTCTTAAGTTCCGTTTCTTGCCAGATGTCTTTATTCTGGCCTGGCCCTGACTGTTTCATATCTTCTTCAACTATGGTGACTCTGGAAGCTCAGCGATGTCTTCACAATTTAGTTCATCCCTTGGGGCTTTAGGCTTGGATGGTTAGAAGGTTGGAGTTCCTTGATGCCTTACTTTCCAGGCATGGTCTTCGCGTTTGCATCTTGTCTCTGTATCCAAACTATTGCTTTATACGCACTACCTCTGGGGTTCCGTAATACTACCCCAAGGATCATCCTGTATAGATTGGCCACTTCTCGCTCCATTGCCCAGCCCACTCCAGTATTCTTGCCTGGAAAATCCCATGGATGGCGGAGCCTGGTAGGCTACTGTCCATGGGGTCGCAAAGAGTCGGACACGACTGAGTGACTTCACTTCACTTCCTCTCTCCCACATTGCAGGCAGATGTTTTACCATCTGAGCCACCAGGGAAGCCCCTATAAAAACTTTATCTTATAATTATTTTCTCTCTTTTTCTCTTTAGTTGCTAAGTCGTGTCTGACTCTTCAGCCCCATGGACTGTAGCACACCAGGCTCCTCTTCCATAGAATTGTCCAGGCAAGAATACTGGAGTACGTTGCCATTTCCTTCTCCAGGGGATCTTCCTGACCCAGGAGTTGAACCCGGGTCTCCTTCATTGCAGGTAGATTCTTTACCTACTAGGATATAATTATTTTAGCTGAACAGCTTCACGTTCATACCAATTCTCCCGTTCTGATAATTTAGCTCTGCATAAACAGATAATATCTTCCTTCCAAAGAAAAAGGAATAAGTGGAAGATGAAAACTTGTTTCTACAGAGAAAGATGTTCTTTTGGAGAGTTGTGTTAGGTAACACAAGTGACTGGGAATAATAGCTTTGCTTTATTCCTGTGCTGAATTCACTTCTCTTCCCCAGTGGTGTAAGTATTGTTTAGGTACAAAATATCAAGACCTTGATAATGTAATATTTAGAAAACTTAGCATTTTTTTTTTAACCATAAATCCCAGGAGAAACTAACTCCTGGTGGTAGGTCCCATGCAGACTCTGCTGAGGAAATAAATAACATAATCACTTATCAGAAAGAACTGTCACCACAAAAGGGAGATCATTGCTCAGTCAGGGTGAATTTAAGGACTGGAATTTAAAATGCAACAAATAACGTCAGCTATTTAGAAATAATTGGTCAAATGGAACATTCAGTCTCACATGAACGATTTTAGATTATGAGACACGATTTTATCTCAGAAGTTAAATATTGCAAATCTCTGTGAATTTTAAAGTCTAGTAAATAAACCTTAAAAAAAGGAAAACTAAGCTGGTTAGAGTATAAAAAGATGTAAAAAATTAAAGTTCACTTAAGGATATGAGCAGATGTAACATTCCAGAAAATATCTGGACTTGATTTTTCATTCCTCTATGCTAATCATCATTTCCTTCTAGGAATTGTGTTGTTCTTCTTCTTGGAATTTGTCCATCCCAGATTTTTTTATTCAAATCATACCATACTGAGGGTCTTGTCTAGGACACCTTCTGTGTCAGAATTTATGCTGAGAAATCTCTTCTATAAAATCTGGGAGACTTATTTACATGTCAGACCTCCAAGACTCTAGTTATTTCATTCCTCAATAGGATTGTAAGTAACTCGGGGGCACCTTTTCTTTCTCCTTCCTTGGTTTTCCTTCCTCCTCCTCTATTTTATTATGTTTATTGAAATGCAGTTGACTTATGCTTCCTTCTCCTCTTTTTATTTTGTTTTCTTCTTCTATTTCATGTAACTGTTGACCCAGATAGAGTTCAATATGTTTTCTGTTTTAAGGTGCTTAATACAGTTTGGGAAACGTGGTGCAGTCAAAAGGTTTGGAGTCAGACAGACTTAGCTCTTAATTTCCTGCCACCTGCTAGTTTCTTGACCTTTGGCTAGGTTCTTCTCTTTGTTCTTCAGTGACCTCTTTATAACAATATACCTTTTAGTGTCATTGTGAAAATTAAACTTGATAATATATGCGACCTGTCTGTCATATAGAATGTGCTCAACCACGTACTATCTCTTTGTGTCATTAACTTTACGCATTTGACCTTGAAATGACCCTAATTATTTGTTTGGGTCATGTAAATGTCTATGGAGATTCTAAATGAGAATTTTCTGTCTGATCAGTGTGGCGCTTTTTAAAGGTGTTTGGAGAAGTGGAAGATAAAAAGAAATACGTTGTTAAATGAATGGTTATCTGGAGGATATGAAATGTTTTTATTTCTTTCTAGTTTCTTTTTTTCACCTCCCTTCTTTATTTTTTTTCTTCTTTCCTCATTTTTTTTCTTGCCTTCCTTTCAAAAGTATAACATTTATAATTCAGGGTTAAAAAGCATGTAAAATCTTTAATATAGTAGTTTGTAAAGGTGAAATAATTATACAAATTAACACAATTTTATGATATCTTATACCAAAGAAGTGATGATATTTCCTCTCTTCAATCCCTTCCTTTAGTGTAGCAAAGAGTAGTCAGTATACACATAATAAATTACTTTGACTGAAAAAGTATATTTCTTAGAAATTCAGGTTTGTGAATTTGAAACTGTACTTGGTGCTTATTATGTGTATCTTGCTATCATCTCAAATTTTTATCTAGTTCTAGTGCTTCAACTTGGCATTTATTTCTTACATTTCCTGCTGATTGTTTACATTTCTGATAATGTGCAATATTAAATTTCATTTTTCTGGATTGAATATAATTTTATTTCTTGCCCATATTTCTTTTCACTTAGGTCCATTTGTCTAGTTTCTCTGTCCTTACTAGATTTTGCAACACCATCAAATTTATCATGAACTGGAAGTTTAATAATCTTTCTTCCAAATAATTATTTGATAGTATTAAATAAGACAGATTAATTTTCAGTCTTTTAATTTCTTCCTCAGTAGACTCTGTATAAAGCTTCTCCATCTTTGGCTGTAAAGAATACAATCAATCTGATTTCGGTACTGACCATCTGGCGATGTCCATGTGTAGAGTCGTCTCTTGTGTTGTTGGAAGATGGCGTTTGCTATGACCAGTGCATTCTCTTGGGAAAACTCTTAGCAAATCCCCTGGTTTACTTTGTACTCCAAGGCCAAACTTGCCTGTTACTCCAGGTATCTCTTGACTTCCTATTCTTGCATTCCAGTTCCCGTTGATAAAAAGGACATCTTTTTTTTGGTGTTAGTTCTAGGACGTCTTGTAGGTCATCATAGAACCATTCAACTTCAGCTTCTTCAGCATTACTGGTTGGGGCATAGACTTGGATTACTGTGATGTTGAATGGTTTGCCTTGGAAATGAACCAATGTCATTTTTGAGATTGCACCCAAGTACTCTATTTCAGACTCTTTTGACTCTGACGGCTACTCCATTCCTTCTAATGGATTCTTGCCCACAGTAGTAGATATAATGATCATCTGAATTAAATTCACTCATTCCAGTCCAGTTTAGTTCACTGATTCCTAAAATGTCAATGTTCACTCTTGCCATATCCTGTTTGAGCACTTCCAATTTACCTGATTCATGGACCTAACATTCTAGGTTCCTATGCAATATTGTTCTTTATAGCATCGGACTTTACTTTCACCACCACCAACTGGGTGTTGTTTCTGCTTTGGCTCAGCCTCTTCATTCTTTCTGTAACTATCTCTCGGCTCTACTCCAGTAGAATATTGGGCACCTACGACCTCAGGGGTTCACCTTTCACTGTCATGTCTTTTTACCTTTCCATCCAATTAATGAGATTCTCAAGGCAAGACTCCTGAAGCTGTTTGCCATTCCCTTGTCCAGTTGGCCATGTTTTGTCAGGCCCTAACTAGCAGGGACATGCCCTTCAGCCACTCAGCATAGTTGGATGACATGCCCGCTGCCCTGGCTGTCCCACTGCTGGTCCTCGTGGAGCACTTAAACCTTCACTGGCCGCTGGGTGTCGGTCAACCTGTGTCCAGGGCTTGAGGCAAAGGCCCTGCTGGAGTGGCTGGGGAGGGGGTCCCAGGAAGGCTGGGACTGATGCTGGGTGATGCCCAGGAGCGGAGGGCACCACAGCCTCTTATTTTTATTATTCTTTCCTTTTTTTAGTAGTCCTCAAAATGTATTTTATTATATATTATAATATTTTTTGGAGGCCCATTTAAATTAATTTTTGATTAAATTCCATGATGCACAAATAAAATATTACTAGAATTGGAATGTGCTATATTTCCCTTACTCTTTTTTTAAACAAAATTAAAATATGAATAAATTGCAGATTTCTTTCATAATGGATCAGTGTTGCTTTGTCTTTTTATAAAAATAATTAATATTTTTCATTTTTTCTTTTGCTTTTCATTTGATCACTCCAGAAATGAAAAGTTTTGTACACCAGAAAGTATGGATAGGATTAGCCTAGCTTTATTTCAGTCTTCAGCAATATGTTTAATACTATGTTTCTTGAGAAAAATTTACTTGGTTGATTTTAAGAATAACTACTTGAGTATGAGAGAGAAAGCCCTGTACTTTTGGGACCCTAAAATAACCTTGGATAATTTAGAAACAGTGTTTCTAATTACTGAACTTTTGTAACTTTGACCATAATGCTTATATTTCTAAACTTTTTTCATATTCATATGAACATATTTGTGTTTATTATTGATCCTGTGACCTAATTTTTTTCTCTGGGCCATTTTTTTCCATTAGAAAGAAGATACATTTTCAAAATACCTAATGACCAGAATAAATTAAAAAAAATATTTCCAGCATTAAAATTTTAGTTGCAGCTGCAGTCACCTTTCTTTTGGACCAAATGTTTGGAATAATTTTGCCTAAAGCAAACTCTTTTTTATTGCTTTCTTACTTGGTACTTAAAAAATATTGCCATCTGAAATTGGCATCCTTCCTTCAGACTTAATGTATCTGCTTAAGAGTAACTGTAAAATCTCAGTTTAAAGTAATTGGGGATCTGCTTCCTATACCAACAAACTCTAATGGAAATGAAAACATTTGAAAGGGGGCATACCAAGAATGATTTAAATATAAAGATTTATAGTTTATATGAAATACTCTGTATTTATCATTTTAATTGCTGTATGGTAGATTTCAACCACTCTTTGCCAATACTGATTATTTTTTCATTTGGCTTCTTTTGGTACCAATTTAAGGAAGGTTTTCTAAGAAGTAAATCACTTTTAGGATATTGTGATTTTTAATGATAAGAACAACAAGTATTCAATCAGAGACTTATAGTCAGAGATTACTTTCAATTTTTTAGTGCCTTACTGTAAATGGGTACTTGCTTTTATTTAATAAAGCTTCTATTTCCATTGCTGAGAGCTAGTGTTTTCAGAATTTAAAATTAAACCAAGTTTTCTTTAAGATGTCTATCCTCTATTTAAATTATTCCTTTTGGATGTTTAACAACTTAGTAACCAGCTACTAGGAGTGTTCATCTCTTGTATTCAGTAAATCTGGGAAAGATTCTAGATTGTTCCAAAATTTTCCTTTCTGCAAGAGTAAGACTTTCTTGTGTTATCTTCCTTTGGTTACTTGAACCCTAACTATAGTAGATTGTGTTAAATTATGTGACCTGATTTATACTAATGTATAAACTAGCCAATATATTGTAAATTTCTAAAGAGTTCTTCCAGTGTCTTACCAATAGGGAGAATTACAGAAAATGTGATTTAATGGTAAAAGAGGTAAATTTGGCCATGTTTATATATATATCACATCTCCCATATCATAACATCTTTATCTGCCATTTTTCCCATAAGTAAAATCAGTTCTATTGAGTAGATTTCTGTGTTAGGGGCTCATCTGGGTTAACTCAACCTGATCATGTTTATCTCATGAGATTTTAATTGGTTTTATGTAAGTATGATGCATTATGCATTCAGTCCAAAGTTAATGACAATCTATCTATGGAGTACAGTATAGTTATTGATTGACTTTATTATGTTTTATACCAGAAACTCAATAACTATTTCTAAAATTTTAAAATTTAAAATTTAATACAGTTTGAATAGGGAATCATTTACATGGCTCAGACATTCAAAAACTGTAAAATAAAGGCAGTGAAAGTTGTCTTTAAACCAGTGTTTCTCAGCCATCTGATTTTCCTCCATACAGGCAACCAGAGTTATCGCTTTGTTCATGTCCATACAGAAACATTATATGCATATATAGACAAGCATATAAATACACACACTTCCTTGTTTATCTTTTTAAAACAAAGGGCATTCAGAGAATATTAGAGTCATTTGTATCAGAGATCGTTATTTCATATTAGTACAAAAAGATCTTGGTTATCTTTTTACTATGGACGCAACGTTTAAATGTACCACAGTTTATTTAATTAGTCCCCTATTAATGGATATTTAAGTTTTTTCCTAAACATGCTAATACAAATAATCCTTTGTTGGATAACCCTGTATGTAACTTATTTTTACCCATCTGAGTTGAAATAAGAGGCTGTTGAATGAATGGTATTCTGTTTGATGTCTTGCCTTATTTAGTTAAGTTCAGTTTCCTCTTAACTGAGTCAGATTTTTAAGCATTTCCAGTTAAAACAACTTTTTGTCACTAAAAACAATGGGAAGTTATACTTTTTCTGAACTGCCTTTTAGAGAATGAGGTGTTAAGTGGTTGATTTAGTTAAATTGAAGAATAAGGAAAACTCATTTGATGTTGATTTTACCAATTAAACAAGTGTAGCATGAAAAAATTAAAACACAAGAGATTTCCAGGGCAGTTTTCTGTAGTAAACCAGAGAATCAATGAATGGGGAATAAAAACTTCTATTCTTTGTTCTAAATCCAATTATAGTAGTTGTGAGTCTGAATGCGGCAAAGTTTCTGGTTTTCTTGCTTGCCGGACTCGGTGTGTATTATGAGAAGGAATAGGAGGAGCCCATTTGGGGTTGATCACTTTAGGATACAGGGACAGAATCACAGCATTTCTCTTCCTGTGATCACATTTTCACCTCCTCATGCGGTGCACACCTGTGCCTTGTTGGCAACTGTACTCAATGGGAAGTCACACATCACCTACTTTCAGTAAGGGAGGAAATTAGTTTTTTGCGATGTGTGTCCTTTCAGATGACACTGGATGTTTCTTACTGAAGATTTGCAAAGTAAATAAATAAAAAGTCAGAAGAGAGGCTTTGAACAGATTTCAGTGCAAAGAGTGTCTGGCATGATGGGTCCAGATTTGCATGCTGTGGGTGATGGAGTCATAATGACTTCAGTAAATGCTCGTGTCTCAGTTTATTTAAAATTTAATAGCAATTCAAGGAAGAAAGCGTTAGAATAAAATTATGTGTCCTCACTCTGCACTTTACACGAATTTTGAGGCTGGCTCAGCTGAACAATAGGCTGTGGCCATGCATTCGTTTGCCACATGAGTTCATTGCCTTCCCCCACCCACCCCCTGCCCAGCCTGCTGTGAAAATGTTTTGCAGCTGTGTGACTTTTCCATTGTTGGACTCTGTCTGTATTCCTCCTCTGTTGGTTTTATCTTGGATTCTTGAAACTCTTCTTTTCCCTGATATATTTCAGCTTCCTAGATATTTAGTATTTTTTTCACTTTGTCTTAACAATTATTATCAGCTACATTCCATATTGTGGAATACCACTGAGCAATAAAAAGGAACAAATGTGATTCATGCAAAATTTGGATGAATATTTAGAAAATTGGGCTGAATAAAAAGAGCTAATGTCAAAAGTCGTATGATTCCATTTGTATAACATTTGTGAAAGGGTGAAATAATAGAAATGGAAAATAAATGAGTGATTGCTTTGAGCTGAGAATGGGAGTGTATGTGAAAAGTGAGTGTGGCCGTAACAGGATAGGAGGAGGGGTCTTTGTAGTGATGGAAATGCTCTGCATCTTGACTGTGTTAATATCAATATCCTGGATGTTGTATTATCCTGGAGTTTCATAACATGTAACTATGAGGGAAATAGGGTAATGGGTATACGGGACCTCTTAATTGCTTACAACCTCAGTAATCTACAGTTATCTCAAAACTAAAAAAATTATAGGAAATGAATTTCTGTGTCCATAAATAATGGACGGTACCTTGTTTAGGATTTTTTTCTTTTAACAAATACTTATTAAACAACTATTATTCTAGGGGAATAAATAGTAAACATACAAAGCAAACAAATAAACAAGATAATTTCAAATAATAAAAACTGTTGTGAAGAAAACAAAAACCAGTGTGAGAAGTTAGGGAGGGATAGTATGGGTGGTTGGACTCAGGCTTGTCAGACAGATACTCTGTCTGTGGAAGGGACTGCTTCACGGTGCCTCCTATGGGAAGGTAGGAGAAAATCCTGGGGAAGAGCATCTCAAGCCTTTTTTCTAGCAATTACTCAAGGCCCAAGTTGCTGTTTGCTTATAAAGTTTAGCTTGATTGAACCCAGGAACGTGGCTGGTGTGGCTGGTATATGAGATGAAATTAAAGAGGTTACAGAAACCAAGTCAAATGGGGCCTCATAGGCCCTGATGACCTTGAGTTTAGATTTTACCATAAATGCAGATAAACCATTGGAAGGCTTTAAGCAGAGGAACAGCATTAACTCATTTACGTTTTCAAAAGATCACGTCGACTGCTTTATGGAGAAATGGAAAATTTAAAGCCAAAAAATTAGCAAAGTCACTCTTGTAATAATTTGAACAAGAGATGGTGACGTCTACCCGTACCTCTTCAAACTGAATTAATTAAAAGCGCGTGTTAAGCGGATAAAGGGATAGAATATTGAAAGTAAGTGTTGGAAGTGGTTGCTTATTTAAGAAATTCTCTGTGGAAACAGGAACTTAAGTCATGGAGCCTTAGCTCATAGTCATTTCATCTGTTGAGGTCTGAGTATCCTGGGAAATCAAAAGGAGAGAAAGGTTCACGCTAGCGTCAAATATCAAGGTTTGCTTCCAGCGTAGTATGGTGTGTAGTGTGTGGTATACTTACCAGTCAGGGTTCTCTAGAGAAACAGAGTCAATAGGATATATATTCATATTTATATTCATAGTCATCTTCATACCTAGAGAGATATGGAGAGAAAGAGATTGATTTATTTTAAGAAATTGGTTTACAGAATTGTGGAGGCTGGCAGGTTCAACTCTGCAGGGTGAGTGGGCTTCAGGCTGTAAACTCAGGGAAGAGTTGTTGCTGTAGCTTAAGTCTAAAGGTAAATGGCAAGCCACCTTCCTTCTTACTCAGGAAAGGTCAGTCTTTGTTTTATGGCCTTCAATCGATTGGACGAAGCCCACCCACATTATAATGCTGATTTAAATGCTTATCTCGTTTAGAAAAGTACCTTCACAGAAACATCCAGATGTACTTGACCAAATATCTGTGTACTCTGGCCTAGCCAAGTTGACACATAAAAGTAAGCATCATAGACCAGTTGGATTCTACGTAACACTGCCTTGAAAAGAACATGTATGCCATGCATGAGAACCTCAGCAGTCATCAGTTCAGTTCAGTTGCTCAGTCGTGTCCAACTCTTTGTGACCCCATGGGCTGCAGCGTGCCAGGCCTCCCTGTCCATCACCAACTCCCGAAGCTTACTCAAACTCATGTTCACTGAGTCAGTGATGCCATCCAACCATCGCATCCTCTGTTGTTCCCTTCTCCTCCCACCTTCAATCTTTCCCAGCATCAGGGTCTTTTCAAATGGGTCAGTTCTTTGCATCAGGTGACCAAAGTATTAGAGGTTCAGCTTCAGCATCAGTCCTTCCAATGAATATTCAGGACTGATTTCCTTTAGGATGGACTGGTTGGATCTCCTTGCTGTTCAAGGGACTCTCAAGAGTCTCCTCCAGCACCACAGGAACTGAACCCAGGGCTCCCACATTGCAGATGATTCTTTACCAGCTGAGCCACAAGGGAAGCCCTCAGCAGTGATAGGTGGAGACAAATAAAAATGATCAGAGTAACACAGCTCATCTTTGGGGCTCCACAAGTCTTGTCACAACCATTCTTAAGGTTATGGATAGAGCCTTGTAAATAACTAAGATTAGATTTATCAACTGTCTGGAAAGATGAAGGCTTATAATTGGCTTTAAGTTGATTTGGAGCAAATAAGGAAATGTGATTCATTTCCCATAATCAACTTTGTGGACTAAGTGTTAAACATTATGCACAATGCCAAAGAGGGTAAGACTAGTTCACAAGTTAGGTTTTAATTTTATGAGAAAATGCCCATTTACAAAGGCACAAGTAATACCTCTATTATTTGTCCTGACAGAGTTAGGGTGTGTGGAGGTCTCTTGTTGCTAATTCTACTCAACTTGGTTCCTATTTCTCCTCTGAGACTTAGGGCACTTGAGAATCAGAAAATAAAGAAAATGATTCTGAGAGTTTTTTATGATTGTCAGAATTCTCACTGCAACAAGTATGCATTGATCTTTACCTATTCATAAAACACTGGGCTAAGAAAGTGCTCAGGGCAACACAGAGAGATAATTTCTGCTCTGAAGGAATTAACGCCGTAGGTGGGAGGTGAAAAAGCAGGCGGTGTAGCTTTTCACCACTTTGACTTTTAGGTCAGACCAATAGGGGTTACAATTGCCCACTTTAACTAATTGCTAACTATATGTCCTTGGGCAGATAATTTATTCTCTTTGAGACTATTTTCTGACCTGTAAAATGGTAATAATACAGTGGGTCCACATGTTACACTGAGTTACTTTCTAAAGTAAAAGGTAGGATGATAACGCCATATATAATCAACATTATGCTTGAAAATATCCCATTGCTTATGAAATACTACACCCCCAATTTTGCATGTATATATACATGTATATTATATGGCTGTATGGTACCTCTTATACACTAAAATTTGACAGTCATTAAACTGGAGTAAATGAAGAATTAAAAGAAGGCCTGTAAGCAAATGTTTCACATTCAATCATTTATTACTTTTTTAAAATGACTATCAGTTCAGTTCAGTCGCTCAGTCGTGTCTCACTCTTTGTGATCCCATGAACCGCAGCACGTCAGGCCTCCCTGTCCATCACCAACTCCCAGAGTTACTCAAACTCATGTTCATTGAGTT
>NW_011495082.1:17524183-17526518 GCF_000754665.1 Bison bison bison
TAGCATGTGAGATGTGTGCAATTGTGCGGTAGTTTGAGCATTCTTTGGCATTGCCTTTCTTTGGGATTGGAATGAAAACTGACCTTTTCCAGTCCTGTGGCCACTGCTGAGTTTTCAAATTTGCTGGCATATTGAGTGCAGTACTTTCACAGCATCATCTTTCAGGATTTGAAATAGCTCAACTGGAATTCCATCACCTCCACTAGCTTTGTTTGTAGTGATGCTTCCTAAGGCCCACTTGACTTCACATTCCAGGATGTCTGGCTCTAGGTCAGTGATCACACCATCATGATTATCTGGGTCGTGAAGGTCTTTTTTGTACAGTTCTTCTGTGTATTCTTGCCACCTCTTCTTAATATCTTCTTCTTCTGTTAGGTCCATTCCATTTCTGTCCTTTATTGAGCCCATCTTTGCATGAAATTTTCCCTTGGTATCACTGTTTTCTTCAAGAGATCTCTAGTCTTTCCCATTCTGTTGTTTTCCTCTATTTCTTTGCATTGATCACTGAGGAAAGCTTTCTTATCTCTCTTTGGTATTCTTTGGAACTCTGCATTCAAATGAGTATGTCTTTCCTTTTCTCTTTTGCTTTTTGCTTTTCTTCTTTTCATAGCTATTTGTAAGGCCTCCTCAGACAGCCGTTTTGCTTTTTTGCATTTCTTTTCCATGGGGATGGTCTTGATCCCTGTCTCCTGTACAATGTCATGAACTTCCATCCATAGTTCATCAGGCACTCTGTCTATCAGATCTAGTCCCTTAAATCTATTTCTCACTTCCACTGTATAATCATAAAGGATTTGATTTAGGATGACTATCAATTCCCAGTAATAAATGGAAAGTTAGAGAATTATTAAAGTTGCTGTTTGATTCAAGTATTTTCTCCATATTAAGTCTTTTTACTTATATATTTGTACTTATAGATTTGTTTTTATTGTGAGAATTAAATGAATAGTAGAATATCTACTTTTATTAAGAGGTTGAAGGAAAAGAGGTTTGTGAGGAATATGTTCTGAATCAAGGTGAATTACATTGTCAGTATTGTATGACTGTTATACAGAGTAAATAAAATACTTAGATGAATCACCTATTATTACATCTGACACAGGATGAGCACTCAGATGGTAACTTTTTTATTATTTTAATTAATTTTTTGTTGTATAAGTAATTTGATCATCCCAAGGCTAGTTGGACATGTTTATAGCCCCATTCACCCTTAAATTCTCTTATTTTAAACATTCTGAATGTATCACACATGATATATTTTGTCAGTTTCTATGGTTTATAGAGTATTCTGAAAAAGGAAAAAAATAATTCCTGGTTTGGAAGTCAGGAAAGACCTCGTGGAAGAGGGAGTGTTTGACATGAATCCTTGAAGAGCTAGTGATTTTTTGATAGATACAGAGAATGATTTTGGGAGCCAGCTTTTGTAGTATAGTTACTCCTCTCCTCAATCTAGCACTTCCCCACTTCTGCAAATCAGAAGCAGAAACCTGATTCCCAGATCAGGAGCCCACTTCCCCAACTTTCCTTGCAGCTAGGTATAGACATGTGATACAGTCCTGTCCAATGAACTGCTGAGTGACTTCTAGGAGCTCTTTCCTTCTAGATTATAAGAGAGGAAGGATAAGGAAGGAAGGAGAGAGGGAGAGGGGGAAGAGAGAGAAAGGAAAATACTAGCTTTCCCCATGAGTACAAAAATAATAGAAAGTATTTATGTAATGCTATTTGCTAGGTCCTATTTTAAGATTTTTGCAGTTTTTCATATTAAAATAGTAAATCTTCATTTTGTATATATTAAGTCATTAAATCCTATATACTATTTTTACCTACATGTTATAGATGAAAAAACTAAAGCTCAGAGAAATTATGTACATTCTGAGGGTTGTAAAACAGAAGTAGATTTTGAACTCAGTCTAATCCCAGTAGCTGCTTCATTTGCTATTATTTTCTCCCATTCTGAAGGCTGTCTTTTCACCTTGCTTGCAAACAACTAATCTCAAAAGTATACAAGCAGCTCCTGCAGCTCAATTCCAGAAAAATAAACGACCCAATCAAAAAATGGGCCAAAGATATAAATAGACATTTCTCCAAAGAAGACATACAAACAAACACATGAAAAGATGCTCAACATCACTCATTATCAGAGAAATGCACATCAAAACCACTATGAGGTATCATTTCACACCAGTCAGAATGGCTGCGATCCAAAAGTCTACAAGCAATAAATGCTGGAGAGGGTGTGGAGAAAAGGGAACCCTCTCACACTGTGGGTGGGAATGCAAACTAGTACAGCCACTATGGAGAACAGTGTGGAGATTCCTTAAAAAACTGGAAATAG
>NW_011495082.1:17528080-17530922 GCF_000754665.1 Bison bison bison
TGCAGCCCACCAGGCTCCTCTGTCCATGGGATTTTCCAGGCAAGAGTACTGGAGTGGGGTGCCATTGCCTTCTTCCAGATATGCAGATGATACCACTCTAATTGCAGAAAGTGAAGAGGAAGTAAAGAGCCTCTTTTTTTTTCTAATTTATCTAGTTATGTTTATTTTTAATTTTTTACTGAAGGATAATTGCTTTAGAATTTTGTTGTTTTCTGTCAAACCTCAACTTGAATCAGCCATAGGTATACATATATTCCCTCCCTTTTGAACCTCCCTCCCCATCCCACCCCTCTAGGTTGATAAGAGCCTCTTGGCGAGGGTGAAGGAGGAGAGTGAAAAAGCCGGCTTAAAACTAAATATTAAAAAATCCAAGATCATGGCATCTAGGCCCACTTTTCATGGCAAATAGAGAAAAGGTGGAAGTAGTGACAGATTTCCTCTTAATGGGCTTTAAAACCACTGCAGATGGTGACTGCAGCCATGAAATCAGAAGATGTTTGCTTCTTGGCAGGAAAGCCACGACAAACCTAGATAGTGTTCTGAAAAGCAGAAACATTACTCTGCTGACAAACGTCCGTATAGTCGAGGCTGTGGTCTTCCCAGTGGTCACGTACAGTTGTGGACTGTAAAGAAGGCAGAACGCCAAGGAATTGATGCCTTTGAACTGTGGTGATGGAGAAGACTCCTGAGAGTCCCTTGGACTGCAAGGAGATCCAACCAGGGAAATCAACTCTAAATACTCATTGGGAGGATTGATGCTGGAGTTGAAACTCCAGTATTTTGGTCATCTGATGCAAATAGCTGACTCATTGGAAAAGTCCCTGATGCTGGGAAAGATTGAGGGCCGAAGAAGAGGGTATCAGAGGATGAGATGGCTGGATGGCATCACTGATGCAATGGACATGCACTTGGGCAAACATTGGGAGCTGGTGAGGGACAGGGAGGCCTGGTGTGCTGCAGTTCATGGGGTCACAGAGTTGGACACGGCTGGGTGATTGAACAACAATAGCAACAGACTATAATCTTGGGATTTCTTCACCACTGTTGGTGGTTTTGGAGTTAGAAATGAACATTTTAGTCAGGGAGAACAGCATGAACAGATTCAAGGATGGGTTGTGTTTAGAGGATAGCTATTAGGCTCTTTGCTGGACCAGCGTCCCTGTGATAGACTTGTAGGCTTTGAGTCCTGAAATACAGAAAGAACCCTAAGGTGACAACTTTTCATCCCAGTTTTCACTAATTTTAGGCAGACTTTCTCTTTAAGATCATTGATCTTGAGAAAAATAAACTTAGAACATTGCTTTAAGAAAAGCAACCAGTTAATACAGAAGGTTTCTCCTCCTAAGGGTATGGACAAAGTGAAAATTACATTTCATAAATGTGGCCAGAAAGAAATTTGTATGACATCTATAACTGAAGAACTATCTCTGGCTTTGAATTCTAGTTACAGCTTTGCAAATCTCTAAGGAAAAAAAAAAAGTATATTAGGAATATGTGGTATCCATTATGTTTACAAGATGTTTGATTTCTCACTATTAGCTCTTTAATCTGTTGCAAAATATTTTACAGCAAAGTTGCTTCCATTTTCAAGTTCTCAAATCGTTTTTTTCTGAGAAACCATGTAAAGCACTGCTTCATAGGACCCTGTCTAATGAAACACGACAGCAAAGACTAAATCAAACCCATGCTTTACTTCCGTCCTCCTTTTTTGGGAGGACTGAAAGACAGCACGTGTATCATCACAATCGGCAGTTTTCTCTTTTTAACATCGCTTCTCTTCTCCTGAACATTCTTCTAATGCCAGAGGTAGTGTAGTGTGAGGATTAAAGTAGAAGATTTGATTTAAACAGAATTGGTTTCTAATCCAGCTCTAACTTTTCTAGTATATGTCCTTGGATAAATTCTATTTAGGCACTCCAGTCTTCAGTTTTCTTATTTATAACATGGATATAACACTCCCCTTGTGGGGCTTGTTGTGAGGAATAAATGAGATAATGCACATGTTCAGTAAATGCTGGACTTCTTTTCCCATTTTCTGAATCCTAATGAAAAAGCAGAGGTAATTACTAGGGTATTTTGGAAAATATCCTTGTAATCTAAAACAGAATTATCTAGAAAAAAAGGAACTGAGTCATTTTGAGGCTCTTTAAATGTTATTTTTTTTAATTTATTTTATTTTATTTTTTAACTTTACAATATTGTATTGGTTTTGCCATATATTGAAATGAATCCACCACAGGTATACATGTGTTCCCTATCCTGAACCCTCCTCCCTCCTCCCTCCCCATATGTTTCAGCATCAAGTGTTTGCTTCTTTTGAAAATCTTTGTGTCTTTAAAATTCTTATATTACGTTGATTTTAAAAAAGCTTAACCCATAGTTTTTATTTCCGAAAAAATAACTGTTTCTGTGTACTCTTCTGCTGCCAAGACAGCCACCATCAAACGGTAGCAAAATGGAAAACCACATGAAACATGGAAGATTTTCATTGTGTTCCATCAGTACTTATTAGTTCTTTGAAAATCAAAGAAGATTTCATTATAGGTCCTCAAGCAAATTCTTACTAAATTTGAGTTTATGTCTACAGATTGATAATATCAAATTTATACCTTCTTTTGACGTAAAGCAACCCCACTCCAGTACTCTTGCCTGGAAAATCCCGTGGACAGAGGAGCCTGGTAGGCTCCAGTCCATGGGATCGCTAAGAGTTGGACACGACTGAGCGACTTCACTTTCACTTTTCACTTTCATCCATTGGAGAAGGAAATGGCAACCCACTCCAGTATTCTTGCCTGGAGAATCCCAGGGACAGAAGAGCCCAGTGGGCTGCCATCTATGGGGT
>NW_011495082.1:17531304-17562316 GCF_000754665.1 Bison bison bison
AAATCAGATTGATTATATTCATTGCAGTCAAAGATGGAGAAGCTCTATACAGTCAGCAAAAACAAGACCGGGAACTGACTGTGGCTCAGATCATGAGCTCCTTATTGCAAAATTCAGACTTAAATTGACGAAAGTAGAGAAAACCTCTAAGACATTCAGATATGACCTAAATCAAATCCCTTATGATTATACAGTGGAAGGGACACATAGATAGATTCAAGGGATTAGATCCGATAGACTGACTGAAGAACTATGGATAGAGGTTTTAATATTCTACAGGAGGCGGTGACCAAAAGATTCTGAAAGAAAAAGAAATGCAATAAAGCAAAGTGGTTATCTGAGGACCCCTTAATGAGAGAAAAAGAAGCAAAAGCCAAAGGAGAGAGAGAAAGATATACCCAACTGAATGCAGAGCTCCAGAGAATAGCAAGGAGACATAAGAAAGCATTTTCAAGTGAACAGTGCAAAGAAACAGAGGAAAACAGTAGAGGAAAAGAAGAGAGATCTCTTCAAGAAAATTAGAGATACCAAGGGAACATTTCATGCAAAGATGGGGACAATAAAGGAAAGAAACGGCAAGCACCTAATAGAAGTGGAAGATACTAAGAAGAGGTGGCAAGAATACACAGAAGAACTGTATGAAAAAGCTCTTAATGACCCAGATAACCATGATGGTGTGGTCACTCACTTAGAGCCAAACATCCTGGAATATGAAATCAAGTGGGCCTTAGGAAGCATTACCATGAATAAAGCTAGTGGAGGTGATGAAATTCCAACTGAGGAGTTTAAAATCCTGAAAGACAATGCTTTAAAGTGCTGCACTTCGTGTGCCAGCAAATTTGGAAAACTCAGCAGTGGCCATATAACTGGAAAAAGGTCAGTTTTCATTCCAATCCCAAAGAAAGGCAATGCCAAAGAATGCTCAAACTACCACACAATTGCACTCATCTCACACGCTAGTAAAGTAATGCTCAAATTCTCCATGCTAGGCTTCAACAGTACCAAGAAGTTCCATACATACAAGCTGGATTTAGAAAAGGCAGAGGAACCAGAGATCAAATTGCCAACATCCGCTGGATCATGGAAAAAGCAAGGGAGTTCCAGAAAAGCATCTATTTCTGCTTTATTGACTATGCCAAAGCCTTTGACTGTGTGGATCACAATAAACTGGAAAAATCTGAAAGAGATGGGAATACCAGACCACCTGATCTGCCTCTTGAGAGACCTATATGCAGGTCAAGAAGCAACAGTTAGAGCTGGACATAGAACAACAGACTGGTTCAAAATTGGGAAAGGAGTATGACAAGCCTGTATATTGTCACCTGTTCATTTAACTTACATTCAGGGTACATCACTCGGAAAGCTGTGCTGTATGAATCACGAGCTGGATTCAAGATTGCCAGGAGAAATGCCAACAATCTCAGATATGCAGATGTGTGCTTAGTAGCTCAACTGTGTCCAACTCTTTGCGACTCCATGGACTGCAGCCTGCCAAGTTCCTCTGACCATGGGGATTCTCCAGGCAAGAATACTGGAGTGGGTTGCCATTTCCTCTTCCATGGGATCTTCCCAACCCAGGGATTGAACCCAGGTCTCCCACATTTTTGGGATTTTTTTACTGACTGAGCCACCAGGGAAGCCCCAGATATGCAGATACTACTATGCTAATGGCAGAAAGTGAAGAGGAACTAAAGGACCTCATGATGAATCTCTGGGATAAATCCCCACTTGATCATGCAATATGATTCTTTTAATGCATTGTTACATTTGGTACTGGTGTTCTGCTGAAGTCTTCTGCTTGTGTTCATCGTTGATAATGGCATATAATTGTCTTGTTTTGTGCTGTCTTTGCCTGATTTTGGTATCAGGATTATGGTGGTCATATAGAATGGGTTCGTAAGTGTTCCTTCCTTTGCAGATTTTTGGAGTAGTTTCAGAAAGATAGACATTAACTCTTCTCTAAGTGTTCTGTAAAATTCATCTGTGAAGCCATCTTGTTCTGGACTTTTGCTTGTTGGGAGCTTTTTAGTTACTGTTTCAATGACGTTACTTGCGATTGTTCTGTTCGTATCTTTTATTTCTTTCTGGTTCAGGCTTGGGAGAGTGTCCCTTTCTAAAGATCGTCTGTTTATTCTAGGTTGTCCACTTTATTGCTGTACAGTTGCTTGCAGTAGGCTGTTATGACCCTTTGTGTTTCTCTGTGTGTTGGTTGTACCTTCTCCTTAATTTCTGATTTTATTCATTTGAGCCCTCTCCTTTTTTTTTTCTTGATGAGTCTGTTTAAAGGTTCATTAATCTTTTCAAATGACCAGCTTTTACTTCTGTTGATCTTTTCTATTGTCTTTATTCATTTCTATTTCACTTTTTTTCAGCTCCAATCTTCATGATTTCTTTTACTAACTTTGGGTTTTGTTTGCTCTTTTTTCTCTAATTGCTTTAGGTGTAACGCTAGGTTGTCTGGGACTTTTCTTGTTTCCTGATGTAAGTTTGCATTGCTGTCAGCTTCCCTCTTATCACTACTTTAGCTGTACCCCATAGGTTTGGGATTGTCATGTTTTCATTTTCATTTTTCTCTAGGTATTTTTTTTTTAATTTCCTCTTTGGTGAAAAGCATTTTAGATTCAGCAAATAGCAGAGTTTGAAAGGGATTGAGTTAGCCTACTCCTTTCACAGAAACAGAGACTGAGTTCACAACAATACCAAATATTATAAAGGTTGTCCAAATTAGATAAGCAATCACTGTCATCAAATTAGTTACGTATGAACATCAATTATAGGGAGAAACTTGATAATAATGCTTTCTTCAAATAGTTAACACAGAAAAGACAATAAATGAGAATGTAAAGAGAGAAGGATGGTTGGCAAATAAGCATATGAAACGATGCCACACATCATATATCATCAGAAAATGTAAAGTAAAACAGCAATGAGATACCGCCACACACCTATTAGAAGGCCCCAAATTCAGACCACTGATGACTCCAAGTGCTGGAGAGGATACGGGGCAACAGGAACTGCCATTTGTTGCTGATGAGAATACAGAATGGCACAGCCATTTTGAAGACAGGTTGGCAGCTTAGAAAACTAATCATATACTTACCATGTGATTCAGCAATTGCACACTTTGGCATTTCTCCCAAAGAGCTGAAAGCTCACATTTCCACTAAAACATGCACACAGATATTTTTAGCAGTTTTATCCATAGTTGCCAAAACATGAAGCACCATGAGTCTTTCAGTATATGAATGGATAAACAAACTAGGATCCATTCAGATGATGGAGAATTATTCAACACTAAAGAGAGGTGAGCTATCAGACTGTGAAAGGACATGCAGAAATCTTAGATGAATATTACTAAGTGAAAGAAGCCAACCTGGAAAGCCTCCATACTATTTAATTCCAATTATATGACATTCCAGAAAGGGCAAATCTATGGGGACAGTAAAACCCAGACTGCCCGAGGTTTGTGGGTGGGGTGGTGTGAAGGACGGGAGGGTGAATAGGCTGAGCACAGAGAAACTTTAAGGCACTGAAAATACTGTCTGTGTATGATACTGTAATAACGGGTATATGTCATTAGACATGTCTCCAAGGTCATAAAATGTGCAATACCAAGAGTAAGCCCTAAAGTAAACTATGGGCTTTGAGTTATTCTGTGTCAATGTAAGTTCGTCAGTTGTTAACAAATATGCCTCTCTGTTGGGGGATGTTGATAACAGGGGAGGCTTTCAGGTGTAGCGGCAGGGAGTATATGGAAAATCAGGAAATTGCCCTTCACTTCCATTTTTGCCATGGACCTAAGCCTGCTCTAGGGCTTCCCTGATAGCTCAGCTGGTAAAGAATCTGCCTGTCATGCAGGAGACCCCAGTTCGATTCTTGGGTTGGGAAGATCCTCTGGGCAAGGGATAGGCTACCCACTCCAGTATTCTTGGACTTCTTCTGGGGCTCAGCTGGTAAAGAATCTGCCCTCAATGCGGGGGACCTGGGTTCGATCCCTGGGTTGGGAAGATCCCCTGGAGAAGGGAAAGGCTACCCACTCCAGTATTCTGGCCTGGAGAATAACATGGACTGTGTAGTCCATGGGGTCACAAAGAGTCAGACACAACTGAGTGACTTGCACTTCACTTAAGCCTGCTCTAAAAGATAATCTCCATTAAAAAAAAAAAAAAAAAAAAGGGCTAGAAAAGTTTGAGAGAGGTTGTCAGGGATTGTTAATCTGATGCAGATTGTCTTGGTGGAGCTCAGTGAGCTCAATTCAAAGGGTCGGTATCTTCACTCTTATGATGTGCTGAAGAAAAATGGCACTGGACAAGGTGAACTGGCACAGAAGATTTTATTCAAGGCTCTTGTGGTTGTGCTTACTGCAGGAGGGGAGAGACTGAGTTCAGTTCTGCTAAAACGAAAGGGGGAAAGCTTTTGAAGATTGGGGTGAATTAATGGAAAAGCCCTGGAGGACATTGGCAAATGTGACGACACCATCCGTGCTAAGTATTGCTTCTCGGAGTTCAGCTTCTGCCTTCTCACAGGGACTTGGAGATGGGGCACTATCTTTCTTGATGATCACATCTTGAAAGGATGTGCCCCAGGGCCTAGAGGAAAACTCTCTTGGGTTTTAGCACAGAGAAGATTTAGTTCCCAAAGGGGTGGAGAAAAAGCTTACCATTGAAACTTTTCTAAAGTAAACACTCTAAGGAAAGAAAGATCAGGCATATAGTCAGGAAGACCCCTAGATGTTCAAGCTGAGGAGAAAGTTCAGGCTGTCTTGGCCTGTTTCTGCTCCTTCAGAGGTAACTTTTTGTCTATATTCACACATAGGTTTTACAGTTGTTTAGATGAGATATGTGATCCTTATACGAGCTTCCCCGATAGCTCAGTTGGTAAAGAATCCGCCTGCAATGCAGATGACCCTGGTTTGATTCCTGGGTCGGGAAGATGGAGAAGGGATAGGCTTGTCACCATCATTTTGCCATGAAGAATGGGATACTCAGGGAAGTAACTGTTTACCC
This sequence comes from Bison bison bison, assembly GCF_000754665.1. Lineage (NCBI taxonomy): Eukaryota > Metazoa > Chordata > Mammalia > Artiodactyla > Bovidae > Bison > Bison bison. Next base: position 17,536,311 of record NW_011495082.1, read on the forward strand.
AGAGTTCTAAAATAAGGACTTGAAGGGAGTTACGTTTAAGTTTTTGGCTGTTAGACAACTAGATTCATTCTCCCATTTAGTTATTTCTTTTAAATAACAACTAATATTTGGGTAATATTTACAGTTTCTACGTCACTTTCATGTAGATTATGCAGTTTGCATTTCACACCATGGAAGAAGTAGAAAGACTATTTTCAGTGTTAAACTCTGAGAAATTAAATGACTTTCCAAATAATGAGATTGGATCTCAAATCTCATTTCAAATAATAAGATCCAATCTCCTGGTCATGATACCTAATTAATTAGACATGTATTTAGACAAATACACAATATATGTTCAGATTCTATGTCAAGAGCTAGGCATTCAAAAGGAAGCAAGGTCTCTGCCCTCATGGAGCTTGAAGCCTAATGACAAAAAGAGTGGAAAGAAAGCAACGTAAGAATGAGATAACAAGGCAGCGGTGATGACACGAGAGAAACTGCAGCCTGTCAGAGTGGGTGGTTTGCTTTGGATGAGGTATTGGGAAAGGCTGCTCTTCGCAGTAGACATTTGAGCTCAGGACTGGCATAATATGGCTTCTGAGGTGGGGCTAGCGGTAAAGAATCTGCCCGCAAGTGCAGGAGATGTAAGAGACGTGGATTCCATTGCTGGGTTGGAAAGATGCCCTGGAGAAGGGAAAGGCTACCCACTCCAACATTCTGGCCTGGAGAATTCCATGGACTGTAGAGTCACGGGGCCTCAAAGAGTCTGACATGACTGAGGGGCTTTCACTTTCATATGCATATATGCATGTTTATATAGGGTTCATTAGTTTTTACAGTTTCAAGCATCCACTGGGGATCTCAGCGTGTACCCTCCATGGATAAGGGGGAACTTTTATATAGATAAAGCTGATGTGGAAGAGGGGCATTGGAGTCAGACCCCTCAAGGTTTCCAAGCCATTAGAAGGAGCTGAGATTTTACTCTACAATCCATGAAAATTCACTATAGTATTTTCAGCTGGAAGCCATAAGATGTGACTTACCTACACCTTCTGGCCTTTTTCTTCCTAATGTTTGATATTCATAATTAGGAATTGCTTCTGTGACCTGCTACCATCAACCTTCTACCTGTGAAAATAGGTGAAGGGAGAGAGGAGATGAGCATGGTTAGGAAGTCTGGGACTGAAGCTGTCCCACTCATTGTTATGTGGAAACACTCCTTCAGAACACCAGGTGATGTGATACAGCATCAGTATTGACAGATGTCTGTGTCCTGCCAACAGGGGAGATCTGCATGGGATGTAAATGCCACTGGTACCTTGCGATTCAAAGGTGTTGGCATGTTGCCCTGCAAATTTATTTCTTTTTGGAGAGATCATGTTTATTATTAGTGTGTCAAGGTAGTATATCAAGAGCAGATTACAAGTGAAAACAGCCAACATCCTGCACAGGAGATGCAGGAGGAAAGTGGCGATTCTTTCTTGAGTCTGAGCACATGGAGTCTTAGATTGAAATTTAAGATGCACTTGGGGAAGAATGTGATGAATATATCAAAACTTAATGGGAATAAAAAATAACAGGTGTATGACCCACAGTATTACAAATGGATTTTTAAAACATTTTTTTCAGCAATTTGTATCATAGATTTTTTAATCCCTTTAACATCTTGAAAATAGAACTTTCACAGACATTGAGTGACTTTCAAGTCAAGCAAATTAGTAGATGAAAGGTGATCATACAAGAATATTTTTTCTGATGGGAAAGGCTGAGATGAATAAAGACCCTTAAGATCAAAACGCTAAAACGATTAAGCCAATTGAGTTGCAATCAGCATACTTTTCTGTATACAGAAGAGTATTTTCAGCAGTGTTCAATGAGATTAAAAAAAGTGCTATCTGAATGATGAAGTGACTATGCAACTATTACAATACGGGAAGGAAAGCTGATGGCACTTCTCTCCCTCGTGATTTACTTCCTTCTGTACGGTTGGTGGTCTTGTTACAGGCAGAAGGGCCCACTCAGCACCTCCAGTGTTAAATATTTCCTACTTAGAAAGCAACATCTGGGAAAGATTGGTGATGAATGCGTCCAGAGATCCGAGTGTCACAGGATGACGCTCACGTGAGTACAGGTGCGAACACGTTTTTTTCCTGGGAGTAAACAGCCTTTTCCCTTTTTCCCTAGACTTTAATAGAGTATATTCTCAAGAACATCTAGACGAGTTCTGTCCTTGCTTCACAAACCCTGCTTCTAGGCTGTCTCTTTGGTAGATGCTCACAGAATCTTCATCCTGCCAGGCACGTGCGGCTGTTTTTGATTGTCAACTATGAAAGGTACCTCCTGACCCTTGTCTATGAGGGTAGCTTTGGCAGAATTCTTAAGAAGGGAGAGAAGGTGATTCTGTGATGTAGCAACATTTTAATTGATACAATTCCTTTCCTGCTCATGTAGGTCTTGAAACTCTGCTGGTGAGTCTTCCCTGGGGAAGTCTTGGGCATTTATTCTCTGGAAGTTCTTGGGGCTCTGGTATATTCATTTGACACTGTTTCTCTTTGATGTGATTTTATGTTTATAAATTACTGGGTATTTTTTCCCTTTGTAATGAGGCACAGGAACAGTTACTAGGGAAGAAAGGAGAATAATTTGTGCGGAAAGAGAAATACAACAAAACTTTCTAGTTTCCGTGGAGCACTGGGGCCCACTGCCATGATGTGGAAGCATTTTGTGAATCTGCAAAGATCTTCAAGACTAACTGCAGTTTACCATGTTTATTTCTTAATAATTTTCAGCAATTTCAAATGCTTGAGGCTTAGCTTAGCATGCATTTCTGGATTTTTAAAATTAGGTCTGTATATATCAGTCTAATGGATTGATGGAACTTTTATAACTTGTTTTAAGATTTAGGCAAAGGAAAAAGTACTTTATCCTTTTATTTGGTAGTCATTTTCTTGATGGAGAATGAGGTGAATACAAGGGAAATGTTTACTGCTAGGGTATTTTGAATATTTTTGAACTTCTTTGTAATACTGGGCTTTTAAGACTTAGATTCCACTGTAAGAGTTAGATCTTGACATTTTCTTTATCCAGTGTAAAAATAAACTTCATGAAATAAAGAAAAGTTAAGATTTTATGTTGTTTTAGAAGAAATGTATGCATTTTTCACTTAATTTTATCTGCTGATAATTTGGTTACTAAGAGGTCCATAAATTCTCCTTTTATAAACTGGAAAATTATATTGCCAGTGAGTCTTCTCTGTGGAAGTCTTGGGCATTTATTCTCTAGAAGTTCTTGGTGATCTGGTATATTCATTTGAATATATGAATATATATGAAATATATTAAAATTATAGGATGATTTACTGAGGGAAATATATGTGGAACAACATCCAAAGGTTTTATAATCTCTACCTCTTCAGTGAGAAATATGGTTTAACATCCTCCACCTGGATAATTTTGTTTCCTGTATCAATCAGACATGTCTCATCTTGTTTCCATTCTCATTGTTTTTTGGTTTTTTTTTTCCAAAGCTTTGAGCTTTTAATGCAACTGAGAAACATTTCATAGAATTTTTAACTTAATATGCCTTAACACATCACCACTTTCATTGTTTTCCTCTGGGATGCATCTAAACCCTCCCTGACTTGTCTCTTCACCTGTGTTCTCAAATGCCGCACCCAGCTCACTGCTCATTTCAGGAGAAGGCCAGCTGCGCTTTGCTGAAGACTTGGCCCTGAGTCTGGTTTTTGCAAATAACACTGTGATTATGGTGAATTACTTTGCTAATAGTCTTTCCTCTACATGTCTCAGAGAGTTTGTGATGGGGAGAGGAGATAAAATACCCTGAGGTGCTTTTCAGGATAAAGTACCATGTAGAAGTAAAAGCATGATTTCTGAAGGACAGAATGTATTATATCATCCCCTTCCCTCTTTTTTTGGCTGTGCCACAAGGCATGTGGGATTTTAGTTCCCCACCCAGGGATCGAACGTGTGACCCCTGCAATGGAAGCACAGTCTTAACCACGTGACCACCAGGGAAGCCCCATGTCGTTCCCTTACTCCAAAAAAATATTCCTTCATTCATTACTTAAAGAATCAATTTAAAGTTTCCTATGTTTCAAGGACTCCAATGTTCTGCCTTAACATAGTCCTCACTTACCTTTCTGATCCTGTTTCCCCTCTTGCTTTCTCATGCTCTCTTGATTCCAGTGACGTTTTCCAAATTCTAAGGTTTATGGGGGTCCTTCCCCAGATATTCAAATGAACTGTTTCATTTATGAGGTCTTTCATGGCACCATTCTTCTACATATGGAAGCAATCTCTCATATATTTGAAAAACGATATCTGTTTTTCTTTATTTCTTTATTTTCTACCTTTTTTATAGACAGGCCTTATCTCCTACACTACACGTTCTTAAATGAGGTCTTCTTATCCCCAAATGCCTAGAACATCACTTTGCACATTCTAGCTGCTCTATAAATACTGGAATAACTATTAAAAAAAAAAAGGCTATTGTTTTTCTTTGAAAAAAAGTCTTTTCTGACTTCACTGGGGTAAAACTGACAAGATTGTAAGATACCGAATATTGACAGTGGGTTTCCAGGTAGCACAGTGGTAAGGAACCTGCCTGCCAGTGCCGGAGACACAGGGGATGCTAATTCGATCCCTCGCAGGGGTCAGGGAGATCCCCTGGAGGAGGACATGGCAACCCACCCCAGTCTTCTTGCCTAGAAAATACCATGGACAGAGGAGCCTGGCGGGCTACAGTCCATACCTTTGGGGTCAGTCATAACTGAGCGACTGAGCAGGCCGCACGATCCGATGTACTTACCCTCTTTGTGAAGACTCCTACTGTTGAATCCGTTGAATTAGTGAACACATCTGCCACCTGACACATTTACCTTCTTGTGTGTATGTGTGAGGCATTTTAAGTTCTATTACGAAATTTCAGATACGCGATACAGTACTGTCAACTCGAGTCCTTGAAAGATCCTTGGGTCTTTTGTTACACTTGGAAGTTTGTACCTTTCCAGCAACATCCCCCTGTTTCCCCGTCCTCAACCCCGACCCTGTCATCCTTTAACTGAAGGTTTGTGTGCCTGTAGCAGCACCTTCTAGAAATCTTCTCCCATTGCCCCCCAGCCCCAGCCCCTGGCAGTTACTCTTTTACTTTCTTTCTAGGAGTTTGACTTTGCTGTTTTTTAAGATTCCACATGCAAGTGACATCATGCAGTAGGTGTCTTGGTCTGGCTTATTTCACCTAGCATAACGCCCCCCGTTTTTATCTATAATGTCATAAATGATACGATTTCCTTTTTTAAAGGTTGGATAATATTCTTGTCTGTGTGTGTGTGTAAAAACATTTTATTGATCCATTCATCTTTTGACAAAAACTTAGTTGGTGTCCGTACCTTGGCTATTTGAGGAATATTGCAGTGAGCATGGAAATACAGATATCTCTGCAAGATAATTTTTTCATTTCCTTTGAGTATATACCCAGAAGTGGTATTGCTGGATCTTGTCGTAGTTCTATCTTTAATTTTTTGAGAAGCTTCTTACTATTTCCAGAGTGACTGTACTAATAGTTTGCATTCCTATCGTCTGTGTACCAGAGTTCCCTTTTCTCTACATTCTTGCCAACATTATCTCTCACCTGTTTTTTTATACCAGCTATCCAAACAGGTATCAGGTTATATCTCATTGTGGTCTTAACTTGTGTTTCCGGGATGATACCTGATGTTGAGCATCCTTTCATGTACCTATAGTCATTTGTATGTCTTCTTTGGAAAAATGTCTATTCAGTTTCTTTGTCCACTTATTGTTAATAATTTGGTTATTTGCTTCTTTTGCTGTTGGGTTGAGTGAGTTACTTTTGTGCTTTGTGTATTAACCTCTTGCCAGATATGTGGTTTGCAAATAATTCTATCATTTCATAGGTTGTCTTTTCATTTTGTTAATGTCTTCCTTTGCTGAGCAGAACTTTTTAGTTTGATTTAATCCAACTTTTTTTTATTTTTCCTTTTGTTTCCTTTGTTTTTAGTGTAAAAAAAAAAAAAAAAAAAACAAACCTTACCAAGACCAGGGTCCAAGGAGCTGACCCATATGTTTTCTTTTAGGAGTTTTATGGTTTCATGTCTTACATTCAGATTTTTAATCTACTTGGAGTTGATTTTTTTGTATAGTGTAAAGATAGGGGTTCACTTTCATTCTTATGTATGTGGCAACCCAATTTTCCCATCATCATGTATTTCAGAGACTATCTTCTTCCCATTGTATATTTTTGGCTTTGTCATAAATTAATTGACCATAAATGTGTGGGTTTGTTGCTGGGCTCTGTATTCTGTTCCTTTGTTTCACATGTCTGTTTTTATGCCAGTACCATAGTTTTGATTATAGTAGTTTTGTAATATAGTTTGAAGTCAAGCAGTATGATGTCTCCAGTTTGTTTTTTTTTTTTTTTCTGTCTCAAGATTGCTTTGACTCCTAGGGTCCTTTTGATATCTTACAGATTTCAGGATTGTTTTGTGTATTTATGTGAAAAATGTCATTAAAATTTTGATAGGGCTTTCTTTGAATATGTAGGACACTCTGGATACTATGGGTGTTTTAACAATATTGATTCTTTTAATCCATGAGCAGGGGATGTCTTTCCATTTATTGGTGTCTTCTTCAATTTGTTTCATCAATGTCTTTCACTTCTCAGTATAAATCTTTCACTTTCTTAGTTAAATTTATTCCTACATGTTTTACTCTTTTTGATGCTATAGTATTGGATTGTTTTCTTAATTTCTCTTTCTGAAAGAGACATTTATTTTCTTATCCCCTTGAGTTCTTTTGAAGAGGTTTTTATGCTTTATCAGTTCAGATCAGTTCAGTTAAGTTCATTTCAGTCACTCAGTCATGTTCGACTCTGCGACCGCATGAATCACAGCATGCCAGGCCTCCCTGTCCATCACCAACTCCCGGAGTCCACCCAAACTCAAGTACATTGAGTCGGTGATGCCATCCAGCCATCCCATCCTCTGTCATCCCTTCTCTTCCTGCCCCCAATCCCTCCCCACATCAGGGTCTTTTCCAATGAGTCAACTCTTCGCATCAAGTGGCCAAAGTATTGGAGTTTCAGCCTCAGCATCAGTCCTTCCAATGAACACCCAGGACTGGTCTCCTTTAGGATGGACTGGTTGGATCTCCTTGCAGTCCAAGGGACTCTCAAGAGTCTTCTCCAACACCACAGTTCAAAAGCATCAATTCTTCCGCGCTCAGCTTTCTTCACAGTGCAACTCTCATATCCATGCATGACCACTGGAAAAACCATAGCCTTGACTAGAAGGACCTTTGTTGGTAATGTAATATCTCTGCTTTTTAATATGCTGTCTAGGTTGGTCATAACTTTCCTTCCAAGGAGTAAGCATCTTTTAATTTCATGGCTGCAATCACCATCTACGGTGATTTTGGAGCCCCCCAAAATAAAGTCTGACACTGTTTCCACTGTTTTTCCATCTATTTGCCATGAAGTGATGGGACCAGATGCCATGATCTTCGCTTTCTGAATGTTGAGCTTTAAGCCAACTTTTTCACTCTCCTTTTTCACTTTCATCAAGAGGCATTTTAGTTCCTTTGTGCTTTATAGGTCATAAAAAACTTTTTTGTTACTATGATAACAGTGGCAAGTATGTAAAGATAGCAAAAATATACAAATTTGATTAGATGTCAACCTTCTTTTTTTAACTGAAAGTTAAGCACTGAGCAAATCCTTCATTTAAAACTATTCTTCCTTTCTGTGAGGAGATTTTCCAGTGAAGGTTGTCAATTTCCTCTGACAATCCCCTCAAGTTAGTAATTTGTCTCGCTTGGACTTTGTCAGGGACAAGGTGCTGGAATGTTGGAGATGAGAGGTGAAGAATAAGAGAGGTGATCTGGCTTGTTATTTGTTTTATCCCTTGGCCATGTTAGAATTAATGTGTATGTGTTTGTAGGGGTGGAGATGAAAGTGTCCCAGGAAAAGTGGGGAAAGGATAGATCTTTAGAACTTAATTGGGAAAATTTTGCAAATTTTTTCATTTGATCTTTCTGACAGTTCAGAGTATTTAATAGCCATCATATCATTTGTGTGTTTGGTGGGACATGATATTCTCTTATTTCATTAAAAGAATCTAATCTGATATAGAAGTGTTCCACCATTCCCAAAAGATAATAAAGATGGAGGGAAGAGTCAGATTCATTAAATGGAACATTTTCTAAAAGCTCAGGCTATATTTCTTGTATGTGGCTCTTTCAGTTCCTGTAGTTGTGTAATAAAACATCCTGAAAATTAATAGCACAAAACATCATTTATTATATTCACAGTTTTATGGGCTTGTCTGCTCCACAGTGTCCATGGCCTAAGCTAGAAAGTTTGAAGGCTGGGGCTGGATTATTTGAAGGGTTCTTTGGGTGCCTCCCTCTGCCTCTGTGGTCTCTCTATGTGAACTTGCCAAATTTGGGGCAAGACCCCGGTGTAACTGATGTCTTATAAATTGGCAGAGGGCCGCTCCCAAGGCTCATGCCCAGAAACAGACGGAAAGCCAGTGAAAGCCACACTGCCTCTTTTGACCTAGTCTTAGAAGTCACGCAGCATATCTTCTCATGTTGTCCTCCAAGGTGATCACAGTGTCCCACCCAGTTTCTGGAGGAGTGAAAATAGACCACACCTTTTGGTGGGAGAGAGGCAAGGATCTGGGAAGCTAAGTGGGACCAGAAATTTTATCATGACCATTTTTTGGAAAATCCTACCAGTGCCTGTCCTAAAATTTCAACTTAAACTCTGATTTAGGAATAATATTTAACTTAAATTGCAGTGCTAAGTCATGGGTTGAGAATCTAAGTCTATTTCAGATATTACTATTCTAGCTTTATTGTTACTTTTTGAGGGAACTGGAATTTAAAAATTTTTTCCTTGGTGAGTTGCCCCAGGATTGCTCATATGCTTGAGAGCAAGAAACAAAATTAAATGGACATTCTTAAACAAGTATATGCTCCTGGAATAATTTCCCCAGAAGTAATGACCATTTTGAAATAATTAGAATTTCAAATTGTGTTAAAATGGGTTTCATTTTGCTGACCTGCTTCAGCAGATGCTAACCAAGCTTGGGAGGACTGTTCTAATTTCAGCATATGATATCCAGAAATGTGAGCATGGACGACATCATGACCTTGAGGGATGGAATCATGCCCTTTCTAGCAGAGCCTTTTATTTCTAAAATGTGTTCTACTTCCAGCAGACCTGACTCATTAGTGCCTGTCCCCTTTCCATGTTGTTCTGGATGGCCAAAGCATCATTACTGAGAACCTCTCCTTTGTGCAGGGCACACTTTTCCCCTAATTGCTTTGCATAGAGATGAGTGCTTTTTTAAGGTTGAAGGCTTTGGATCAGATAAAGACTACTATTGAGCTAATCAGAGCATGTGTGGGAGGGTAAAGGGGTCAATGTTTGTCTCAAAACAGAAACTTTTCTCTGCTTTTTTCTCTTTTCAAATACGGATCTATTCTACAAACCTGAACATTTGCTTATTGTTGTTCTGCTTTATTCCCCTCTGCATATTTGCTTCCTCTTTCACATGAATACCTCTTAAACACACATATGCATGCATGCACACTCTCACACACATTAATTTTAAGAAATAATAAGTCAGTATCTTTATGATATGGGCTGTCTTTTAGAAAATGATTTATTTTGCAAGGTTGTAAATACTGCAATCATTTGGTATATTTCTGTTAACCCACTCTAAATTTATACTTTACAGAGCTGAAATCAGAGAATACATACTTTGTTGTGCAACTTTATGTTTCTGGAATAGTCATGCTTCTAAAATATATCATAATTTATTAGAGCATAATGATCGGCCCCTTTTTAACAGACTTTACTGATAGGTTGATAGCTTAAGCTTATACTTTAAGTGCCATTTTATTATCCACTATAGTTGTTTTTGTGATTTTGATTTAACTTCTTATATTTTTGCCTTGAGATAATTCATGCAAAAAATGCCATTCAGGAAAGCAGACTACAAACCTGTATAATTCTTTATGCATTTCTTTTTATATGGATGAAGAGAACTAAAGTGCAAATGAATCAATACTGTAAATTTAATTTTTTTTTTGCAATCTTCTATTTCTCTTAATGTTATTTCCTTTCAGAATCTAAGGCTCTGAAGACATAGGCATCTTATCTCTGAGTGTTTTGAACTTTCTTCTGAAGTCTAGGCTATATCAAACATTTAGTTGTTTGCTATGAAATTTAGGTGACTTAATAATTTTTTTATATCCGACAGTAATATCAACAAAACGTTAACTATCTACTCTGAACCTAAAATGCTACCATATATATGAAAAACAGGTAATTTCTACTTTATTATATATATAGTAAAACTTTGCTTCAAAAAATGATTTTTAATGGGCAGACTCCAAACCACATCTTCTTCATAAAAACTCTGTTTTGTTTTTTTTTTTTTTTTTTCATACTGTCCTGTCAGTTCTGTTGGTCAGAATTAAGTCATAAAATTTAGAATAATAGTATTTTTATTGTGACTTCTGCTTAGTTCAGTTCAGTTCAGTTGCTCAGTCCTGTCCAACTCTTTGCGACCCCATGGATCTTTCCCAGCATCAGGGTCTTTTCAAATGAGTCAGTCCTTTGCATCAGTGGCCAAAGTATTGGGATTTCAGCTTCAGCATCCGTCCTTCCAATGAATAATCAGGACTGATTTCCTTTAGGATGGACTGATTTGATCGCCTTGCAGCCCAAGGGACTCTCAAGAGTCTTCTCCAACTCCACAGTTCAAAAGCATCGATTCTTTGGTGCTCAGCTTTCTTCACAGTCCAACTCTCACATCCATACATAACCACTGGAAAAACCATAGCCTTGACTAGATGGACCTTTGTTGGCAAAGTAATGTCTCTGCTTTTTCATATGCTGTCCTGGTTGGTCATAGCTTTTCTAATAGCATAGAAGCATAGCATCTTCTAATTTCATGGCTGCAGTCACCATCTGCAGTGATTTTTGGAGCCACCCAAAATAAAGTCTGTCATGTTTCCCCATCTACTTCCCATGAAGTGATGGGACCAGATGCCATGATCTTCGTTTTCTGAATGTTGAGCTTTAAGCCAACTTTTTCACTCTCCTCTTTCACTTTCATCAAGAGTCTTTTTAGTTCTTTGCTTTCTGCCATAAAGGTGGTATTGCTCCCAGCCATAAGCGTGGTGTCAAGACTTCTGCATAACAAGAGATAAAGTTATATGTAAGTCCGGACAAATTTTAAGAAGCCATTCCTTTGTAAGTTGAAAAAGGCTTGAGCTTGTGTTCAGATAGTTGTTCAGTGTGGTTACGGTTTCTTGTTTCAGCTTTGTTGTCTCTGTTAGAAACTATCATCACATCCTTTGCCTCACTAGCCATGTTGTAGTGAAAAGGCCTTTGAGAAGAGTACATGACAGGTCAGAAGTTTATGATACAAGCAAAATCAAGTGGGAATTTAATGGTTACTTTAACATTGACAGCAAACAGGTTGTAACCCAAATGTTTCCTGCTTCTCCCATCCTCTGCCTTTACTAACCATTTGCGTTTCACACGGGCCCTGTCCTCCCACTCTCACTACTCAGTTGTCAAAATCCCACTCAGTGCTGAAGACCTAATTCAAATGCAGCTTTGTTTCCAAAGTTTTCCCTAATACCTCTCCTGCTTCTCCAAATGAAGGAACAGTATTCTATTTTCTGTTTTCCTGTAACACTTTGCTTGACTCTTATAACACAAGAGTAAGTTATAGTTGATTAGTTGTTTGTTACTTACAAAGTGTCTTATCTGTCTTTTAAGAATAGCCCTAGTATCCTCCTAGTATCCTGGTGACCGCAGCCGTGAAATTAAAAGACGCTTACTCCTTGGAAGGAAAGTTATGACCAACCTAGACAGCATATTAAAAAGTAGAGACATTACTTTGCCAACAAAGTTCCGTCTAATCAAGGCTGTGGTTTTTCCAGTGGTCATGTATGGATGTGAGAGTTGGACTGTAAAGAAAACTGAGAGCCAAAGAATTGATGCTTTTGAACTGTGGTGTTGGAGAAGACCCTTGAGAGTCCCTTGGACTGCAAGGAGATCCAACCAGTCCATCCTAAATGAGATTGGTCCTGAGTGTTCATTGGAAGGACTGATGTTGAAGCTGAAACCCCAGTACTTTGGCCACCTGATGCAAAGAACAGACTCATTGGAAAAGACCCTGATGCTGGCAAAAACTACCACACAATAGCACTCATCTCACATGCTAGTAAAGTCATGCTCCAAGCCAGGCTATAGCAGTACATGAACTGTGAACTTCCAGATCTTCAAGCTGGTTTTAGAAAAGGCAGAGGAACCAGAGATCAAATTGCCAACATCTGTTGGATCATCAAAAAAGCAAAAGAGTTCCAGAAAAACATGTATTTCTACTTTATTGACTATGCCAAAGCCTTTGACTGTGTGGATCACAATAAACTGTGGAAAAATTCTGAAAGAGATGGGAATACCAGACCACCTGACCTGCCTCTTGAGAAATTTGTATGCAGGTCAGGAAGCAACAGTTAGAACTGGACATGGAACAACAGACTGGTTCCAAATAGGAAAATGAGTATGTCAAGGCTGTATATTGTCACCCTGCTTATTTAACTTCTATGCAGAGTACATCATGAGAAGCGCTGTGCTGGAGGAAGCACAAGCTGGAATCAAGATTGCTGGGAGAAATATTAATAACCTCAGGCATGCAGATGACACCACCCTTATGGCAGAAAGTGAAGAAGAACTAAAGAGTCTCTTGATGAAAGTGAAAGAAGAGAGTGAAAAAGTTGGCTTAAAGCTCAACATTCAGAAAATGAAGATCATGGCATTTGGTCTCATTACTTCATGGCAAATAGATGCGGAAACAGTGGCTGACTTTATTTTTCTTGGCTTCAAAATCACTGCAGATGGTGACTGCAGCAATGAAATTAAAAGACACTTACTCTTTGGAAGGAAAGTCATGACCAACCTAGATCACATATTAAAAGGCAGAGACATTACTTTGCCAACAAAGGTCCGTCTAGTGAAGGCTATGGTTTTTCCAGTGGTCATGTATGGATGTGAGAGGTGAACTATAAAGACAGCTGAGTGCCGAAGAATTTATGCTTTTGAGCTGTGGTGTTGGAGAAGACTCTTGACAGTCCCTTGGACTGCAAGGAGATCCAACCAGTCCATCCTAAAGGAGATCAGACCTGGATGTTCATTGGAAGGACTGATGTTGAAGCTGAAACGCCAATACTTTGGCCACCTGATGCGAAGAGCTGACTTATTTGAAAAGACCCTGACACTGGGAAAGATTGAAGGCTGGAGGAGAAGGGGACGACAGAGGATGAGGTGGCTGAATGGCATCACTGACTCAATGGACATAGGTTTGGATGGACTCCGGGAATTGGTGATGGACAGGGAGGCCTGGTGTGCTGTGGTCCATGGGGTCACAAAGAATCAGACAGGACTTAGTGGCTGAACTGAACTGAACTTAAATATCCTCCCTAGGTGGGGCAGGGAGGAGGGGACTTGCTTACTGCTTGATCCTTAACAGCATTTCAACAAGAAAAAAATGCTGGAGAACCGAAATAAACATTGCCATTTCTGTGTGACTTCCTTCTCATCCTCATGTAGTCATTTAATTATGTTTTATTGGTGTGGAAATAGCAAATAGCTGATTGGCATTTTTAGCATGTGCTTTGTACATCAGCAGAAGAATATTTTGGAGAAAATTTATTGATGGAAAGTTTGAAAAATAGTACAAGTAGTCATTATGGGAAAAAAAAATCCATCTCTACAATAATTCTTTATATCAAATTTATAATTATTTGTGAATAGCAAGTGAGGGTTGGGGATGAGACCTTTTATGCTTCTAAAACTACTAACTCCTCCCTGATTTCCATTCACAGATTCGCAAGTGCCCATTTAGTTTATCTCACAGTCAGACCACTCACTCTCTCTCCTGTTTGATTTGATTTTAGTGTGGGTTTTCTCCCTCTGCACCGTGAACAAAATAAATGACTTTATTCAGTGAATCCTTGTCCTGTGACATGGCGTTTATTTCCATGTGTTAATCTTTACAGCTGGCTTTGTCCAATGCCAGGGTGCAGGGCTGTTAGATGTAGTTTGGTTCTCTAGCATAGAACTGAAGTGACCCTGTTGCTGAGGCAGACACGTGGTACAGAACTTGTGGGTGTTCTCGCAGGGAGGCAAGTCCTTCAAGGGTGTACCATCTTCTCTCTAGTGTAGGCTCTGGGCTTGCTATTTTAATCTTGCCACACAGCAGTTATTCTTTTAAACGTATTGATATTTACCATAACTCTTGTATTTTTGAGAAAGACTGACAAATATTTCTGTCTTCTATAATATGTTTAGTTATAATTTTAGTAGGGAAAATACCTTAAATAATTTAATTTGGGATACACAAAAACTAAATGAGTAGGGACAGAGTTTGAAAGGAAAGTGGAGAGCTGCTATATTGGGTCTTTATTCTTTAGGAAGTTGACTGTTGACATGTGTGTGAGAGAGAATGTGTTAGGATCCCCTGGTGCCTATTAATGGCTTTCTAAGTAACAACCTGACTTCACTGGTCACTGAGTGCTCAGGGTGGATAGATGGCTAAAGCTCAGATTCAAATGCTACTCCTGCCTGAGGCCCTGGTGTTTTGAAATACTGAGATAGCTTGTAAATTCACTGAATGCAAGGGAGGGAGAAAGTGACTGCTATTCACCAATTAAATTCTTTCCTCCCAGTGCAGAAATCAATCCTGTACTTTAGTCAATGGGGGCAATAAAACTCTAGGACAACAACCAGATGTGGTGGCCGAAGGAAACGCAATGAGAGTTTAGAGGCAGTAGCCATGCTTGGCTAAAATAGGGGAGGAAAATGGGCTCAAATTGGCATTGGTGTTTGCTTAAGGGCATGTATACTCCATCCTTGGCATAAACAGATAGAATCGAAATGGACCACATGGGGCAAGGAGCTGACTTGAAAAATCAGTTCAGACTGATGAGTTGCCTCCTAGAGATGTGAAGGAGCTTTCTGCGGTCACATCCCAAGGGCGGCAGAATGCAAGTCAGTCCCCACGTTGCTGGCAGTGACTGATAAAGAAAGGAGTGACTGATAAAGGAGATGGCTGTTGGAATAATGAAATGGCCATATTATGGGTGAGTGGTGGCCAGCGGACTGGGAGCATTGTGAACTGAATGCAAAGTGCAATAGAATGAATAACCAAGGCAGTGATTATAACTGAGTGAGATTAAATTGGAAAGTTTTCAGGGACAGTGACTAAGGCATCACATTGCCTACCGGGCTAGAAGAGAACATAAGTGTAAATTCATTGAGCAAATGTAGGCTAGAACATCTTTGATCACAACATCTGTATTTCAGAAATGGTCTTTATGGACAATTACATCTTTTATGGATGCTTCTCCATTATTGGTGGTAGAAAGAATTCTTTCCCTGTTCATTAGTGGAAAGAAAAAGCAACCCAGGAGTACCGCAATAGTGAATTGACTCTGGAATTTTTCCAGTGTCCAGTTCCCCTTTTTTCTGGAACTCCGCCTTATGGAAACAGGAGCTGTGATTCATCCCTGCCGTGGAGCGTGATGGCTCTAGGTCCTCCGCCTTATGGAAACAGGAGCTGTGATTCATCCCTGCCGTGGAGCGTGATGGCTCTAGGTCCTCCGCCTTATGGAAACAGGAGCTGTGATTCATCCCTGCCGTGGAGCGTGATGGCTCTAGGTCCTCCGCCTTATGGAAACAGGAGCTGTGATTCATCCCTGCCGTGGAGCGTGATGGCTCTAGGTCCTCCGCCTTATGGAAACAGGAGCTGTGATTCATCCCTGCCGTGGAGCGTGATGGCTCTAGGTCCTCCGCCTTATGGAAACAGGAGCTGTGATTCATCCCTGCCGTGGAGCGTGATGGCTCTAGGTCCTCCGCCTTATGGAAACAGGAGCTGTGATTTATCCCTGCCATGGAGCGTGATGGCTCTAGGTCCTCCGTTGGAGCTAAGCAGTCTCTGACGGTCTTGTCACAGTCTCAGTCTGCTTGCCCATGGATTGGCAGGTCTTTCTGGGTCAGCAGTAGGAAAAAAGCAATCCCAGAAATTCCTCCTTTTAAAATGGTATTCTTAGGAAAATCCAATGTTTTCAGTATTTTACATCAAAGGCCAGTGCAAGAATAGCTCACAGGATTGCAGCCTTGAAGAAGCATGGGGCTGAAGCTTCAGAGGCCCCCGCCTTACTTTGAGTTCTTTTTTGTAAGGCCCTGAATAAGCCATATACAGGGAACATCACAGTGGTAACTGTGGCTTAGTGATCACAATTTCCTACTTTGTATTTTTGAAAAGTTTTACTTCTCAAAGGACCGAGATCAGTAAGGCCTTTAGATCAGACTTGAGCAGAGTTTTTGAAACTTCATTTAACCACAGAAATGGAAAGTTGCCAATGACAGTGGTATGTGCAGTATCTCAAAATGAATTATTTCACATGTTGCACGTTGGAGGAGAAAAATAGATTTCTCTATACCCATTTAGGTTCTTGACTGAGACACACCCTCCCTCTGTAAGAGAGAATAAAATAAATGCTTTAGGAGGCTAAAGATTAGTGATCACCAGTTGGCATTTCCCTCAGGCATATGGGGATGTGAATTACTGCCCTTCCCTGGACCTGAGTGCTGAAAATTTATCAGGCCAAGGACACATTCCAGGAATTCCAGTCAGAGGGTATAGGTCTAGGTTAATGGAGCAACATGTTTACTGAAAACAAGACCCAAGTCTCAGAGTCCTACCCTGACTGCCTAGCAATTTCTACCTCAACCCCTTAGACTGTAGTCTCCCAGGCTCCTCTGTCCATGGGATTTCCCAGGCAAGAATACTGGAGTGGGTAGCCATTTCCTTCTCTAGGAGATCTTCCTGACCCAGGAATTGAACCTGTTTCTCCTGCATTGCAGGCAGATTCTTTACCACTGAGCTACTGGGGAAGCCAGTACTTTATACATATTTATTGATAAAAACATCCATGTGTAAATAGACTCACACAGATTATCCACATCATCTACCTTTAATATTAAAGGGGAACAGAATTTGCCTCCCCTTAATAGACATGTTTGGAATAAGAATTATCTTGAGCTCATTATTTTTAGGAAGCTGCAGACCCAGGGGAATTCTGGAAGCTGAAGGGAAGTTACCTTTCTGTAAGAGGAATTCACGTTTATTAGGAATCTCTATTTGTCAGGGTGTCTCCCTTGCAGTCCCAGGAAGAGGCAGATAGCCGAAACTCTAGAAACTCTTTATCGCTGGAGCAGGCAACTGGCTTAAATCTGTGTAACAACCATACCTTTGTTTGCTCTGCTTTTCTTCATAGCCTCCTGTAACGGGCTCCCCGCCTCACAATATCTCTTTTGTCTTTAACTGGAGATGGTATGTAAGTTGGTGGCTTGGGCCTTTTGGAAGAGTTACTCACTTTTCCTGGGTTCTCCCATGTACATTGGAGATATACATGCTATTAAGTTTCTGTTAGTTTTTCTCCTGTTATTTCAAGGGGTTTCTCAACCGAGAATCTAGAAGGGTAGAGGAAAAATTATTTTTCCCTTTTCCTGCATATAATCTTTCATTCATTCCATTCAAAATTCAAAGCCCAGCTCTCCTTCCCATCTTCCTTCCCTCTCTCTTCCCCTTCCTTCCTTCCTTTCTTTTATCACCCCCATTGCCTTGCTTTCCTTACTTAGGTTGGAAATAGAATAATAACAAAAATAACCTTATCAATAAAAATAATCCTTTTTTTTTTTTTTTACTGCCCTTCATTTTGCTTGTTTCTTCTTTACGTGTACCTCTGCAAACAGGCTTATGCTCAGGAGGCATGTAACTGTGAAGCAGGTTGCATCAGGAGTCACATAGTTGACTATGATCATCTGTTTCTTCTTACTTATTTCTTAGGCTTCTAGCATTTAAGCACTGGGTTTGCCTCTTAGTGGGTGTAGAGCCAAAAGATACAATCAAGTCAAAGAGCAAGAGAAGGACCGATTTATTACTTGCAGCAAGTAAGGTGAACACCGTTGATAGATCTTTCCTAAAGCAATGTTTCCCCAAACAGCAAAACTGCTAAGTTTTAAGCTAAGGGTATATGCATATTTATTAGGTGGCTTAAACAGAGGAGAATTCAGTAGTAGAACTGGGGCAGAGGTTGACAGAGTTCACACTCTAGTTAAAGTGATAAGGATTAGAAAAGGTCGACAGTAAACAGTCTACAGTCTTAGGTTCCAGTTCATCCGGTGGTTGAGTATTCCAAGAGTCTGAATTCTGTGAAATAGCTCAAGAATGTCCTTCAGGCTGATCTTTACTATAGAAACAGAACTGGGAGTCTTTATAGCTAATTTATTATCTTTGTTATTATTAAATTATCTCCTTAGCCTGATAATAACTGTTTTTACCTTCTTTTGGCAGATCATAACCCACGGGGACCTATTCTTCTGCAAGGACAAGTGCTGTGGCCAGGTTTAATTACCTATTTATTTATTGGCTCTGCTGTGTGGCATGTGAGCTCTTAGTTCCCTGACCAGGGATCAAACCTGTGCCCCTTTGCAGTGGAAGCTCAGAGTCCTAATCTGTGGGCTGCCAGAGAATTACCTGTGGCCAGATTTAGATCACAGAACGGCTTAGACCTAAAATGGCTCCTCTTATGTTAAAAAAGTTATGTCTGGTCCTCTTCCTCTGGGGACTCCTTACCTTATCTGCTTACAGTGGAGAAAAAAGAAAAAGAAAACCTGACATGTAATTTATTCCCTTCCTTGGACATAAAGCCCCTGTTGCAGTAACACAGATTTGATTGTCTCTAAATCATTCAAGATTACTAGATGTGAAAATTGTGTCCAAATTTTATTTTGCATTTTAATTTCCTTTAATTTTCTTGACATGCATGCTGTTAAAAAAATTTGTACAACTGCACAAATACATACACATAAGTGTTTATTTTCCTTTCTTATTTACTTAAGTTCTTGCCCTTTCTGAAGTCAATTATATAAGTCCTTATTTTTCTGATAGTGCTTTTTAGATTCATCTGAGATTTGTATTGCAGTATGCTGTATAGTGGGGCTTCCCTAGTGGCTCAGGGGTAAAGAATATGCCTGCAAAGGAGAAGACGCAGGAGACACGGTTTCCATCCCTGGATTGGGAAGATCCTTTGGAGGAGGGCATGGCAACCCACTTCAGTGTTCTTGCCTGGAGAATTCCATGGACAGAGGAGCCTGGTGGGCTACAGTCCCTAGGCTCGCAAGTAGTCGGATACAACTGAAGAGACAGCAGACATGCACACGCGCTCTGTAGTGGGGCTTACCGGGGGCACAGTGGTAAGCAAAGAATCCACTTCTCAGTGCAGGAGATGCGAGACATGGATTCCGTCCCTGGGTCAGGGAGATCCCCTCAAGTGGGAACTGGCAACCCACTCCAGTATTCTTGCCTGGGAAATTTCATGGGCGGCGGAGCCTCATGGGCCACGGAGCCTCATGGGCCGCAGAGCCTCATGGGCCATGGTGTTGCTGAGTCAGACACCACTGAGTACACACACAGACTGCAGATGCTATATTCTGCAAACAAGAATTTTTTTTTTAATAAATAATTAAATTTTCCCACCTTATCTTGAATTATTTATCGCTTTATTATTGGTCTCCATGGTCCTTTGTATCACATATTAAATTCTTTTTTATACAAAGATCTGTTTCAGAAATATCTTTTATTTTTATGTATGTAAATTTTCCTGCCAATATAACATTTTCTTATAATTGTAGATTTGTAATTGTAAGGGAGGATAATTTATACCCTTAAAATGCATCTCTGGCATATTAATTGTTTTAAGCTGGTTAGTTTTCTAAGAAATAGCAGGCAGGGGGAAACTCTGAAAACCAACTAGGGATGTTACCCTTTTTTTAAAAGACATTTATCTTTATAAGGGAAATTTCCATTTGTTAAGGTGTCAGCTTCCCTGGTGACTCAGACTAAAGAATTTGCCTACAGTGCAGGAGTCCTGGGTCCCCTGGAGAAGAATAGTTACCCTCTCCAGTATTCTTGCCTAGAGAATTTCATGGACAGAGGAGCCTGGCTACAGTCCCTGGGGTTGCAAAGAATCTGACACAACTGAGCAACTAACACATACTTCTTTGAACTAATAGAAGAAGATGACCAAATCTCTGGAAACTCTTAACAATGGAGAAGACAATGGCTTAATTATGCATAACAATCTTATCCTTGTTCTCTGGGCTTTTCCTGGTAACCTCTCATAAGCACTTTTGTTTTGAGCTGTGGATGGTATAAAAGTGAGGGCTTCTGTCATTTCAGTGAGTCACTTGGTTTTCCTTATTCTTTCCCGTGTATACGTATTATCAGACTTTTGTTTGATTTTCTTCTGTTAGTTTTTCTCAAATCAGTTTAATCCTTAGACTAACCAGATGAACCTAGAAGGGTAGAAGACCTTTTCTTCCTGCCTGACATAATATATATCTTAGTATTTAACACAACAAATTTTCCTCTATCAAAAATATATTACCTGTTAGATATGTTAATTCTTGTAAACTTGAGTCATTCTGCTAACTTCAGAAATTATCCATCTGAGTTTTGTTGGTAGTGGCATTAAACCTAGATATTAGTTTAGAAGAATCTGCATTTTTACATAAATCATCTTTATAATTTATAGAAATGGAATGGCTCATGATTTACTCAAATCTTAATATTTTATATGTTTTTCATAAATATATGAAATATTTAAGTTGTGTTTCCTATATGATTGCATTTTTTAAGTTATAGTTTATAGTTTAGTGGAGCAGAATTTGCCTCCCTGCAATATGTCACTTTGGCATATTTTTTTAAATTAAATTTATTTATTTTTAATTGAAGTATAACTGCTTTACAGTATTTGGCATATTGTTTTAAGCTGGTTATTTTCTGAGAAATAGACATGGAAGGTCTCTAAAAACCATATGGCAGTTGCCCTTTTGTAAGAGACATTTGTAAGGGGAATCTCCATTTGTAAGGTTTTTCCTTCTCTATACCTGGAAGTGGAGGATGACCAAAACTCTAGAAACATCAGTGGAGAGGGTAGTGACTCAAACCTGCGTGCCTCATAGTCACCTTGCTCACCGTGCTTT
Organism: Bison bison bison; assembly: GCF_000754665.1. NCBI lineage: Eukaryota > Metazoa > Chordata > Mammalia > Artiodactyla > Bovidae > Bison > Bison bison. The sequence goes on from NW_011495082.1 coordinate 17,557,464, forward strand.
CCCGGCATCCTCCAGTAACTGACGCTGTCCACCCTCAAATCCGCTTCTGTCTCTGGCTAAGTGTGGTATCTAAGATGAGGTCCTTTTGATGAGTTCCTTAGTTTTCTTGTATCTCTCCTGGGTGTTCACGCAAGGTCGTGTGCCTGACACACAGTGAGGCCCAACAAATGAAACGGAGTTTGGAGCAGAGAAAAGTTCATTGCAAGGCCATGCAAGGAGATGCGGGGACACAGTGCCCTCAGAAGCTCGAGCCCCCCAAAGGGTTACAGCAAAGCATTTTTAAAAAGCCAGATGAAGGAGGGGGCCCACAGGGTATGTGATCAGACCGTGCACAGTTCTCTGATTGGCTGATGATGAGGGAAGAGGATGGTGTCATAAGAGATAACTACATCAGTCCTTAGACTCCAGGAGGCCTGGGGCTATGTGCTTATGGTCATCAAGTAGGTAACGTCTTCCATTTGGGGGAGGGGAGGTTGATATTTGCAAAACAACTCACGAAATTTGTATCCAATACTGATATCTAGGGGCTTCTGCTGCTGCTGCTGCGGCTAAGTCACATCAGTCTCGTCTGACTCTGTGCGACCCCATAGAGGGCAGCCCACCAGGCTCCCCCGTCCCTGGGATTTTCCAGGCAAGAACACTGGAGTGGGTTGCCATTTCCTTCTCCAATGCATGAAAATGAAAAGTGAAAGTGAAGTCGCTCAGTCGTGTCTGACTCTGTGCGACCCCATAGAGGGCAGCCCACCAGGCTCCCCCGTCCCTGGGATTTTCCAGGCAAGACACTGGAGTGGGTTGCCATTTCCTTCTCCAATGCATGAAAATGAAAAGTGAAAGTGAAGTCGCTCAGTCGTGTCTGACTCTTTGCGACCCCATGGACTGTAGCCTTCCAAGCTCCTCCGCCCATGGGATTTGCCAGGCAAGAGTACTGGAGTGGGTTGAAAGAACCCACCTACCAATGCAGAAAGCATGAGGGATGCAGATTTGGTCCCTGGATTGGGAAGATCCCCTGGAGGAGGGCATGGCAACCCACTCCAGTATTCTTGCCTGGAGAATCCCCATGGACAGAGGAGCCTGGTGGGCTATGATCCAGAGGATTGCAAAGAGTTGGAAATGACTGAAGTGACTTAGCACACACACGCTGTTATCTAGGTACTTCAGAGAGAAGCTAAAGCAGGGGATATGGGGGAACCTGTCCACAGAAGGCCCCGTAGGTCCTGCTGGGTTACATGTATATGCTTCTTATTCAGTTTTTATTTGCTTTTCTTCTGTTAATTTGCCTTACATCAGTTTAATTCTTAGACCAACCAGGAAAACCTAGACAGGAAGAGGAAGATTGTTTTCCTCCGATAGTGATAACTAATTATAATTATTTGCTTTTACTACTTTTCTTATAAGGCTACCCTGCTTAACTTAATTATTGATTATAGTTAATTTGGGCTTCCCTGGTAGCTCAGCAGTAAAGAATCACCTGCAGAATATGTGAGTTCGATCCCTGGGTTGGGAAGATCCCCTGCAGGAGGGCATGGCAACCCACTCCAGTATTCTTGCCTGGAGAATCCCTTGGACAGTGGAGCCTGGTAGGCTACAGTCCATAGGGTCACATGTTGGACACAACTGAAGCAATTTAGCATGCAGGCATAATTAATTTTCTGCTACATTTTAAGGATGTTACCAATAAAGAGTTATGCCAATGAGAATATTTGTTTCCTCCTTTCCAATTGCTATATTTTTCTTCCTGTGCTACAAATTTATGTATAACACTAAGAAAAATGTTAAATAGTATTGGGAAAGCAGTATTCTAGTCTGCTTAACAAAACCTTTAGAATTTAATTGCCAAAAATACTGTTTTTTATACATAATGATGAATTGCTCATTTCTTAAAATATGTATAAGAAATAAGTATTGATTATCACATGTGCTTTTGAAGTATATCGAGATTGTCAAAAGCGTTCACTTATTTGAATACATTTCTGTTAAAAGAGATTTCCTATGATTATAAAATCTTTGTATTCCTAAATTAAAACCAACTTGATCATGATAGATGCATTGTTGAGTTTAATTTGCTTATGTCTTATTTGCAAATATTCATGTCTCCATTCATAAGTGAATTTCCTCTAAGCCTATTTTCATTTGTCAATATGTAATATTAATCAAATTGAGGGTAAATTTAAAACTGACTCATAAGTGAGCATAGAACAGTGGCGCATTTCAGACTCCTCCTTGTGCCTTTCTCTGCTAAGCATCTGACTGTGCTTATCTCAAGGCAGAATAGCTTTGAAAAGTCACACGTTTGCACAATGTCTTTCCTGTCGTTTCTTTGTTCTTTCAGTTGTACCAAACTAATTGCCTTGCAAGGTTTTTCCCCCAATTCCTCCCACTGGTAACATTAAGGTAAATGAGGCTCTTCAAAGTTAGAATCAGGGACTTGATAGTAATGGTATACATCCTGCAATGTCCAAGAGCAAGGCCAAAGACTGCTAAGAAACATAACATCGAAAACTTCCTCCCACCACCCCTTTGGTTAATGTCTGTTCTGATTAGAAAGGAAGTGGGAGGGATGATGAAACTTTGACATCTGTACCCTGGTGCTGAATTGGATCTCAGAGACAGAATTTTGGGTGAAAAGAATAACTTTATTGCTTTGCCAGGCAAAGAGGGACATGGTGGGCTAGTGCCCTCAAAAACTCTATGTCCCAACCCACGGATTTTGTGAGGAGTTCTGTAACAGTGGTTCAAGGGCAGGGGTGCTGATAAGCGTCGGGACGTGTGCAGGGCCTTCACTGCTTTCATCTGGCCTCGGGTGGTCTCTAGGTGAGCTTCTCCGGTCCTCAAGGTTATCAGATTGTGACCCTCTCTGAAATGAAGAATGCTTCATCAAGTGGTTAACATCTTCCATTTGAGGGGATTTAGTACTGTAGAAGAGCTCAAAGATGTTGTTCTGTGTATCCTTTGAGAAGGGGCCAGGATCTTGCCCTAAGGCTGCACTGGTATTTTTTGACTGCTGCATCCTTTTCCCTATATTACCTCTTTTCCCCAGTCAACAACTATTTGAACCTATCCTTTGGACTTCCCTGGTGGCTTAGATGGTAAAGCATCTGTCTACAATGCAGGAGACCTGGGTTCGATCCCTGGGTCGGGAAGATCCCCTGGAGAAGGAAATGGCAATCCACTCCAGTACTATTGCCTGGAAAATCCCATGGACAGAGGAGCCTGGTAGGTTACAATCCATGGGATCGAAAAGAGTCGGACAAGACTGAGTGACTTCACTTTCACTTTTCGCTTTCTTTGAAACCTAGGAAAGGTCATGGAGGCTGAAGCCTATTTGCTAAAAACTAGAAACAGGACAGAAAAAGGCTTCTGTGCCCAAGAGCCCCACTGGGTCCTCGTTGGTTTCAGGAGGGAACCAGGAAAAAGGCGATATTGCTGCTAACAAAGTCTTAAGGGAAGGTATTCCTTCGCAAATGGGTTTGGATGAGGACACTAATTTTCACAAGGAAATGACATCAGACCATCAACAAACTCTCTTAAGATTCTTCCATCCAAAGTGGCTCTTTCCTGTGCCTTTAATGTGTTTATACCAGTTATCTGTTTCTTGAGGATGTGGAAGAAGTTTCTGATAAAATTTTCTGAGGCTGAGGGAGAGTTCAGGGCAAACTGCTCTAAGATGTGCTGCTCTGGCATGTGGATTATTTAGAGCTGAAAAGAAGCAGGACCTAAAAGACTCAGGAAGAACCTTTGAACTTCACCCTCACTGCCTAAAAAAAATTTAGGGTAGAAAACCTGCTCCAGAAAGGAGTTATCACTGTGGATAACTATATTAAAGTATTGAACTAAGTGTGTTAAACAGGGAAGGACCTAGCAACGCCCATATGATCAAAGTCCTCTCTGCATTCTAGTGTCTCTAGGTGGCCCAGCAAACATCTGTTTGCGAAACATAAAATAATGTCTTTCTGTGGATTCCTGTATTTCCCTTTGAAGTCACAGACTGCTGCCTTCTTCTTCTTAGTCCAGAATAGTATATATAACCTCATCTTGCCTTACTATCTTTGAGATTCTTCATGTTTATGTAGATTCCCCAAATGTAAAAAATAAATTTATTTTTCTCTTGTTAATCCACTTTGTATCACTTTAATTGCCAGCCAAAGAGCTAAGAGGGAAGAGGGACAAATTGTGATTTTTTTTTTTTACCACAATTCTTTTCTTTTTCCCCTATAACTTTTGTTTTCTTCAGGTTTTCTTCTTCTATTTGAACTAAATATAACTATTCCTCCTTCCTTTTTTTTTTTTTTTTTTTCTGCCATTGGGGTAGTGTCATCTGTGTATCTAAAGTTACTGATATTTCTCCCTCCAATCTTGATTCCAGCTTGTGCTTCATCCAGGATTTTGCATGATGTACTCTGCATATAAATTAAATAAGCAGGGTGACAATATACAGCCTTGACATACTCCTTTCCTGATTTGGAACCAGTCTGTTGTTCCATGTCCAGTTCTAACTGTTGCTTCTTGACCTGCATACAGGTTTCTCAGGACACAGGTAAGGTGGTCTAGTGTTCCCGTTTCTTGAAGAATTTTCCACAGTTTGTTGTGATCCACACAGTCAAAGGCTTTGAAGTAGTTAATAACGTAGAGGTAGATGTTTTTCTGGAATGCTTTTGCATTTCTATGATCCAAAAATAGAACCTCTTGATGAAAGTGAAAGAAGAGAATAAGAAAGTTGGCTTAAAACTCAACATTCAGAAAATGAAGATCATGGCATCTGGTTCCATCACTTCATGGCAAATAGATGGGGAAACAATAGAAACAGTGAGAGACTTTATTTTCTTGGGCTCCAAAATCACTGCAGATGGTGACTG
>NW_011495082.1:17562416-17569097 GCF_000754665.1 Bison bison bison
CCTTGGAAGAAAAGCTATGACCAACCTAGACAGCATATTAAAAAGCAGAGACATTACTTTGTCAACAAAGGTCCGTCTAGTCAAAGCTATGGTTTTTCGAGTAGTCGTGTGTGGATGTGAGAGTTGGACTATAAAGAAAGCTGAGCACCGAACAATTGATGCTTCTGAACTGTGGTATTGGAGAAGACTCTTGAGAGTCCCTTAGACAGTAAGGAGATCTAACCAGTCCATCCTAAAGGAAATCATCCTGACTATTCTCTGAAAAGACTGAAGCTGAAACTCCAGTACTTTGGCCCCTGATGTGAAGAACCGACTCATTGGAAAAGACCCTGATGCTGGGAGGAATTGGGGGCAGGAGGAGAAGGGGATGGCAGAGGATAAGATGGTTGGATGGCATCACCGACTTGATGGAGTTGAGTTTGAGCAAGCTCTGGGAGTTGGTGATGGACAAGGAAGCCTGGCGTGCTGCAGTCCATGGGGTCACAAAGAGTCGGACATGACTGAGTGGCTGCATTGAACTCAACTGAACTGAACTAACTATTTCCCCAGATAGGAGTGCCTCTCATTGATGCTTTCACATTTATCATTGTAGAATTTTTCATACATAATTAAAAAATCTTCTCTGTTTTTGCTTGCATAGGTCCTTTGACAATTAATCATTAATTTGGTAAATCATTTCAGGTGGCTCCCTTTGGGCTGTTTTTCTACTCTGAAGGTTTTGTTGAGATTTTTTCCATTAATTTCTAATTACAACATTGGAATTGAGTTCTTTTTGTGATTTTTATTGTGCTATATATGGCAGTTATAATTTGGTACCCTTTTTATCTCGCTTGAATTTCTGTGTCTGGCTGCTGTGTGGGTACATATCTTTTCTTCATTCTGAGTTCTAAATTTGCCCTTGGCAGTAAGCTGTCTCTGTTTTATGACATGCTGATCTATGAGCTATGTCTCTCCTTTGTCTGTTGTTATAAACAAACCTGAGCTGACTAGGAGTATTTCTCTAGTGAATCAGTAGTCTGCTTAACATTCTACAGTTTCCAGCACGACAGAATAAGAGACTCATAAATACCCCGGTTGTCTCGCCTCATCCCTGACTTTCAGGAAATCATATTTAATTTCATATCTTTACTTGGGAATGAAACTTTGGAGGTCTTCTGAGAAGGCTGAAAACAATTTCACTGAAAAATGGTGAGATTCTTTGTATTAGCCAGTAATGCAAGTGAAACATGTCTGTTTTCTACTTTTCGATGTTCTTAATATATACCTTTATTGGATATGAAATTTAATTCCCTCTGTCTCCCTATTGTATACGGTAAATGATTAAGAACCAGTGATTTCCATGAATTTTGGGAACATATCATCTGAAAATGAGAACTATTTTTTTCTTTAATGTAATGATTGTCTTAAGCTGCCTTTTCCCCTTATTATCAAAGGCATGGATCCACCAAGAGGCTCATCTCGCTCTTCCAAAAGAGCTTTTCTCTCCCAACTGGTGATTAAAACCTGATTGATTGCTTCCTCTTGAATGGTTCTTTAGTTTACATGTGTAGTCATTTTCTCTCTCAGTTTAATCTATTTAAAATAACCCTACTCATTGTTACACTTTTATTTTTTTGATATACTTCTTCAGTGACTGAAGTAATTTTTATTCATATTTAAATTTATGAATTCTACCAAGATATAAGCTACGAGACACCAGTGGCTTGTTTATCTTTGTTGTTGTTCGGTTGCTAAGTCAGTTATGTCTGATTCTTTGCAACCCCATGAACTGCAGCACACGCAGCTTCCCTGTCCTTCACTGTCTCCTTAAGTTTGCTCAAACTGACATCCATTGAATCAGTGATGCCATCCAGCCATCTCATCCTCTGTTGCCTGCTTCTCCTCTTGCTCTCAATCTTTCCCAGCATCAGGGTCTTTTCCAATGAGTCAGCTCTTCACATCAGGTGGCCAAAGTATTGGAGCTTCAGCTTCAGTACCAGTCCTTCCAATGACTATTCAGGGTTGATTTCCTTTAGGATGGACTGGCTTGATGTCTTTGCTATCCAAGACACTCTCAAGAGTCTTCTCCAACACCACAGTTAGAAAGCATCAATTCTTTGGTGCTCAGCCTTCTTTATGGTCCAACTCTCACATCCATACATGACTACTGGAAAAACCATAGCTTTGATTATACAGGCTTTTGTCAGCAAAGTGATATCTCTGCTTTTTAATATGCTATTTAGGTTTGTTATACCTATCTCAAGGAGCAAGCATCATCTAATTGTGTGGCTTCAGTCACCGTCTGCATTGATTTTGGAGCCCAAGAAAATGAAATCTGTCACTGTTTCCATTGTTTCCCCATCTGTTTGCCATGAAGTGATGGGACTGGATGCCAAGACAGAGGCACTCCTGTCTTTTGAATGTTGAGTTTTAAGCCAGCTTTTTCAGTCTCCTCTTTCACCTTCATCAAGAGACTCTTTAGTTCCCTTTGGCATTCTGCCATTAAAGTGGTATCGTCTGCATATCTGAGGTTGTGCACCTGATTCACCACCCAGAAGTCACTGTCTGCCCTGGGGCCTATCCACTGCCAGCTCCATGCTGGGAACTGGGGCCTCTGGTCACTTCCTGTGTCTCTGGGGAGATCTTTGCAAAGCTGCTTCCCAGGCCACCAACACCTCTTCAGCTGCCATGGCCCAATACTGTTTATCTTACTCGTTACCATATCTCTGTTGCCTAGAAGTGCCCAGCAATCAGGAGTAAATATTCCCAAATTTTCTGATGTACTTGCCCTTTTTATTGGTATGTATTACTATTGGGCTTCCCTGGTGGCTGAGAAGGTAAAGAGTCTGCTGTAATGTGGGAGACCCAGGTTCGATACCTGGGTTGGGAAGATCCCCTGGAGAAGGAAATGGCAACCCACTCCAGTACTCTTGCCTGGAAAATCCCATGGACGGAGGAGCCTGGTAGGCTCCATGGAGTTGCAAAGAGTCAGACATGACTGAGGGACTTCTCTTTCCTTTCCTTTTCCTTACTATTTATATTTTAAATTGAACAGTCACACCTATATGTATGTAAAGCTATAAGCTACATTAAATGTTTTAAAAAGTGTAGTGGAGTATCTATAGATAATAAATAAAAAGCCAACCAACATAATGTAATTGCAGATAAAGTTTGAATTTTCTTTTCTTAAATTATGTTGTTACTTAAATGATGTCAAGAGAGAGGGGAGATAGATACTCACATGAGCAGGTGAACTGGTGTAATTTTTTAAAGGGAGATTTGGTAGTATATATAGCCCAGTATATTGAGCTTCCCTGGTAGCTCAGCTGGTAAAGAATCTGCCTGCAATGCAGGAGACCCTGGTTCAACTCCTGGGTTAGGAAGGTCTCCTGGAGAAGGGATAGGCTACCCACTCCAGTATTCATGGACTTCCTTGTGGCTCAGACAGTAAAGAATTTGCCTTCCCGTCTCTGGGTTCAGAAGATGCCCTGAAGGAGGGCATGACAGCCTGCTCCAGTATTCTTGCCTAGAGAATCCCCATGACAGAGGAGTCTGGCTCGTTACAGTCCATGGGGTCACAAAGAGTCGGACATGACTGAGTGACAAAACACAGCACAGTATACAACAGTGACATCTTGTCATCAGTGTGAGAAATTCCTCGAGTCATGCCAGTGTACAAAGATTTTTATAAATGAATATTTATTTCAATTTGATTTTAGTAACAAACAAAATAAAGAAAAGTAATCCCCCTAACCCCATGGACTATAAAGTCCATGGAATTCCCCAGGCCATAATAGTGGAGTGGGTAGCCTTTCCCTTCTCCAGCTGATCTTCCCAACCCAGGAATCAAACCATGGTCTCCTGCATTGCAGGAAGATTCTTTACCAGCTGAGCTACCAGGGAAGCCCTTAGTAACAAACAAAATAAAGAACAGTCCCCCTCCCAAAAATCTGGAGAAAAAAATCTGATGATTAAGATCCAGTGAAAATGATCGTGGGATATCATATGATATAATACTATGCACTTGTTTAAAAGGTTTTTGTTTTCATGTGTATGTAAGAATAGTTTACTAACAGCAGTACCAAAGTAGCTAGATTCTGTATTTTTAAATGATCAAGAATCAGTTTGTCAGAAACATAAGCCCATTAAAAATACATGAACAGTGTGATGACTTAACTTTGGATGAGTGTATCACAGAATTGTGGATGATTTGCAGGTGAGGATCTCAGAAATCATCCAGTGTAGTGGACGGGAGCTTGACTCAGGGACTGTAGACAGGGCTGATGTCTAGCTCCGACCTTTGCTCACTATTGACTTAGGCTTCTTACTCAAGTTCTTTGAGTCCCACTTTTCTAACCTATAAATTAAATCTAACAAGAATAGTTCACGTGTGTTAAGTATTTATTGTATGATTGGATACCTTTTCTGATTTAAACCCCTCACTGCTAAGCCCATAAGGAAAGTAATATTATTTCTATCTTACAGTTGAAGAAACCAAGACACTGACAAATTAAGTAACTTGCTCAAATTATATGATTAAGGAAGTACTAGCCTTGACATTCCAAACCCAGCAGACTGACTCTGCTTCCTAACCACTAAACCAGCACTCCATACTGCTTCTTGTCCGTGTTAATAGCTTGGTTTTCTAGAAAAATGAGTAGTGTAACTGACTATCATAGCAGAAAACCTGACATTCTAACTGTTAGTCACTCAGTCGTGTCTGACTGTTTGTAACCCCATGGACTATAGCCTGCCAGGCTTCTCTGTCCATGGAATTCTCCAGGCAAGAATACTGGAGTGGGTAGCATTTCTTCTCCAAGGGATCTTCCCAACCCAGGGATCAAATCCGGGTCTCCCAAATTGCAGGCAGGTTCTTTACCTTCCGAGCCACCAAGGAAGGCCAGTAAGGTCTCACTAAATGTAGTTATTATTTTCCTTTCCCAGGGATTATTATACTATATTTCACTGCTAGAGAGCAGTCAACATCCAGGCTTCTGTTTAAAATATTGGACTTGGCCTCAGATTCCTTTAAACGTATGGTTGAAAATAAAATTGTACACAACAAGAAGGCTGTGAAAGTAAAGTTGTTGAAAACAAGGATTTACATGTTATAACTGAAGGAAAAATTTGACACCCAGGCAGGTAAGCTTTCTCCCATAATCAACCAGGTGAAGGCAGAGCTTTTCCTTCCTTCCTTCTTCCCCTCCCTCCTTCCTTCCTTCTCTCTCTCTTTCCCCCTCTCTCCCCCTCCCTCCTTCATTCCTTTCCTTTTTTCTTTCCTCCTTATCCTTTTCCCTTCTTTCTTCTTTCTTTCTTTCAGCATATAGGGATGTAAGGATTGTATATACCTGCAACAAGGGTATATGCTACCTTTAACATTAAAATTAAAACACCTAAGTTTATGAACTGTTATTGAAGCTGCTGCAAGTTTGGTGAACCAGTAAAAATAACAACATGATTATGATTTTGATTTTGAGCTTGGTCATAGATAGCTGGAGGGGTTTCCTGGTGACTCAGATGATAAAGAATCTGCCTCCAAAGCAGGAGACTTGGGTTCCATTCCTAGGTCAGGAAGATCCCCTGGAGAAGGAAGTGGCAACCCACTCCAGTATTCTTGCCTGGAGAATTCCATGGACAGAGGAGCTGGCGGGCTACAGTCCATGGGGTCACAAACAGTCAGACATGACTGAGTGACTAACACTTACAGACAGCTGGAGGTGAAGATCTGAGTGTAGAGAAACGCCACTATATGGCTGCCAACTAGATAACTGTACATCTACGATGAAGCTGAGTGCCCAGTAAGCTAAGATGCAATCCTGGTAGTCAGGGGTGGGAGATAGAACAAATCCCAAACTAGAAATGCACAGTTTAGATTCGGTTACATATTGACGGTAAACTTAAAGTTGACGGTGGCATGTGAGACGGCAGTATGTCATGGTTATCATACCTCATGACTAAAGGAGGTTAGCAGAGCTGTCTTGCACCGGTTTAAGGATGGAACATTGTAACTACTGTGGATATAGTTTGTAACAGCCCTATGCTAACATAAGCTATTATGTAATAAAAAGCAACTCTGAGAACCCATGCTCCTTCTTAAACTTTGCCCAGTAGGAGAGGTGAATGACTTCTTGGAGTCCTTCAAAAATGCCTTAAGAATTCTCCAGCATGCAGGAGAGTGGTCAGTGGTCAGAACGTGGGGTAGTTAACATGGTGACTCTCGCATGGTCAGTGCTGGACCAGAGCAATCCGACTTTATGTTCTGATTCTTATGAACCAGATGGATGATTGTGCACAGACTTCGTGTGACGGTGTGGTAAGCCTAAAATGATGTTTTATTTCAGTTTGGTCCTCTCAGTCTTCAAAACCTTGATATTGTATTATTCCTTTGCCTATGGTTTTCCATTATTTTACTTTTTGGTAATGTTAATACTACTTATGCTTCAGTTCAATTCAGTCGCTCAGTCGTGTCCGACTCTTTGTGACCCCGTGAATCACAGCACGTCAGGCCTCCCTGTCCATCACAAACTCCCGGAGTTCACTCAAACTCATGTCCATCGAGTCGGTGATGCCATCCAGCCATCTCATCCTCTGTCATCCCCTTCTCCTCCTGCCCCCAATCCCTCCCAGCATCAGAGTCTTTTCCAATGAGTCAACTCTTCCCATGAGGTGGCCAAAGTACTGGAGTGTCAGCTTTAGCATCAG
>NW_011495082.1:17569387-17598113 GCF_000754665.1 Bison bison bison
TTTCCACTGTTTCCCCATCTATTTCCCATGAAGTGATGGGACCAGGTGCCATGATCTTCGTTTTCTGAATGTTGAGCTTTAAGCCAACTTTTTCACCCTCCTCTTTCACTTTCATCAAGAGGCTTTTTAGTTCCTCTTCACTTTCTGCCATAAGGGTGGTGTTATCTGCATATCTGAGGTTATTGATATTTCTCCCAGCAATCTTGATTCCAGTTTGTGCTTCTTCCAGCCCAGCATTTCTCATGATGTACTCTGCATATAAGTTAAATAAGCAGGGTGACAATATACAGCCTTGACGTACTCCTACTTATGCTTAGATGTGTATTTTCAGCAAAATGTTAACTGTAAATTATATATATTTCCTTTGAATCTTTGTAGGATGCATTTTGAGTTTTTTAGGTATATTTTGGTTGTTGTTAAATCATTGTCAAAAGTATTACCAAACTGTCAAACCAATTTGTACTTAAAAAAAATTCCAACAAAAAATAAAAAACACAGAAAAACCAAGATAGTAACAGTTGTTTGTTTTAGTAGAAAAAGTTTTAAAATACCTGATTTGTAATTGAATATTTTAATACAGTCTAGAACACTAATTAGCTTAGTCTGTGGGCTGTTGCTCAGCTATTGAGAGTAAACGTTTCCAAACACCAGGATAAAATAAAATATTGCATATTTGCATTAGAATTCATTTTATTATGAGCTTAATTTCTGTGCAACTTCTTTTAATTCAGAAAGGCATAATAATTTGCTTAGCTGATGATGGAAGGCTTGCTGTGCTTATTTTCCTTATGTGACTTAATTTTTGAGTTGTGTAGGAAAACAGTAAAGCTTTATTATATCTATTTCAGCTTTTTAAAATTGAAATAACATAAAAATAGTTTCCTAAATGTTACAAGATTCAGTCTCTTCCAACCACAGGTGGGTTATCAGACTTTTACAGTAGATTCTTTTGTCCTGAGGGTTTCTAATGAAGACTGTGACAAAGCCTCCTTTCCCCAGGTGAGGCTGAACGCTATTTCTAAGTGCTGCTTCCTAGTGCCTAAGGGTCCAAAGGTCTAAAGGTATCATTTTAACTGATGAAACGTATAGAAGAATTAAAGCTAAAAGCTATGCAAATGCAGCAGGATGCCTTTTGTTTGAAATAAAACTAATATATTAAACAATTAGCAAACACGAATAAAATCCTCTCCCAAATTAAATGTTTACCTAAATTTTAGTTATCAACCATGTTGACATCATGAAGAGCTGTCAAGAGAGCTGACATTCTTAGAAGACAGATCTTCACCTGTAACCTTTAAAGAAAGCTGCTTTGTGAAAGCCCCAGAGGCAGAGTGGTCAGACTGGCATTTGTAGAGCGTGGTGGGAGATGTTAAAATAGCAACGCACAGAACCCTTTCAAGCAATTTTTGTGTCATAGAGAGACTTTTGGAAAGAAATCTATAAGTAGTGATTTGTCACCGCTTATGTAAAGTGGAATAATTTCAGACTTTTTTTTTTTTTTTTCCCCCCAGATCAGAAAGTGCTATACCCAAAGTGAATAATAAATCAAATTTGAATCTTTTTGTCTTGATATATACATCTCCGAGGATATTATTTTCAGAGCTAACATTTATTTCTTCATTCTCCGTAGAACTGAAGTCCAATTTTATAACTTTGCAAATTTTCTTCAATCACTTTCTTTGGTGTAACAATTACAGGTGCAACATATTTGTAATAAAACTGTCAACCATGGTTCAGTTCAAGATGTATCATGGGGAAGTCAGACTTCAGAAGGGGGAAATGTGTCTGGTACTTTTCTTTGAGAAACAGTGAAGGTGGATTCTCGGGATGCTTAAGAATCAAATAGTAATTTCTCCCCCATCAAGGAAGTTTGGAATCCAACTTTTTATAATTCTAAACAAAATCTGAGGGTACCTCTAAACTGTTGTCTCCCCCTTTTAGAGCCAACATTAGTGTGCAGCTTCTTTTCCTCAACTGTTGTCTACCCTGAAAAAAAAATATTAGTTACTGCATGCTGGAGAAAGCAGTATTTAACCCTAAATCAGTTGTGGTTTTCTCATCAGTGGGCCTTTTGAGATCATTGTGATTCTTATGGTTATTTTTGTATGTGTGTTTGTGAAATATAAAAATGAGCCTATCTCCCCACCATCCAAAATATGTCTGGAAGATTTGTAAGTCCTCTATTTTTATTCACTTAATAATTCTGAATATGCACTATAATTATTTACTGAGAGTGCCCTCTTGAGTTTATACATCAGAGATTTAACCTTGTTGGGGTCCTGGATAGGCCAACCCAAAGTATTTCTCGATGGCATATTGATTGTTGCGAATTAAAATTACTTAAGAAACAGTGGGTGCAAGAGGAACACTTTTGATTCTTCTCTGTCTTATCCTAAAAGCAGCAAATAAATCCCTTATATTTAAAGTTTCCTCCCACACGAGGTACAAGGGTGCCCTATGGCCAGAGAGTGGGAATTCGTGCTGAGAAATCTGTACACTCAAAATCGCCTTGTTACTTCTGTAATTTACTGTCCAAAGCCCAAGCTCTGTTTCGGGTCTTCAGAAATTTTTAATTAATTAATTATTTTCACTTGAAGCCCAAGTTCTTTTGTGCTAATTGTTCACGAATTTTTTGTTTGTCCAGAAGTGTAAATGCTGCCCACTCTGCTATGTCTTCTGTTCTATTTCTGTGCGATCTTTGTGTGCATGCATTAAACTTTGTTTCTTTATTGCCTTTTAATCTTTCTTGTGTCAGTTTTATTATTATTCCAGCCACAAGGTCTCTAGATAGGTAGAGGGAAATTCCCCCCGCCCCCACCCCCCTTCCCCCACCTGTCAATCTCATTGCCCAAGTTTTTGATTTTGTTTACGGGAGTCAAGATTTCCATGATTCATAAGTAAATGTTTGATGATCTGTAGTGTTCATCTTGTTCAAGGCTTTCATCCCAGTAACACTTTATAATGTAATTTGAGGATATATTGTCTCTGAGGTTTCAGTTTTCTAAGAGTCAACATTTTATAAGAGGAAAGCAGTCTGAAATTACTGATGATCCTTTTCTATGTAAGCCAGCAAAATATTGTACTTGAATACCCTTAAGGTTAAAAAAATTATGAAGAATTTTGGATACAGTAATTTAATAATGCATTATTGGCTAGGGTTGCAACCATTGTTTACTTAATATATGGATAAAGGTTTACTGTTTGAATGCTGTCTCTTAAAACAAGCTTATATTTATAATTTTCACATTTATGTCTTCTCTTAATTATATTTTAATTCCTAGAAGGGTAAAGGTCTTATTTTCTGCGTGCTTGAATAACTCTTAAAACAGGTGTTTTTTTTTTGTTTTTTTTTAATGTAGCAGGCATTTAATTGCCAAAGTAAAGCTCTGCTTCTCTAGTGATTCTGAAGGTTGACTAAATCATAGTGTGGGTATTTTGGTAGGGTATTTGGAATTCCAGAGTTTAAATGTCAGGAGAGTATGAGATTAATTGTAATGACCTCCTGCCTTCTGAAGCAGCCAGGTGGTGGTGACCCTATGTAGAGATTTCCCTGGGTGAAAAATCTGTCCATGGAGTAGAAGTTTAATTACTGATTCTTCTTTGCCACTTTGATCAGTCTAAACCTCTGACTTATATGTAATTTATTACAAAGATATATTATCTGGGAAGTTTCACAGATTCATCTTTAAAGAACTGAACTTCTCAATATGTGATTCTGTCTATTATCGTCTTATGTTGGAAATCAGCAGTATATTAGTGCTAAAAAAATAGCATGAAAATTCTTTTATATTGAAATCCTTTGAGAATCATATTGTAATTTCTTTTAAGTGAAAAGTATGAAAAATACTGTGTTTTCTATTTCTGACTAATGTTTTATTAAAGGGAATTTATTTATTGCTCTAAGTCTTTAGTTCTGATAAGGGATTCTGTTTCCTAATAGCAACATAATGCTTTGAAATATACATTAAATCAGCTTATATATTTCCACAACTAGCTTGTTCAACATCAAAAATAAATCACTACATATTAGGAAATTCTTTCTCGTCCAAGGTTGGAATAATGTAGAATGTCATCTCATTCTGAGATAATGGTGACACAACTCTGATCCTTTTAGTTTTCTTGGCAGAAGGAAAAAAATCTATTCTGGAGTTTACACATTAGTGAAGTTACTTTTATGAGATAGGATTATGTAACAAAGAACAGCCTTTACTTGAGATATTTTAGGCAATGCCTTCTTCTTACAAGTAAGAAATAGACACGTGTGTGTGTATGCATGGGCATTACTTTAGAAAGTATGTATGGAAACTGTGGCAAACTTTTAATTCACTGGGTTACTTGATTGGTGAAGTTCATTATGACCATCCTGTGTAAGAGAGAGTGATTGTTCATAATTGCCTTGGAGATGGCCATATCCTTTTTGGGGGCATGGGAATTAAATATGAAACTTAATGAGAACCAACTGGCCTGATATGCTTTGATGTTTTGTATTCTAGATTTCACTCTCTCAAACCATAAACCTTTGATCTGATCACTATTTCTGGTATATCTGGACATACTTCAGGCATTTAGTTGCATTTCAATAATTCTAATTATTGCAAACAGTGCTGTTTTCCTCCAAAAGAGGGGTACTTAGCCAAGAGCAATTTGTTTGGTCAACACAATGCTTTGTTAGAAAATAAATATTCCTAGTTCCAGGGTTTTTTCAGACTTAAAAAAAAATTTGTATTTCGTATTCTTCCTTTAATCATTTACTTTTATCTTATACTCATTTTGATACTGAAATGTTGTGGTTCTGAAATATAACATACAAATGGACTAATTGGAAAAATTTATTGGAAAACTATTAGACGCAAATATTTCATATTAAGAAGAATATCCTCAAGAATGTGACTTGTGTGTGTATGTGCATAGAAGGTGGTAACATGGCTGGATGGCATCACCGACTCGACGGACGTGAGTCTGAGTGAACTCCGGGAGTTGGTGATGGACAGGGAGGCCTGGCGTGCTGCGATTCATGGGGTCGCAGAGTCAGACACGACTGAGCGACTGAACTGAACTGAACTGAAGTTAGAGGAGTTATGGTTGTTGGTTGTAGACTCTCGTACTTCCTTGCGCAGGGGCCATGCTAATGTTCTCTGTACCGTCAGTTTGTGCACAGGTGCTGCTGAAGCTAGCTGCTTACCTGTAATTCTTGATTTCACTTGAAAGAGCCTATCTGGTTTTTGTAAAGTGAACTCTGCTTCCATTTCTTATGTCTCAAGAAAAAGAGGGTCTAGTTCTAAACTTTGTAATGTATGTAAAATGAGAGTTGAAAGACAGAACTGGGCCTAAGAAGGAGACTGAAAAAATACCACAGGAAAAATGCCAGTGAGCAGGTTACACAGATGTGAGCACATGTGCGTATATGTCCATGTACCCACACATACACACAGAGTTTTCTTTTCTCAGTTACTATTCTGATCACATATTAAACGAAACAGTGCTTTGAGGAAAAGACTTGACTAATAACACTGAAATGCCCTATAAATATTCACAATGGGCTGCAAGCTAGGTGCTGGTCCATCCCACCTAGTATTTTATTTCCCCTGTGACTCCTTTTCAGTGCAAGGAAAAAGATACTTGACTGAACAGACAGGATCAGCATGATACAGGTTCTGGTAAGAGATGCATAAAAGAGTGTTGCCTTGAGAACAAAGTCATACCTCACTGCAATTTCAAAATATTTTTAAACATTCTGTAATTTTGGTCAGTGTGTGGTTTCATATTTGCAGTTATAAAGCATTATATTTATGCATAATTTGGAGACTCAACATTTAGTGAGACTGGGGCTTATCTTAAGACATCGACAGCATTTTAGAAAGCGTATGTGTGTGAAAGCTTATGTGTGTGTAGGGAGCAAGGACATTTAAGGGATGGGTTTCTGAAGACCTAGCATAGCTTAAAATTATCATAATTCAAGAGAATTTCTTAGAAGAATAAATATAAGCAGTGTATGCCTCCTTCAAATGCACATATATTCACGTTTCTAGCATATTTTAAAAATCATTTTTCTTTTCTCAGAATATTTTCTAAGATATATGCTGTGATCTAATATTAACATTATGGACAATCAGGATGGTTCAGTCATAGTTTGTATCAGTTAGAGTCCATTTGGAAGACAAAATCCACTGAGTGATTTGAACAAGGAAAGCTGTAATAAAGAATTAGCCATGACAAGGGACTATCGTTACTAAGAGTTGGCTAATAATAGAAAATTCTAAAAAATACAGGATCAGATGATGTAAAGAGGAGCCCCTATCCCTAGGGGTGAGATAAAGCACTCAAGGAGGAACTGCCTCTTCAAAGCTGACATGCAGATCTTAAAAGACACAGCCCAGCTGTGGCTTGCTGAATGACAGATAAATCGTTGTGTTGAGGCTCTGGAGGAATTTGCTAGAAATCTGTCCCTTGGAACTTGTCAGGAACCTCCCTCCGAGGGGGCTGGGGAGTGCTCTCGCCATGATGTCTTCAGTTACAGATGGCCTCAGGCAGATGACCGCGGAAGCTTCTGACTTTGGGTGCAGCCCCCACTGCACTTGCGCGTGATGGAGCCAGGTGTTCTGGAAGCTTCTATGCTGCCAGTGCAAGTTCGTGCCCCTGGATAAGCTGCCTCTGCTGCAGGAGCCAGCCTGGGAGCACCCCAGAACCAAGAAGGAAAGGCTTTTTCCCATGCTGTGTTCTTCCTGTAGTCTCTCGACAAATGTTCACATCATGCCAGCTAGCAAAGGAAGAAGTACTTAAAGGGTCCTTCTGTTTTTCACGGAGCAGGTGATGCAGGGTGCATTTGAATCCAGCAGACAATAAGTTGGTAACAGGCACAGCCTTTGTCTCAATATTTTATTGCCTTAAAATTTTACGACCAAATGATTCCAGGATTTTTTTTTTTTTTTTAACTCCCTAGTACTAAGCACCATTATGGCCACTTAATCACTTGAAAAATAAAGACTATAAAAAGATTTTAAATCATGCTGATGGTAAACGTTAAAATGATGACATAACATGCACCCTGAATCGTATACAAAACACAAAAATGTGTTTCTTACATA
Source organism: Bison bison bison (assembly GCF_000754665.1). NCBI lineage: Eukaryota > Metazoa > Chordata > Mammalia > Artiodactyla > Bovidae > Bison > Bison bison. The sequence continues at coordinate 17,576,473 of NW_011495082.1, forward strand.
GGAAGAGTATTTACCAATTCAAGGAGGTGGGAGGGAGGTTCAAGAGGAAGGGGACTTAGGTATACCTATGACCGATTCATGTCGATATATGGAAGAAACCAGCACAATATTGTAAAGCAATTACCCTTCAATTAAAAATAAATTAAAAAAAGGAGTATTTAATGATTCAAATGAATTTATAATTCAGCCAGCTCATCATCTTAGAAAGTAAGCAATTTGTGAGGTATTTAATTTTTTATATTCATATTATTTTCTACTTTGCATAAAATGAGTTATAAATATATTTTTAATCACATTATTTCAAATTTTCTAAGTCAAGTTCATGTAAACTGTGCTTGGTTGAACCATTATCTTACTTTTTGCTATAGGGAGAACAGACAGTGCAGAATGATCACTTTAAAGCTGTCACCACTATAAGGGAAAAAAATTTGCTCATTCTTCCAGTGATGATTCAGTCATTTTCCAACATCCTAAAATTGTTCATTCAACCTGTGCTTGACTCATTCTCAATGCAGAGTTAAAATTGTATTTTGAGGGGAATTTCCTCAACATTTTAGCCATTTCACTTTTCGGAGTTGTACATTATTTTTAGAGAACAGTAATTTGGTGTTCTGGTCCCAGAGCCCAGCATCTGTATCCAAACCTCTAATTTGAATTAGTCACTCTGTAAAATTCTGCATGTCGTTTAGGTCTTCTCTTTATCTTCTCAACCTCTGAATAAGAGGCACAATTTTCACTGATCATGCGGAAACCAATATCACTATTTTTAAAAAATGTCTTCACAGCTAGGAAAAATAGGCTTAAGTTGTATTTTATGAGCATTTTTCTTCAAGTTGAGTTTTCTTTCCGTAAAACCAGTGCTAATCCTACAAGGAGAAAAGCATTTTCCAAGATGGGCACTCAGTCGACATTCCTGGCTTGCGAAAAACAATGATTTCATGTAAGAGGCTGCCAGGTATGCCGTTGGGCTTTATATTAATTTGTGAGACATTCCTTTCATTATGTTCCCCGTTCAAAAATTATACACATTTGAATCAAAGCCCAATGACAGTGTCTAGTAACTGGAAAATGTTTATTTCTCCTTGGAAATCTTACCTGCTTAATTACCCAATCTTTTGGGAACACAGCCAAAGCCTGGAGTGAGTCTTTTGTTATAGGAAGAAAAGAGGAGAATAATTTGGTGCCGAGGGGAAGCAGGTCCCTTACAGCTCTCGTGGGCCCTCTTGTCATGTTTGGAGTTCCCTTGCAAGGCGGCCGTTGTCATGTGGTTCTGTGTCATTAGAGTTCACATCATAGGATAATCCCCAGATAAATCCCCTGTACTACCCTACTTTTTTTTCTTCTGCTCGAAGATTTTCATCTCCAACTTGTTCTGACTTGTTCATATTCTGGGAGTAATGGGGTGAAGTTAATATAAGACAGTTAACTCTCTCAATTACTCAGAGGCTAATTATCCAGGCTATTGATTGCACAGTCCAGCCTCTGCTTTTCCTGCCTTTTAAAGGGTGGTTGACTGCCCCTTAGCACTGAAACCAGACAAGAGTAGGGGGTGGAGAGGTAAAGTCATAAAATTCAAATCTATCTATTTTGCAGCTTATTAGCACTAGCTAAGAGCTTAGGTGATTGGCAAAAGTGTGGTTTGGAGACACCTATATATTTAATTTAGCCTTACTTTTCCTTGTCATCTCTTACCATGGATAATTGAGTTGGCTGCATTATCTTATGTTCATATGGTTAATTCTCAGAAGTTGGGTTTTTATTGCTTTGGAGCAGTGACTTAATTGGTACTTAAGACATCTGAAGGAGGTAGGGTTAGCTATACAAATTTCATTTTTTTTTTTAAATAAAGAAACCGAGACTAAGTATTCAAACTGAAAAATGGCAGGTGGAATTGTGGGCTAGAGGTGGAATTGTGGGCTAAAGTGCTTTTTCACTCTTTGGTCTGAGTTCATGGATACACAGATATGGAAGAATCACCTCTTGATAAGTCTTCTTATCTAGTGGTTCCCAGCAGTGGTTTGTGAGTCTGGTATAATACAGCCATGAGGAATTATGGTTTAAGAGTTGGCTTGGGATGTCTCTCAGTTGTACTACTTAGGGCTGGTAGAGCTTGATATATATATTTCACTTTGCCAAATGTATGAAATACAATAAATGCTCAATAAAGAGCCTTGGACTACAAAGAAGGCTGTGTACTGAATAATTGATGCTTTAGAACTTTGGTGCTGGAGAAGACTCTTGAGAGTCCCTTGGACAGCAAAGAGATTGCACCAGTCAATCTGAAAGGAAATCAACCCTGAATATTCATTGGAAGGACATCAACATTCATTCGTGGCCGAAGCTCCAATACAGCACCTGACGAGAAGAGCCAACTCAAGGGAAAAGATTCTGATGCTGGGAAAGACTGAAGGCAAAAGGGGAAGGAAGCAGCAGAGGATGAAGTGGTTGGACGGCATCACCGATTCAATGGACATGAGTTTGAGCAAACTCTGGAAGATAGTGAAGGACAGGGAAGCCTGGCGTTTTGTAGTCCATGGGGTTGCAAGGGGTTGGACACAATTTAGCGATTGAACAGCAACAATACAGATTATCTGTCTGTTCATGCTGCTCAACAACAACAATAAAGAGCCATTTTAATTCAATTTGTAGTAAATATAGTTTTAGTGGGAAGAGTACAAATAATAAAATCTCTGAGTTATTTTTAATATTTCAAGAATAAATGGAACTATACATTTACCATTGGCAAGACCACGAGTTGATTCATGAATGCAGGCTTATGTCATAATTTTGGAGAAGGCAATGGCACCCCACTCCAGTACTCTTGCCCGGAAAATCCCATGGATGGAGGAGCCTGGTAGGCTGCAGTTCATGGGGTTGCTAAGAGTCGGATACGACTGAGCGACTTCACTTTCACTTTTCACTTTCATGCATTGGAGAAGGAAATGTCAACCCACTCCAGTGTTCTTGCCTGGAGAATCCCAGGGACGGGGGAGCCTGGTGGGCTGCCGTCTATGGGGTCACACAGAGTCGGATACGACTCAAGTGACTTAGCAGCAGCAGCATGTAGTAATTTAATCTCAAATTATGGTTTATGAGGTTGTCCCTAGTACAGTTCCCTTACTTTATAACTGCAAAAACATAGGCTCAAAGAGCACAACTGTTTTTTTCTTTTCTTTTTTTTTTTGAGTTTACCCAACAGTTAAGGGAAGAGATGCCAATGGGATGAAGATGTAGGACCAGTGGCTCCCAGCTCAACCTTTTCCCCACGATTGTACTGATGTTAGATCATCAATGACTTAATCCCTAGGATCAGGAATTGACCTCCACTTACCTTTCCCTCACTGTCCTACTCAGTCCTCAGTGCCTGTGTTCTTAATTTCTGAATAGAAAATGAGACAAAAGAGTAGCTTTTGTGAACTTTATGAGCTAAGAGGCCTGGGAGAAAAAGTGATGGCAGCTGTAGTCAAACAAAATGCAGTGGAATGGAGTGGAAATAATGTAACGCAAGCCTTTTAAAAATAGACACACCATCTCCATATTCTTTCTTTTTCTACTGGCTGGGTGTAGAGAATCACAAAGCCCTTTGGGGTAGAAGACCTAAAAAGTAGGTGGATCCTGAATTCCTGAATCACTGCACGGAAGAAAACAGCTCTCTGCACAGGATTATCAGCATTGAATAGCAAAGTGAATGAGAAACTTCTGTCATTATAAGCTAATGGCATTTGGGGGCATACTAATATTTGCCTATTGGGGGCATAATAATATTTGCATTGTTTTTCATAATAAATGTAATAAACTGTCCATCTCTGAACCATAATATATATGTACATAGGTATTATGCTGCTAAGTCACTTCAGTCGTGTCCGACTCTGTGCTACCCCATAGACGGCAGCCCACCTGGCTCCCGCTCCCTGGAATTCTCCAGGCAAGAACACTGGAGTGGGTTGCCATTTCCTTCTCCAGTGCATGAAAAGAAAAACGTGAAAGTGAAGTCGCTCAGTTGTGTCTGACTCTTCTCGACCCCATGGACTGCAGCCTATCAGGCTCCTCCATCCATGGGATTTTCCAGGCAAGAGTACTGGAGTGGGGTGCCATTGCCTTCTCTGACATGCTATGCTATGCTATGCTATGCTAAGTTGCTTCAGTTGTGTCCGACTCTGTGAGGCCCCATAGACGGCAGCCCACCAGGCTCCGCTCCCTGGAATTCTACAGGCAAGAACACTGGAGTGGGTTGCCATTTCCTTCTCCAGTGCATGAAAATGAAAAGTGAAAGTGAAGTTGCTCAGTCATGTCGGACTCTTAGCGACCCCATGGACTGCAGCCCACCAGGCTCCTCCATCCATGGGATTTTCCAGGCAAGAGTACTGGAGTGGGGTGCCATTGCCTTCTCCGACATTGGTATTATATTTTCTTACAAAAAAGAAATCTGAGTTTGGCATAAATATTTATTTTGAAGAGGCTTCTTATAGTTGATTGATAAATAATTCACATTAATACTATCAGTAGTATTGAAATATACATTTTCATTCTTCCTAAATAATGTAATGTCAAACAAAACAAATTACATTTCAATTATTTGGGCTGAAAACAATAGTGAGCAGAGCATGCAGCAGCGCTCATACTAATGCAAGAATGCATAAAGTCAAACAGGCAGCAATAATCTAGCATACTTTTAATAAGTATAATATCTTTTATTTGACACAGCAAAAGGCCATCAGTGCTATGAAATTTATGTGGATTTCTGTGACTAATATTTCTTTTTCATAGTGAAATCAAATTTGTGATTTCCTCTTTTCTCTATCACTTGATCAGTGTTTTAAAACTGTGTTAATGTTTGCAGTTCCTCCTATTACCAGTCACGATCTAATCATCATATATTCACACTTAGAGATGTGAGTAAACTTTATAAGAAAAAGTTCTTCATTTGACTGTCAGCATACTCTGGATTTGTCTTCAGTGCTTTAGCTGAAACCTAATGCCAGCGCTTCATGACTCTCTCTTCCTGCCATCTTATTTATTCCCTGCCATGCTGCTTTTCATTTCAGAGATTCTTTATGATCATCACCAGGGGCTCCTTTCCCAGAAGTTCCAGTCTTAAAGGACTGAGGTGTAGAGCTGACTTAAGCTAAGAGTCTCTGTGTCAAGAGCTGATGGGTGCTCCTGTTAAATCATTCTGCTAGATTGAGACTGACAAACCATTTCTTAGCAGGGCGGCTTTCGGATTCCTTGGCCATAAGTGAACAATTGTGTCAGCTGCTCTGCCCAGTAAAGTTGCATGCAGCATAATCTGAGACGGAATTCTACTTTTCACTCAGAGTCAGTTGCAGCTTGCCCCTCGTAGTGGGCAGTAATCCGCCTGCGCAACTGGAGGGAGCAAAACAGCTCTGGATCTGTGTTGAATTTAGTGAACTGACATCAATGAACAGAATTCTTGATGGTAGATTTTATGTGATTTTCAGCGTATAAGCAGACTTGAGCACCTAAATTCTGAGTAAGACATGGGCATTAGAGTCCCCTAGGATAGGAATAAACAGACGATGTTTGCATGTGCTTTCTTAGGTCCATAGCCTCTTGTGGGGGATCCTTTTCTTTCCCTCCCTCCTTCCCTTTCTCTCCATTCCTCCATTCCTTTTTTCCTTTTAAATGGGAGCAGCTGAATAAGGCTTGTGGAATTGTGAGAATACGTGGGTGGACCTACCTCATGTTGATTCTTTCTGTACACAGTTTCCTTCCATTTCTCTGATACAACAGAACATGCTCGCCTTCAAAACCGATTCTGAGAGGTGGCCAGTTCAATTTTTTGGCGAAATAAAACGTTCCCCACTTGAGCTTCTTCCCAAATGTATCTTATTCCCCCTCTCAGTTTTATCTTTTTTCATTGAACACTATCTTTTACCTCCCCCAACCCTCTAACTGGAGATGGTTTTTTAGATCTCACAAACAGAAGTTTAGATTAAAATGCAAATATCTCAGGGAAAGTCATCTCAACTTAGAATCATTTGTGTTGGGAGTCAGAAATTGCTGTCAGCCTTTGACCTGAAGCAAAGAGCAAGGCGAGTTTGAGGTATGTGCCTATGTTTTAATGTATGTGGTGGTTGGGTGGGGTTATGGAGTCTGGGGGTAATTCATAATTTAGGAGGATTAGACACCACAGAAAGAAGCTGGGCTTAGATTTCCAGCTTCATCTTTTTGCCCGAGGTCAGCTCTGTTCCTCAACTATGTGGATGCAAATAAAATAGAGAGGCATTGAAAATAAGCTATTGGTGCAATTTACTTTTCCATATGCCTGTGTGATGTGGTTCTCTATCAAGTTACAGGTCTAATAAGAAATTGCCTCTGCAACTATGGAGTGTGTACCAGTGTTTTGGAATAATCCTGCTGAGAATGCAGGAAAAATACAAGCAATGGACAGAGTGTTAAGTTTTCTGTTGTGGGTGGGGGAGGCAAGCCTACTCCATTCCTGCTGACAGGACTCTGGCTCAGAAATAATTATTGACAACATCCCTTTTGTATCAAATACAATGAATAATTTTTTTTCAGTATAAATGCCATAATAAACTTGCTCCGTGAAGAAAGAACCCAGAGATGAATAAAGCTTGGCGTTCCCTGGTTTATACTCAGAGAACAGCCATTCATTGTGTTTTCATTCTCCTGCTGCAAAGTTAAATATGCAAGTTTATCTTTTAAAATTGCTCAGGAAATGACAGTGAATTGCAAAAGATAGCACAAAAACATGGAGGGGAGAAAATAGAGGAAATACTATTTTTTACTAATCAACCGAAATGTCTTGTTTCCCCCCATTGGAAACAAACTAAAATATATAAAATTTTTCCTTGACATACACCTTTATTAATGATCAATAATTTGATACCTTGTCTGTTTGTGTTTTTAATACTCAGTTCAATTTCTGGTAGTTTTGCCGTCCTAAGTCTGAGCCTGTTGTCATCATTCAGCTAAGGTGGTGGAAGATAAATTTTGCTTTGCCCACGGGTCTAACAAACCTTCCTTCCCTAGTTATCTATCAAAAGACTAAAGACAATCAGTGGCTTTTTTGTTTGTTTGTTTGTTATTGAGAAAAATTTGTAATGGGAAAAGTGACAATTCTGGAAAGAACAATTAATATATTTACTACTTTATTCAATTAGACCTACGGTTTCCTGATGGGCACCCATGGTGTGTATTAACACTCTAAAATTAACATCAAAGACACACAAGACCCCCAAGAAATAGTTTCTGCAACAACAAAAGCAAGAAAAAAATGAGCAAAGAAACAAAATGTGACCTGAGGAGACCCCTCAGTTTGAAACTAGTATGTTAGGAGTATGAAAATGAGAGTGAAGTAGCTCAGTTGTGTCCGACTCTTTGTGACCCCGAGGGCTGTAGCCCACCAGGCTCCTCTGTCCATGGGATTCTCCAGGCACGAATACTGGAGTGGGTTGCCATTTCCTTCTCCAGGGGATCTTTCCGACCCAGGGATCGAACCCAGGGATCGAAGCAGGGATCGGACCCGGGTCTCCCGCATTGGAGGCAGACACTTTAACCTCTGAGCCACCAGGGAAGCCCTATGTTAGGAGTATGTCCAGTTTCAAATCATACCAGGTAGGATATGTACAGAATTCCACTGGAGGAACATCATCCAAACTGAACTTTAGCACTCTGCTTATTCTTTTTCTCTGAAATGCAGTACGAATAGACTCATCTTTGTTATACTCTTTAAATAATTATTAGGCTTAATTGCCACAGTTCATAGAAATTTTAAAATTAGCAAGTGGTGCTTATCTCTCTGCTGTGCTCAGTGTTAATAAAACATGCTGCTCCATAAACACATTTCACATCATATTTGTCCATGATTATTTCATTGTTTTTCCAAGTACAGATGCCAAGAGACAAAGTGTTGCCGAATCCCTGTAATTACCAGCATTCCTCTCCATTTGGGGCCTCGAAGTATGTAGTCAATCTCTATTGTCTTCTGCCTTCGTTTTGAATCTGTCCCCAGTGCAGGAATGTCAAAAACACCATTTAGCTACACAGCCTGCTCAGTTTAAAAAAGGGAAAATCACATTCAAGCTACTAATTAAGAAAAGAAGAGAAGTGAGCTATGAATAAAAAGCACTGCCTTCTAAAAAGGCTTTAAAAGGGAACGTGCAACTATGCTGCATTCAGAAAAGGAATGATTCTTAGTTATCAAAGCTAAATTCTAATACAGCAGTTAGAAGCACAATTTTACTAACTCCTTAATATTTTAAAAGCATCCAAGTGAATGAGAATTCAGGTAATGTTCATTCCTTTTCTACCTTTAAAGGGGAGCTTAATTAATTTTTTTTCAGTTATCAGACACTTCTTTTCTAGAAGCTGCTTCTAGCCCTTTAAGATCATTTTGACAGTTTTAAAAAATATGCATTCCTTTGAAAAAAACTATACCAGTGTCCTTTGACGCACAGATGTTTGGCAATATTGTTAATAGAATTGTCTGTGTGATATAATAATTTTTCCAAATGATTTATTTCAGCAGCTGCTTAGAACTATTTAGAATAAACTGTGGTTGAGTACCATAGACATAGGGCGAATGATTTAGGTGGTTGGATAAGTGGCAAGCAGTGAAAAAGCCTCCCTTCATTTAATGTTATTCTACAGAACTGTTCCTACAAGCAGGTGATTAAAAATACCAGGTGTAAATGTGGAGTAGAATCTAAGTCGGCTGAATAACTGCATCTACCTTGAGAGCAGAAAATGTGTCATATGCTGCTCTCTCACAATTCTTCATTACTCTAATATCTATATATTGATTGATCAAGAATATGAAAAGATCAATATGTTCAGCCATACTTTATGGATTCTTGCCTAACTGTGCAGGAAGAAATACAGTTATACTAAACTCTTTGGACATGTTATGCTTCTTTGTGTTCCCCCCACGAGGCTTTGAACATGGTGGTCTAGACAGTTGCCCTCTTCCCACTCCTATTCTCCCAGAAATAAGACACCCATTAAAGTCCATCAGTAGTTCACCATGTTTAGGATCTCACTTTCTTCTATCTCAGGACCTAGGTCTGGGGGCACTTACATAGGCAGACCACTAGATGCTGCTAGTATTCTTTTTATTGTTCAGTATTCTGCAAAGAAGTCTTCCTTCCCAGGGTGAGAGTCCTCAGACATTGAAGTCTGTCTTCTCAAATTGGAGCCATTTGGCTTCCAGCCTGAGGAGGAGCTTCAGACTCTTTCTTATCTTGGGTAGGAGAAATTTGAGAAGGTTCAGTTTTTGACACCATCAAATGATCTTACAGGGTATTATCCCAAGACTTAGTCCTTACCCTAATTCTGTGTTTCCCTCATGCCTGCATCTCTGCCTTGGGCCTAATGCAGCGTCCCTGAAGAACTGGATTCTGGGCACTTTTCACTCTCCCTTTTTCCTTTACCCTGAAAGACAGGAGTTTTACTTCTCAGCTTGATTTTGACCACTGGGTCCCAGCCACCTTTTGAGAAATTGCTCTGCCTTTCAGTTGCTGATAAGTATTTGAATTTCCTGGTGGTTAAATTACATGTTCTATGCACACATTCAAAGTTAGTTCAGATGGAAAGGCATTATGGCTTCTCTTTGGCGTCCAAAGCAATACACGAGTTTCAAGTGTTAATCTGGCTACCTGGGAGAGTGTCCTTTTCTTTTCTGTAACCACTGCTTATCCTCTACCAACCTATTTAATAGAAAAAATAGAAGGAGGCAATGTTCTTAGATATAGGAGATTGTTCTTTGCTCAAGGTTATATGAGAAGTATTCCCCTTTCTTATAAAAACATTAAAATTTTTATTTTGGGTCTTACTTGAGTGAGTCATGTTTCCCAAAAATTAAAACTTTAGTGTGTTTCTTAAAATGAGATATTATCTTCTAAAATAGTAACATTTTGAGGTTATTTTAATGTATTTTTGTTTTTGAAACTTCAAAAAGAAATTGAAATAAAGGTAACTCCAAAACTTCAATTATCTTTGTTATTGTATGATACTTTTATTTTTAAAATATCTAGACCTTTAAATTATGTACCTGTACTCTACTAAACCATTGATAAGCAGTATCTCTTTTAAACCACATTACCTTATTAGGTAGGAACAATTATTTACTTCATCTTTCAGTTGAGAAAATACAGTGGTCACCTTCGTTGCTCAGTGTCTTGCAGTTGTTAAGCAGTGGGTCATGAATTCAAATACAGGTTTGATATTGGAGTTCAGTCTGTTAATGTGATATATACCCCTTATTCTACTGTATTGATCAAATTTGTTTGGAAGAATTAGAATAGGTCATAACCCTTTATTTAAATATATTTCTGTGAAAAATTATGAAAAATGAGCTTTGTTGAATTATATTCTTTAAATATAAACTTATTCTTTCTATGTGGGGTCAGGCCGTTACATAGTCTCTTCTCATACATTTTTCATTGGAACTACTTGCTATGAAATGTCTATGAAGTTCCTAAAGCAAAAATCCATCTTTAAAGAAATGTTCATATGATGTTGGCAAAGTTGTTTTTTCACATTGGATTTCTGACTTCCTCAGGGATCTGAGTTTTGTTTAGATGAGTGGTGGAGCTTCAATCAGGCAGATTGATCACCTTTCACGTGTGATGCTTGCTGTCTGTCATTTGGGGGAAATACACAGATCCATTTTGTTCAACGTGGTCTCTAAGGGACAAGTTTGATATGGAAAACATTGAAAAATAATTGGGTGTAGTAATATTTATGGCTTTTAAAAATGTATTCTCTGTAATAGTTGGGTTTGATCTAAAGAGCTCATAGAGAGGGTTTTCCCCCTAATTCTGATGATACCGATTATTTTTATAATTGCTTAGTTAAGAGGAAAGATAAATCAAGTTCTTATAGCTCAAAAAAAATAATGATAACTTTGAAATGTATTTTCTATCTGTGCAACAGCTCCATGGGCTATGAAGATAGGAGCACATCCTTCTGCAGCAAATGCTGAGTTTTATTGGGTGGAAAGGGATTGCCTCATATCACTGGTTGGAAAAAGATGACTCAGATGTGGGTGCTACTCTTAAGAATCTTTTTTTCTTTTTTGAGTAAAAGAGGCAAGCCATACATAGAATTTGAGGCAGAAAAATGCTATGTTCCATGATACTTAACATACTGTGGTGTCAGAAAGAGGACATATTTCCTACCTGAGATGATTTTGCAAAATGTTATCAGTGGTTTTGGACAAGGCTTTAATAAATATTTAAAATGCATGCATCCTTGTTGCAAATAACTTAGAGAAAAAATATCGTACATAGCAGGCACTATGGTGATAGATTTTAAAGACTGATGATGTATTTCAGTATTTCTGTCTTATTTGGTGAAATCTGAGCCTGATTTCTTAAATTTATATTAATCAATGTAGCTTGGTTGTCCACAGTAGATATCAAGAATCAGGCTCTATGTTTCAACTTAACATTAACTTATAATAATGTTGTTAATGATCTTTGTGTCTCAGTTATTTTATTTCTAGATGTGGGATACAGTTATTCCTCAAAATCTCAGAGAGAAAATTGTGACACTTTATAGGCAAAAGTTAAGATGAATTGTTCACATGGGAAGAAAATCTACCAGGGGAGAATGTTTAGGAGGTGGGTGGAAGGGCAAAAAGAGAAGTAAGGTGATTAAAACAAACGGTTGGAATAGACAGAGAAAGAGGGCAGAATAAAAGTTGTTCTCAGAAGAATTAAAGAGGAAGGGGAAAAGTTAGAGTTTCTTAGGGGTGGAAGACAGATCCCATCTTTCAAAGGACAATCAGTTAGGATATGACCAATAAAATATATGCAGTTCCTACATGAGTATCATGTTTTAGAGGCTTGATTATGAAGTTAAGAGGATGACCCTGGAGTTTTCAGTGATTCAAATACCAAATGTAAAAACCATAACTTTAGTCAAAATGATATGAATTATTACTTTCAAATTGATGCCTGGAAAAAAAATTAAAGCACTATTTATTTAAGGGACTACTTTTAAGCAGACAAAGAAAGAAATAAAAAAAATACATTTATAAATTATATAATTTCTAGACATCTTTTAATTGTTATAAAGATAGTAAATATTTTACAGTTTTCTAAATATAAAAGTGGTTGATTTCAAATGTGCAAGACTTAGCTCCCACATAAATAGTGAGGCTCTTCCATTTAAAAAGAAAGAGAGCAAAGAAGATAGTCAGTTTACATATTGAGATAAAGCATTTGAAAAAATAAGTAATACATACTTTAGGAAAGAAGCTGGTCACAGTATAACAAAAGGATTGTCAGAGAATACTTACGATAGGTCAAATCCATTTCACAAGAAGCAAATAAGAAACTTTCCTGATACTGACAAAAGCCTGGGAAGAGGAAAGAATCCTTGGTTTCTAATCTTGGCCACCTAGCTGAATCATGACAAGCGTTCCCTTCATCCCTCTGAGTCATCTCTAAGGGGGAAGGGCAAGAGGACATTAACCTCAAATATCTGGTTCGAAAGCTTGCTACTCAAAAGATGTCCTCTAAATGGAAGGAAGGCAGTCTGTAAATATAGCAGTAATACTGCTGAAATTTGCCATTACTTTTCAAAAACATCTTTGTTAAAATATAATTCGTATATCATACAATTGACCAACTTATACATTTTTTTTTAGTGTAGTCACAGACTTATGCAACCATCTCCATCATAGCTTTTAGAACACTCCTTATTTTCCAGCCACCCTCTCTTTCAGTGCCATACCTGGACGGCCACTATTATCTTTCTGTTGTTTTGCTTATTTTGAACATTTTATGTGGATGGAATCCCGCAACATTTGGTCTTCGGTGACTGGCTTCTCTAAACTAGCAAAATGTTTTCAGCGTTCAGCTCTGATGTGGCATGCAGCAGTAGGTTTTCCTTTTTTGTACGGAGAGGCCACATTTTGTTCCTTCATCCGTTGATGGATGTTCAATTAGTTTCTACTTCTTGGCTATTATCAACAATGCTTTAGTGGACATTCCTGTCCAAATTTTTGCATGTAAATATGATTTTATTTTCATAATTACTTTTTGTATTAGAATTTTTAAAATTATCTGACTAGCTTAAGTCAGATAGATTAAAAAGTAGGACAAAGACAAATAAAGTTGATAAACAGTCTACATTTACATTTAAGAATTATCTGGTTCCTGCATTGTCCTTTAAGAAAAATAGTTTCTCCAGAAGAAAATTTACAAAGACATGAAATAGTTATAAATGTAGGCATTTTTTGGAACTACTTAAAGGCTAGACATTACTCTAAGTTTATGGTATTTGTTATTGTGACTCTGGACTGGAAAATGATGTTGAGGTTGAATTCTATCATGGAGGGGACAGGTAGTGTAATTAAAAAGTGTTTTGCCAGTAAAGGAAAACTTCTGTCTCTGATTTGAGAGCATTTGAATTTGTTACACTCGATAATCTCTGTTGTAGAGCTCATCTTGTAGAGATCATCTGGCATTGTGTCTTTTAGGGAAATTTGGTCTCCCCAACACGAGGTGAATTTTCAGCATATGGTACCTCCCTTTGGAGCACATTAACTGGGAGTGGAGAGCTGTGGGCACACATTTTTTTGTCACTGAGTGATTAGTCAACACATACATGGTAGTGATTGCTATAAATAAAAATAATAAAAAGGAATAGCCATATTCTGTTTAGATGTGGAAGACATATTGTTAGAAAAAGGTTAAAAAGATGATTTATATAGCTAAGGATATACTTAATAAATGGATTACTAAGTTTATGGCTTTTTAAAGTCAAGGAAACAACTGAATGTTCTAATTCCAACATGAATCTGGCTTGAATTTAAAGCTAAATGCTGTGATGCTTGGAAAATCTCTGAAAATTTTTTTTTTTTTAAACCCTCATTTAGGAAACAAATATTGGTCTTACCTTTTCATGCTTCTTGCAGATTTAGGCTTTATTTCCAGATAATTAAAATCACACAAAATTCACTAGCATGCTGAGAACTTCCTGGAGAAGTCCTAATAAACCAATAAACACATTTGAATGTAAAGCAAAACTATGAAAGGCACCAGAAGTCAAATTTGGAAGATCTAAATGCTTTTAATGGAACTGGGTTTTGAGTAGGTAAATTTACTGTAACTTTTGTAATTCTAAGCACGAGGTAATTTAATTGTCTTTGGTCTTCATTTGTCAACTGTTCTCAGACATAGAAAGTATTTAGATAATAATGATTGTTTCTTAGCAATTCATTTTTCCTTAATATTTTTTTTCAGGGGGAAGGAAGTATGGAGCTGTTTGCAGCAAATCAGTAAGGAATGCATGGAATGACACAATTTGTTGTATTTTAGAGCTTTGATAGAGTATGTAAGTCTAATAAAAATAATAGTAGTTTGCATACTGGTTTCTTTTACCAAGTAAGTTCAGTTCAGTTCAGTCACTTAGTTGTGTCTGACTCTTTCTCACCCCATGGACTGTAGCATACCAGGCTTCCCTGTCCATCACCAACTCCTAGAGCTTACTCAAACTCATGTCCATCGAGTGGGTGATGCCATCCAACCATCTCATCCTCTGTCGTCCCCTTCTCCTCCTGCCCTCAATCTTTCCCAGCATCAGGGTCTTTTCAGATGAGTCATTTCCTCTCATCAGGTGGCAAAATGATTGAGTTTCAGCTTCAGCATCAGGCCTTCCAATGAATATTCGGGACTGATCTCCTTTAGGATGGACTGGTTGGATCTCCTTGCAGTCCAAGGGACTCTCAAGAGTCTTCTCCAACACCACAGTTCAAAAGCATCAATTCTTTGGCTCTCAGACTTGTTTATGGTCCAACTCTCACATCCATACATGACCACTGAAAAAACCATAGTTTTGACTAGACGGACCTTTGTTGGCAAAGTAATGTCTCTGCTTTTTAATAGGCTGTCTAGGTTGGTCATAGGTTTTCTTCCAAGGAGCAGGCATCTTTTAATTTCATGGCTGCCATCACCATCTGCAGTGATTTTGGAGCCCCCCAAAATAAAATATTCACTATTTCCATTGTTTACCCATTTATTTGCCCTGTAGTGATGGGACTGGATGCCATGATGTTAGTTTTTTGAATAATGAATTTTAAGCCAACTTTTTCACTCTTCTCTTTCACTTTTCCTCAAGAAGCTCTTTAGTTCCTCTTCATATTCTGCCATAAGGGTGGTGTCATCTGCATATGAGCATAAAATAAGCATATAATCTTATTTTTTCACTTTTTAAATTTCTACTTTTTATTTTGATTGCCTGATTTTATGGATTTATATTCTAGTGATGTATCTAACTTGTTCCATATGCATTAGTATAATGATAATCATAGCTGGAATTTCTACCTCGTGTTGACTACAAGTTTGGCACTAAGTACTTTCAAATATATTATTACAATGCTTATCATCAAAACAAGCTATAATGGAGATCGGTTTTTCTCATATAAGGAACTGAAGATACAGAAAAGTTAATCATCATATTGTCAGAATATTGAACTCAGGTCGTGTGATTTCAGAGTTAATATGTTAAAAATTTGTATATGCATTTGGTTTTGTGTATGTTAATATAATAAGCAGTCGATTTTTTTGTGGATATAAAAATTAACCTTAGATATAGATTCACTTATTTGCCACATTTGCATGTTTGTGCATGTAATGCACCTTTTCCTTAAAATTATTTGCCTATTTGAAAAATAACAAGCATTAAGGTCACCTGTAAAGTACATGGTTATTCTGATTTTACCTGAGGCAGAGGAAACCACTAAAGGAAAATGCACAATTCTATACCAGCCTTGCCAGCACCAAAGTTGGATCTGGGAGTGAATTTAATACTCCCAATCCTGTTCAAAACATGGCACTTCCTTCTAGGAATTAAATACAGCATCCTTTAAATTTGTCAAATCTATAGTTATGTTGTCCACATCTTCTAGGAAAATACTAACCTTCATGAGGCAGAGAAAACAAAGATGTGTCATTTAAAAGAATAGGTATTATAATATTTTAAATACAACATAAATGTCATGTCAACATTTTTGAAGGAATAAGGCAAAAATAAATCATTAATAAGGTAAATTCTCCATAGTGCTTCGGCATCAATGTCCTTTAAGTACATTTTTTGTTAAAAGCTCTTCTGAAGAAAATGTCTTTCATGGCTTCAATGTGTAGCTTAAAATTAAACATTATCCCTCCTAATATGAAATTCCTTTTAAAATAACATCGGGAATTCAGATTTCATTTTGTTTTCTTTTATTCCAGGTCAGGATGTAGTGACTTTAGCAATGACGAGAAGAATGTGGCAAGAGGCTGAGTTATACTGTTTGCTTCCGCCTTTGCTGGTCTGATCACACAGGTCAAGCAGGCCCCTTTCTGGCACCCCACTCCAGTACGCTTGCCTGGCAAATCCCATGGACGGAGGAGCCTGGTGGGCTGCAGTCCATGGGGTCAGGAGTCAGACATGACTGAGTGACTTCACTTTCACTTTTCACTTTCCTGCACTGGAGAAGGAAATGGCAACCCACTCCAGTGTTCTTGCCTGGAGAATCCCAGGGACAGGGAAGCCTGGTGGGCTGCCGTCTATGGGGTCTCATAGAGTCGGACATGACTGAAGCGACTTACTAGTACTTACCAGTTAGGTAACCAAGACTCCTAACAATAAGGTTTGGTGATTATATGAATTCAGCAGAATCAGTGTCAAGTCATAATTATAATACGGTGCTGTTTTTAACTCTTCAAGGCATTTTCCTCCCTCTTTTAGGAAAAAAAATAAAGACTTTGATGTGTTGTGATAGACTCCTGGGTATTGATTCAGTCTTAGAAGAAACAAGCCTACTTTAAAATAGAAAGATACCCAGCTGTAACAAAACAACAACGAAGAGAAAACGAGAAAGCAGGTGAATTTAGTCACTCGTCTGTATCTATTTAGGAACCTGTCAAGATGACTTTTTAAAATCTAGTAATTAGGAATAAATCCTCTATCTATATAAAATATACAGTGAGTAAATATTTACACTTAGAGCAGTGAATGGAGTACGCCCAGAAACCTGGGAACAGTTTTCTCAATTGTGATTTGGGATTTAGTGATGATGCTGTAGGAAATATTTTTTTGTGGGACTGGGTGTACCAGTGTGGGGTTTCTCCAGGAATCTTGGTCAAGGAGTTTGATTATGCCATCTGAGACTTCACCAGTGTGTTGCAAATACGCAGCCGTCTTGCTCTGCGTTGAAATGTTGCCATTAAGGTGGATGATCATGGTTCTTAGTGTAGCCATACCATGGAACCAGTTTCCGTTTTACCAAAAATAATAATAATAAAAGTTGAAAATTAAAAACATGATATTTTTATTAACAACGACTGGAATATAAGGTCTCAGGACAAAGGGATTATGACTTGAAACGGTGTTTTGTATAGTTTTGAAAAAAATGTAACTACTCAAATGCAAATATGTGACTGATGTGGTAATTCTTTTATCTGTATTTATGCTCTTTTTCTCTCGTAATGCTTTTAATATTCTGCTCTTTGACACAGCAGGCAGCTGAATTGCAAGAACTTTGTCAAAAGCACTTTGAATATTATTCTGACAACCTTGGTGGCTAGATTTTTTTTTTTTTGGCATTTTAAGGAGACAGGTGAGTAACCTAGAGAGTTAAGGGGGAAAGAAACCCTTTTAGGCAATAGAAGCTACAAGTTGCCAGTCACAAATACCACAATACGTATGAACATTACTTAACCAAAAGTAACTAAGAAAGGAAGAAAGAGAGAAAGGGAGAGAAAATATTTGAATTTGATTCTAATCTCCTATAAACCAGATGACATGCTTTTTAAGGACGGTGAGATCCACAGCTTTGCAGTTCATCTGAATAACAAATATCAATTAGGAGTGCTTCATGAATAATACATTCACGTATTTAAGGTATACAGTGTTAGGAAGCAAGATGTCTGTAGAGGTAGCTGGCAGGTGTTTCTGGTATGTGTGAAGTTACTTAAAATTGGGCTGTTGGAAAACATTATTCTTTTGTAACCATTGATGCATCTTTATTAGGAATTTAGAAAGTACTTACTATGTTGTCTGAACAACTTCCCAACGTGTAAGTTATGTGGCAAAACTTAGATGTGGTCAAAGATATGATGGATTTGAAGGAGACTTTATATCTTTAAAAGAGAAAGATGTTCAATTGTATTGTCAAAGGAGCTATACTTATTTGAATTAATGGTTGCTAACTTTTGCCTGGGGTTTTTTTCCCAGATGTCAACTGAAAGGATAAACATAATCCTCAGTTATTCTCCTTGCATCTGCCAAGCACCCAGGCCAAGTTCAGGTGAATAGCACAGGAGGCTGAGGGGAAAGGAGTCCTGCGGTCCCTTCACCATTCCTGGAAAGCACAATTGAAATGAAGTGGCTCAGCCATGTCCGACTCTTTGCAATCCCATGAACTGTAGTCTGCCCGGCTTCTCTGTCCATGGGGTTTCCCAGGAAGAGTACTGGAGTGGATTGCCATTTCCTTCTCCAGGAAAGCACAGTTAGTGTCACGCTAATGGAAATGGTTTCGTTTTGTTTAGAGTGTTTCTTGAAAATTCCGGCACTAGGAAATATCTATTGTTATGCTTTAGTTGAAAATGGATTTTAAAAAGTATTTTAAATAGTGTTGTATTGATCTTTTTAAAATCACAGCAGAGTACACTGCCCTAAATAACAAACATAACAAAACTCCAGTTTTTATCCGTTGAGATTTTAGATCCCAGTGAGGATGAAGCATCAGGATTCCTTGGTCATCTTTTGAGAGGGCACTGGGGAAGCAAATGTCAGGAGGAAGGGTAATGTCTTTCTAACAGTTGGTACCTGATACTGGCATGATAATGTAATAACATGGACCGAGCATCGGGCTTCACAGGTGTCAGTTGCCATTTGTGAAACAGAGAAGTGTTAAGGTCCTTTCAGGCCCTTTCTGGCAGGTCTCTTCACCACCCAAGAGGGCCACATCTCTGCAGGTTCAATCCTACTCTAAATCTGGGTGATGTTTGTGGATTTTGCAAGAAAATGGTTGGATAAACTCCCTTCCCAAGTGAAAGAAGAAACACCTTCAGTTCATTTTTCCTTTTTACTGCTCTTACTGAAGTGTGTTCTCCTTTGCCCCTCCCTCCCTTTCTTCATCCTTCCGTGTCCTTCCTTCATCTCTTCCTTTCTTTTCTCTTTGCTCCCTCGTTCCCTGGCTTCCTTACCTTTATTTCTGTTTGTGGTCTCAGATGCTTATTAAAATCAATAAAAACTACCAAAACATCTGTTTGAGTTAAGATGCTTATTGGTTTACTTAAAAGTTCAGGTGTTATTCTGGGTTCAGCTAGTAGTTGATCAAAGACACCGTGAGTAGCTAGTTTCTTTCCATTTCTCTACTTTACCTTCTGCAAAGTCACTTCTGAATCCAGACCTGTCTTTAAAGATTATCTTTTTGATAGCTTTCATGGGAAATTAGGAAAAGCTTTTGCTCCAGAATTCATCCTTTCTCATAGCCAGAATGGAACCTGACACAAAGCTGAAATCATTGTTATCCAAGGAAATGGAGTTTGTGATTCGCTGAGGCCAAGGAATTTCAGTTTGGGCTCAGTACCAACCCCATTTTAGGCATGGCCTAAAATGAGGGATGTGATTCACTAGAACGAATATACCTGCTAAACCTATTCTCTAGGGAATTCACTTAGTCCTGAGACTTTAAATTTAACTAAACACTAGTGACTGTATTTTATATTACATAATATATAATAACCAGTAAATTATATAATGTGTGTGTTTATCTCCTGCTGTGTGTATGCATATGTGTATGCATATATGTGTGTATGTATGTGCTTCTGATGCTAAGTCACTTCAGTCATGTCCGACTCTGTGTGACCCCATAGAGGGCAGTCCACCAGGCTCCTCTGTCTGGGATTTTCCAGGCAAGAGTACTGGAGTGGGGTGCCATTGCCTTCTCCAGTGTATGTTTGTGTGTGTGTGTGTGTGTGTGTGTGTGTGTAGGAATGTACGCATGTGTATATGTATGTATGTATGTATATACACATATCTCCAGTATGGGACACTCCTCTTTTATTTTATTTTTTGTGTGTGTGTGTGTGTGCATCCAGTTTCCTGTTCAGCACTTCTACTCTGACGTCTAATTGTTGTCCTTGTTCAGTCGCTAAGTTGTGGCCAGCTCTTTGTGACCTCATGGACTCCAGCACGCCAAGCTCCTCTGTCCTCCACTAGCTCCTGGAGTTTGCTCAAGTTCATGCCCATTGGGTTGGTGATGCCATCCAACCATCTCATCCTCTGCTGTCCTCTAATCCTTTTGTCTTCAATCTTCCTTAGCATCAAGGTCTTTTTCCAGTGAGTCACTTCTTCTCATCAGGTCGCCAAAGTATTGGAGTTTCAGCTTCAGCATCAGTCCTTCCAATGACTATTCAGGGTTGATTTCCTTTAAGATTGACTGGTTGGATCTCCCTGAAGTCCAAGGGACTCTCAAGTCTTCTCTGGCACCACAGGTTAAAAGCATCAGTTCTTCGGTGCTCAACCTTCTTTATGGTCCAACTCTCACATCCATACATGAAAACCATATAGCTTTGACTATATGCACCTTTGACATCGAACAGACCCTTACAGTTTAGCATGTCTCAGACCAAACTCCTGAATTCCGTCCACTGTAGGCTATTTTCCCTTCTATTCTTTCCTATCAGTAACAGCTTACCCAGTCGCTCAGTGCCAACAGTGCGGAGCCATCTTCTTTTCCCTCCTACTTCGGGCCTCTGTGGCTCCACACTCACTGAGTATCCTGCATTTCCCTCCCTCCACTGCTCTCGTGAAGCTGCCATCATTTATTTCTGTAATGACCTGGTGACTCTTCTTGGGGCTTTAGCTCTCACCCCCTTACTCTCTTCTATTCTGTCTATAAACAGTGATGTTTTAAAAGCATTAGTCAGATTTTCTGAGACTCCCTAGTGACATCCTATCACACTGAGAATAATCTGCAAATTTCTCAGTATGACATGAAAGGGCCTTCATAATCTGACCCTTGGATATCTCACTACCTTCATGTTTTTCCCACTAATAATCTGCACCAGACACATGCCTTTCTGGCAGTTCCGCACCCACATTAAGCACTTCTACTGTTCTGAGCTTCTTCATTTGCTCTGCCTGAAATGCTCTTCCCTAAAGTCGTGTCATAATTCAGCCTAACTCCTCACTTCTTTTTCTTGGTTTGCAACTCAGATTTTACTGTTGGAAAGAAAACTTTTCTGACACTGCCACCACCACCTAAAATTTCATACGCTCTCAGTATCTGTAAGTATCCCCTTATCCTGCTTTTGTTTATAAAAATAATTTTTCAACTTTTCCCCAAGTTCTACCTAGTATTATGTGTATGTATGTTCATCTTATATCCTGTCCCAGCCCATCTTACCCTACTGTATCATCATTTATCACACTTGCATGTAGCCTCCATGAATGCAGAAACTTCATTTTGGTCACTTCTCTATCCACAGTACTTGAAACACTGGTTGGAGCATAATGAGTGCTCAGTAAATATATAATGAATAAAAGTCTGTAATGTAAGTTTTCAAACTAAATTCTCATTTGAACTGCAGTTTGAAAGATCAGTACCTGAAAAGTATTTTCTAACATCCCCACCACCCCCTCCCCCCGCCCCG
>NW_011495082.1:17598213-17612186 GCF_000754665.1 Bison bison bison
CTATTTTTCCTCTTCTTTTCTTTGACTGTGTGTGTGTGTGTGTGTGTGTGTGTGGCTTGTCTTTAGCTCTTTAGTGAGTGCATAAGAAAAACAGTGATTAGAAGAAAATAAGATTATGTATTTGGGAGACTATTTATAATGATTAAGCATCCATTCTTCTGTTAAAGATAAACTCTTTTTCTTCTTTGGGTGAAGTAGTGTTTTCTGAGCAGAAATAAGAGTCTGCCTAAGTTGTAGGTGGTCACATTCGTGTCATTACATTGCTTTTGCTGGATTCCTGTGTTTTATGTAAGAAATAGTGGGCTGATACATTTTGTACTTCAGCTATTGCACCTTTTCTGGTTGCTTTGTTAAACATGTTCAGTCCTGGTGTTGGGAAGATCCCCTGGAGAAGGGAATGGCAACCCATCCCAGTATTCTCGCCTGGAGAATCCCATGAAGAGAAGAGCGTGGAGGGCTACAGTCCATGGCGTCACAAAGAGTTGGATGTGACTGAGCAACATGACACTTTCAGTAAACATGTCCCAGTCTGTGGGACTTTGTCATTTGTCTTTGAAACAGAAATGCATCTGTGGGAAAGCACTTTTATTTTATTATTTTTTTAATTTAATTTAATTTTTTAACTATATATAGGAAAGCACTTTTAAAAGGCCTCATTATACATCATCTGTTGGTTAAGTTTTACCAGTACTTTACTGGGCCTTGTCTGTTGATAAAGGATAAGTAACTATAGGCAAAGTCCAGATTTGGGGATTCTTTCATCTACCATTAGGATAAGAACTTTCGTGCACACCATTAATTATATAGATTCCAAAGCATAGCTAAAATATGACCTGGTGTTAGGATATTATCTTATTATGTACAGTAAGAAATGCATGGTTTAGGGAAAATTTATATTCTTTCTTTTCTCTTTTGGGAACACAATTTTTAGAATGATTACAGATTTATTAAAAGAAACAAACTAATGCTCTTTGATGGATTAAGTTTTAGTGTTTTTCCCTCTTTCAAGAGGTTAGAGTAGTTGGATTTGGGTGAAAAAGTGGAAATAAGTTTTTCTGAAATTCGTCCAAATCCTTCGAATTAAAATACGCAGGGCTTACTGAAATTGCCTTTTGTATGTCTGTCTGTCCCTGTATGCAGCACAGACGGACAGCCACATGAAGGCACAGTGGGAAGGTGGCCACCTGCGAGCCAAGGAGAGAGTCCTCAAGAGAAACAAACCTGCCTTGAGCTTCCAGCTTCCAAAAATGTGAGACAATACATTTCCATTATGTGACTGACTGAGTCTGTGATATTTGGCAGTCCTGGCAAACTAAACATTTTTTATCCTGTGTATTTTTTTAAAAATTAGTATCTCTTCACATGACTTAGTGAAAGGTGATCCAAATTATTATGAAACATTTTAGTTCATCCACTCTTAAGGGGAAGAGAATGGAGATTTACCTTTTGAATGTAGGATTATCAAAGAATTCACAGTCATATTTTTAAACTGCAATATTTTTGGAGAGAATGGAGGAGGTAGTTACTGGGAAGGAACATGGAGTGAGGCTTTTGTAGGATACTCTATAATCTATTTCTTCATTGAGTATTGCTTCCATGGATATATTTCTTTTGTGATAATTCCCTGTGCTCTATCTATACTTTTGTGAATTTTTCCATATGTGTGTTATATTACCAAAAAAGAGTTAAAATGCTTAATGCTAATTTTGATCATCTTTCACTAAAACGTTTAGCCATCTGAAGAGATACTTTTAAAGAAAATACACAGGATTCAAATGTTGTTAAGTGTAAACAGGCTAATTAATCATGTAGATGTGCAGCAAATGGTGTACAATAAGTTGATATTTTCTACATCTACCAGAACACCAAATATCCTAGCATAAACTATCATAATATATGATGGCTCAGGGTACATCTAGTACTTAGAATTCATGAAGGCAGTCAATTTTTTTCTGTACTCAATTCCGATTAGTTGTAAGATTAAATATTTTTGTTAAGATTATGGTTATGTGGCTTCGTGGTATATCTTTTTGCCACAGATGCCTCAGGATAAAGACAGATCCTGCAGAGAGGGTGAGTGCTGTGCACTATTTGTACAGAAAGGTTGTGGCATTGTCGCCAATATTGGAGATGCAGGTGTGCCTTGGATTTACTAAAGGATTGCATTCTCCATTGCATTTGACTCTGTGTTAAATGCTGCTATGAAAAAGGAACAGATAAGTAAGAGATTCTCTTGGGTGTATGGGAAGGGGCATCTTAATGTCAAACCCCTCAATCTCACTGAAACGAGGCTAACACACATGTTTTAAAGACGTAAAGATAAATCCTGCGTCTTTAAGGCTCACTCTCTGCTTTTTTAAACCTCTGAAATTACTTCCATGATGATGAATTCTGGTTCTACTGATAGGTGACATTAGAAAAGTGAGAGGGGACCCTTGATAATTATGGCAGAGTGTGCTTTGGAGAGGTCCCGTTTTCTATATGTAAAAGCCACCAGGTTCACTCTTTATATAATTCTGAACTGAAATGAAAATTAATATATGGTAATCAGAGTTCACCTCTTGAGAATACTTACCTTGAGAATACCACTTTTATCTAAGTGTTCATTAGCAAAGGTAATAAATCTAATATTCTCTCCCAAATAATCATGCATTAAAAAGCTATTTCCAGAACCAGAGTATAAATGTGCACCATCTGAATTAACAAAGAACAATTTTAAAGAAACTTAAAGATGAGTTTTAAGCAGGTGCTGGGATTTTATTAATTATTTTTTTGTGTGCCACAAAAGAGAGCCATCTCTCTTTGTCAATCAAGGCTCCTAGGCTTCATTTAGAATTTTTGACATTTGTAGATATAAATAGAGCATCTGAATAAGAGCAGGATATTTAGGTGACTCTTCTAGCAGAGTTCTGAAGGATGGGGTTATACACACTAATAATGTGATTATCAAAATTGTTTTTGATGATGTACAGGATTAAAAAATGGGTCTGATGATTTCTTAGTCTGCACTCTACCTAAGGGAAATGGAAATAGATGAAAAGATGTACAGCAGTTAAAAAGATCAGAATACTGAAAGAGCAGTTATTATTATTACAGTAAATTTGGTCTGGAACATTTGAAGATGAGCCTGAGCCCTTGGTTGATAACCATTGCCCTGAAGAAACCTAGAAATGATTTCCCTTGGAAGTAGGCTAAGGAAGATAATTCCAAAAGGACTTTCTTGATTACAGTTAATAAGCTTTCAGCCTGTAGTGATGTTCATGCACACAGAATGAACAAAATTTCTGATGTGGGCTTCTGAATACAGGGGCCTTCAGGATTTTGCTTGGAAAAAAGTAGTCCTTTGTTTGTGCGTCTTAGCAGTGGTGGTCTCTATGTGTACATTCATTTGTACGTGGAAATTGGAATTCACATGGATGGTCTATCTAGAGAATATGCATTCTCACGTTCATGAACATTCCATAATTTGCAGCATGGGTGTTTGGGAGGTTAAATATTATCTAGTGGGAGTGGCACGCTGCTGCTGCTGCTGCTAAGTCGCTTCAGTCGTGTCCGACTCTGTGCGACCCCATGGACTGCAGCCCACCAGGCTTCTCCATCCCTGGGATTCTCCAGGCAAGAACACTGGAGTGGGTTGACGTTTCCTTCACCAATGCATGAAAGTGGAAAATGAAAGAAGTCGCTCAGTTGTGTCTGACTCTTAGCGACCCCATGGACTGCAGCCCACCAGGCTCCTCCATCCATGGGATTTTCCGGGCAACAGCACTGCAGTGGGGTGCCATTGCCTTCTCCCAGGGAGTGGCATAGTAATTCTCATTTCATTTACATTGGATACTTTTGTAGCAGTGTCACTTCATGTGTAGTACTTATAACTCAGAAGCAACTCCATTTTAAACCTGCACTTGTG
This sequence comes from Bison bison bison, assembly GCF_000754665.1. Lineage (NCBI taxonomy): Eukaryota > Metazoa > Chordata > Mammalia > Artiodactyla > Bovidae > Bison > Bison bison. The sequence goes on from NW_011495082.1 coordinate 17,602,121, forward strand.
AGTATATATGTGTTTGTAGGTTTCTATTTTAAGAATATAAAGGTGCTTCTCTTCACCTGAACAGTGTTTTTCAAATGGGGTATCGTGTGGGGCAGCCTAGGTCAGAGAAGAATATGAATGCCATGGTAATGGAAGAGGAGAGGAGGGCTTTGGAGCAAGACAGCTTGACTCTGAATCCTGCTCTCAGTACTTTAGTCCCTACTTTCTTTATCTGTAAAATAATGGTAATAATACCCTACCTCATAAGATATTTTAAAAGTAAATGAGCTAAAGAATGAAAAGCGCCTGTATGTTATTTGAAATACACTGAACCGTGAGTAGCCAGCGGACATTATCGCATTTCTTTCTAGATCAGTGAACTTCATGAAAGGGTGGTGATTGTGGTGATTGTGGTAGAACTGCCTTCTGTTGTGTTTCCAGCACAACCAGCTGCCTCACCATTATGTGCCGTGGGCCACAAGAGCAAAGAGACTACAGATGGCCCGGAACAAGCCATTCCCTCTGCCTGAGACATGATTTAGAGTGAATTCTGAGGTTCAGTCTTCACAATTCATCAATAGTCTATCATTTAATAGACAGAATTAGAAGGCCAAAAGAGGAACGGCACATTTTAAGGCTTCAAAATTTGGTATTCCAGGGCAGTTTGGAAGAATTTATTCAAGATAGACATATGTGCCAGGATTGAAGAATAAAAATTAAGGGCAGAGTTATTTAGAGTACTTTCACCATTCCAAAAGTCAGTCTGGGTAATTCATAGCAGATAGTGGCAGCTTTATAAGACATCATCATCAATAAACATTTATAAGCATCCACCAGGGCCAAGACCATACCTGGCACTAGAAATTACTGAATAATTGCTTAACTCCAAGTTTCATTTTGGTTCTGGAGACATGGTCATGCATTGGTGCATAAGGGAGTGTTCATGATGGTGAATGATCACAGTAAGATTTTATCATCACTATTGAAAAGCATGCCACATATGATTTCCAATTTATGATGGAAGCAACCAAAATATGGTATGTTCAAATATGTCATATTATGAAGACTTTATTTAATGTATAAGTTATTCCAATGAAAATTTTAAAAGCCTTGTAAATAACACTTTCTTTGATGCTTTTTCTTTTATCACTTTATACTAGTCAATTTTTTGTTGGGTTTTACAACCATTGACACATACTCCTGAACACAGTGAAACTACACACAAAGGGAATTCTCTCAGAAAAAAAAGTTTAAAGATTGGAATTTTATTTCAGGCCACAGCAGAATGCTTTAGAGCAGATAGAGATCTAATGAGTTATCCATTGGCACCAAGACTCTAAACTCTGTCTTACAAATGGACTTGATATAATTCGTGTTAGCCTGGCAGGAACAAATTGACAATGGAAAGTGTGGGCTCACTCATACATTGTGCTGGCTTATTGACATTAGTGTACCTTGTTAGATAAATCTACACATTTTCATCATCGGAGGCTCTACAAATGACATTAAAATTATCTTTGAGTTTCAAAAAGGAGTCCTTAATTACTACATAGTTATATCTGTCTTTAATAAAATGTCTCCCCGCCTTTTTTTTTCCTTTTGTAGAAGAGAAACTAAGAGAGAAATACCTTCGACCAGAGGGCTCCTCAGATTCTGTTAGATACATCACAGGGATTCATTCTCTTAAAATGTGGATTCTGATTCATTAGGTTTGGGAGGGATATGAAAAATGTGCATTTCTAACAACTCCCAGCTGATACTTTTGCGTGTAGTTCATGCACCACATTTTCAGTAGCAGAACCTGAGCTAACTCATTGGCATGACTTCATTTTAAATGGAAATAGCTGAACTCTAGGGGAAAATGTGCTTTGGTTATTATTGGAATTTGGTTACTTTGAGTGCTAGCCACACCGAGGAAAGACATTCTAACCATCGTCTATGAACCTGTGACAGCAAATTTTGTTTTCCAGGATACTCTTTGTTTTATGTAAGAGTCCTTTCAGATTTTCTAATCTGTGCCAGTAGTGAAGCTGCTGTTTTGTTTCTGTTGTAAATTTATCAGGATAGCATATCAGGAGACCTTCCTTCCGTAAACAAAGTCTGAAATGTTTTATTTCTATTCCTTTGCAAATTAACATAGAAGACTGTTTTCAATCTTGGATGTTACGACCTATTATCTTGTTTTAGTGTCTCATTTATTACGTATTGGTTTAAAATTTTAAAAGAGTATCAGATATAGTTTACCTTTTCTTTATTCTTTACATACTGGAGCGTTTCTCCCAATAAAACTAATTTGAGAAAGTGAGGAATATTGCCCTTTGAAAGAAATGCAGAAGTAATCTTACGGGAATGAATAGTCAAATTCTTGGGGTTTTGAGCTCCCAGGTAGACTTTAAAAAATCTACTGCAAAGTCAGTCATCTGAAAGTCAAAGCTCTTTTGAATTGGAATGGGTCTGAATATCAAGAGCAAAACCTGGAGGTCTCAGGGCAGAGGGTTTATGCGGGGAACCTCAGAATGGGGACGAGTATATGAATGACATGAAGGCATTGTGCCCACTTGAATGGAGCTAGCTTTGTTTTGATCGGTGATTAGAAGATCAGAGGGACTGTAGTCTCAGAGGCTGCCTGGGATCACGGTCTGGGTACAGGGGAAGGTAATAGGGTAGAGAGTATGTATGAAACACAGATCTGTTTAGGGCATCATGGGAGCAGAGAGAGAAACATGTCCTGCCTTGCAGAGTACAGTTGCTGAGACTAGAATCCTCCCTGGAACACTTATGTCTAGTGGGTTTTGGAGGGATAAAGCAGCAAAGACTGAGAGGAATACCTCCGACACTTGGCCTTGGTGGACTCTCTCAAAGTCCTGTCCTCCTAAGTGGGGAAGGAGACCTTTCAGCCTGGATCAGAGTGAGGAGTAGATACATGCTTGGACTGGCTACGACTGAGGCCTTCAGAAGAAAATGGCAGTATCTGATGAAGGAGCCTAGATGAGATGAGTTACATACAACGTGGAGAGTTCAGAGTCCTGGGCCAGGTGTCCAACAATACAAACATACAAACAACCCTTTAGAACATAGCTTACCTCCAGTAAGAGAGGAAGGGGAAGTCAGATGGGGATGGGAGTGCTGGAAGAATCCTAAGGAGTGAATGCAGTTGAACTAAACAGAGATCAACTTAAAGAAGTGACTCTGCTTAACTTGAATTGCAAAGTCTGAGTTATTCTTTCACTGTTGAGGCTCATGAAGTAAATTAAATATAACAGTCAAAAATGGGGGAAAAAAAAAGCACAACCTGAAAGTTGAGAGTTATGTTTTATTCAGTGGGCGAAACTGAGGAATTAAGCCCAGGACACAGCTTCTCAGATAATTCTGAGAGACTTCTACAAAGAGGAAGAGGGGGAATATAAGAGTTTCCATAACAAAACCAGGTCGTTGGAACATCAAAAGATTGCTGTTACTAAAAGAAGACAGGATATCTCAAGTTAAGGCATTTAGCACTTCTCTGTGTATGAGAAGATGCAAGAGTCGGAGCTCACCAAGACCATTCCCTTCCAGAGGCCCCTGAGCTGGCGGGGGCCAGCCCGCTGTGCTTTTGCACCCAGAGTCTTTTCAGGGTATGGCAGTTGACTGAGGGGGCGGGCACTGTCTGTTTCCACCCTGAGTTCTCCAGGCTCGCTGCTGGGGCAGCTGTAATGTGATGGCTTGATGGCGGCAACGCCCTTTGTTCATGACAGGCAATATTTTAGTTCTGAAGTGTAGTAACACAGTTACAGTTTATCCGTCTGAGTTCTGTGCCTGTGCCAACTCATAATCTCTGTAGTAAGATGATGATAATAATGACAGCCCTGCTTACTTTAATTTTAAATAATAGGAAAAACAAAATTCCTATGGAATTTGTAGAGTAATAACTTCAGGGTTAATTAAATCACGTCATCGCCCTTCTTACATTCTTTGAACTCATCTCCTTGTTCCCGAAACAAAGACCTGTACCTTTCCCCTGGCCTGAGAGACCCACCGTGTCTTGATGTTCGCCAGCTCTGCAGCCCAGGCTTGTTCTGTTGCCCCATAACTATGTTTGTTTGTTCCAACCTCACGTTCTTAGAGTTCCTTAAACTTGACTTGCAGTTTTCCACCTCAAGGCATTTTCAGATGTTATTCTGTCTCCTTGGAAGATCCTCCCACCGGTAGGTCAAGTTTCCTTGCCAAATACTTTGTATCACATACTGCTTCTTTACAGTCTTGATCACAGTTGAAATAGATTTTTGTTGCTGTTGTGGATAATGTCAATCTTCCCTCACAGGTCTAAGCTTCAGTAGTCCAGTTCAGTTCAGTTCAGTCGCTCAGTCGTGTCCGACTCTTTGCGACCCCATGAATCGAAGCACACCAGGCCTCCCTGTCCATCAGCAACTCCCGGAGTTCACTCAAACTCACGTCCATCGAGTCAATGATGGCATCCAGCCATCTCATCCTCTGTCGCCCCCTTCTCCTCCCGCCCCCAATCCCTCCCAGACTCCCTCAGAGTCTTTTCCAATGAGTCAACTCTTCACATGAGGTGGCCAAAGTACTGGAGTTTCAGCTTTAGCATCATTCCTTCCAAAGAAATCCCAGGGCTGATCTCCTTCAGAATGGACTGGTTGGATCTCCTTGCAGTCCAAGGGACTCTCAACAGTCTTCTCCAACAGAGGCCGTGTCTGTTTGCTGATGTAGCCCCAGTGTATAGGATAACCCAACATGTTATACTCTTTAATATTTGGGGGAACACTCAAAATGAATGAGTAAATGGTATGATCTGATACTCTCGTTCTACCTAAGATGTAGGGTCTGATGAAAGTGAGTTTTCTCCTTGCTTAATGATAATCAAAGTTGTTTTTAATGATACCTTGGGGAGAGGATGGGGAAAAAATTCAGATATACTAAAAATACATTCAAGAATATTGTCTCATTTAAGAAATCACTAATTACCCCACCCCATAGTGTTCCAGTCTTTTTTATATATGTTTATTTATGAAACCTTCTCTTAAAAGAATCATTGGTTGTACTTCTATTGTATTTCAGATAGGAGGTTATGGTTAGAACATCACAATATTTTATTTATTAAAAGAAAATTGGTCTCTTTGCAGCTTATTAAGTTCTGTGGTTTTTTTAGAAAATGAATAACCATGGTTGACCCCTGTAGATATTTTTTCCCTATGTTAACTGAAAAGCCACATGATATTTTGAAAAGATGTTTGCTGTATCTATAGGAGTGAAACAGTAAAGACCAATGAGACAGCCAAGACAGTCAAAAATGTCACCAGATAAATGAATCCCAGCTTGTATTCTTTTATACAAGATTACACAATTTTAAATTGCACTAAAATGGTACTAATTTGGCAATCTTGTCTCTGATATGCTTCGAGTCTTAAAATTCTACGAACTGTAGACTGGAGGGGCACTCACCCCAGGTTTGAATGAAATGTATTTACAGCACAGTGGGAGAAAAGTTTTATTTTATTCCTGGTTTTCTCTATGCTTCTTAGTGCAGAAGCAGTGGAGCCAACAAAACCATATCAATATTTAGCATCTCTTCTTTAAAAATGACAAGCTTTAGAAAAATAATTCAATATCAAGGTTAATAACCATAGCTCTGACTGCCCAGGTATGTTTCAAACACTATTTGAGGAAAGAGAATATTTCTCCTAAGAAAACTGTATGAATGTCAGACAACTATTTTTTCCATAAGACCTTATAAATAATAACTAATATTGTGCTAGGACAATAGAGGATTTTCTCAATATCCTCTGGGTGCCAGGTAGAATACTGGCTGTTAGCTTGCATTTATGACAAAGTATTATTTTTCTGCTAAAACAGATGGATTTTGAATTGACATTTTGGCATCACAGGAAAATACATACTGTCCTTTCAAACACCCCTCTCGGGTACATCAGGAAAGCAACTATTAAGTGAAATGTAGGACAGCAGGGCTTCGTTCTACTTTTCTTATTCGTGTTTATTTGTTTGAATTGGCCATAGATAGGTTCCTAAGAATTGGAACTGTGTCAGAAGTGATTTGATTAAAGTCAAACAACAAGCAGAGTTATACCTTATCAAATGACTTCCCAAATGACTTTTTTGTGGGAGGGGCCACCTTCATGGACAAAATGTAGCAAGTTCAGAAAAGCTTTTCTGGGCATTGTTTCATTTGCAAGATGTAGTTAAAACTGGAAAATGACAGGAATATTTGCCAAATACAGATACTAACAGAATAACTTCCACTCCCATAAGTGTGGAAGTATTTAGCGTTGAGTCCTATGTGACAACTTGAAAATAACATATAAATATTACTGAATAGAGATGTTTCCAGAATAATCCTGTATCTGTAAATCTGTAAATGTAGACTAAAAGAAACGTTAAAGTTGTGATTACAGAAATGTTTACTCAGGGAAATTATTACAGTGAGGATTTTATTGTAATTTTATTTTGGGGATTGTACATGTATGCTGCCTGCTCAGTTGTATCCCACTTTTTTGTAGCCCACCAGGCTCCTCTGTCCCTGGGACTCTCCAGGCAAGAATACTGAAGTGGGTTGTCATTTCCTACTCCAGGGGATTTTCCCAACCCATTTTCCCAACCCATCTTTTCCCAAAGATTGAACCAGCATCTCTTGTACTGGCAGGTGAATTCTTTACCACTGAGTCACCTGGGGAGCCGGTATGTGAGATCGGGTCAATAAAGTAAGACTTACTTATTATTGCATTTATTTTGTTGCTGTTGTTTAGTTTACTAAGTTGTGCCTAACTCTTTTGTGACCCCATGGACTTTACCTTGTCACGCTCTTCTGTCCATGGAATTTCCCAGGCAAGATTATTGGAATGGGTTGCCATTTCTCTCTGCAGAGTATCTTCCTGATCCAGGGATTGAATGCTTATCTCTTGCATTGCAGGCAGATTCTTTATCACTGTGTCACAGTCAGAGGTGGATTTTACTAGGTAAAATTAGTTATGTGCAGTGCAATATTCAAATATATTTTATTTTTATATGAGAATTTTCTTTTTTCCTTCAGCTTCTCTAAGTGTTCACACATTTAATAGATCAGATTTGTTTTTTGAGCCACTTAATTGCTTTCCATTCAAATATGTGACTGTTTCCAATATAAAGCTATACCAGGAGCATTTTGACAACTCAGCTGAAGACTTTCCTTCAGTCATGTTGGCCTTTGAGGGCAGGAGGAGGAGGGGACGACAGAGGATGAGATGGTTGGATGCCATCACTGACTCAATGGACATGGGTTTGGGTGGACTCCGGGAGTTGGTGATGGACAGGGAGGCCTCGCATGCTGCGGTTCATGGGGTCGCAAAGAGTCGGACACAAATGAGTGACTGAACTGAACTATACACACTTAACCCTGCTCATGTGAACCATTTTAGTAAGCTACAGATAGTTGTGCCTTTACTTCACTTCCTGTAACATAATTTTCAATCATTTTGATGAAAGCTGTCAGTTTATTCCTTATTCATTTCTATCTTTCAAAAAGACTCGGAAGGCACTGCATTGTCATCTGCATGTCCAGTCGTTCCTTTCAGTCCTGAGTTATTCTTAGCAGTACATTTGCTTCTGCACCATGAACTTCAGACTGTCAAACGATACTGTATTGTTGAGACTACCAGTAAATATCTTTATATGCAAAATATTATTATTATTAATATTCCAGACATTTAGTTATGATTTTTTTTTTACTAACAACTTAATTTGTAAAGCTGTTTAAAAATTATGTTTAGTTTATATTAGCCTTAGCCTTTGGCACCCCACTCCAGTACTCTTGCCTGGAAAATCTCATGGATGGAGGAGCCTGGTAGGCTGCAGTCCATGGGGTCGCTAAGAGTTGGACACGACTGAGCGACTTCACTTTGACTTTTTACGTTCATGCATTGGAGGAGGAAATGGCAACCCACTCCAGTGTACTTACCTGGAGAATCCCGTGGACAGAGGAGTCTGGTGGGCTGCCGTCTATGGGGTCGCACAGAGTCGGACATGACTGAAGTGACTTAGCAGCAGTAGCCTTTAAAAATCATGTTTCTAAAGCTTGTGGTTAATACATTAGTAGAAGAATGTTTTGAGATACCTTTTCCTTTATATTAAATCAGTTCAGTCAGCAGAGCGAAAGAGCATTGCCTTCTTCTTAGAGTTCTCATTATCTGAATGATCTAGTTTTTACTGTAGTGATCACAGTGAATCACTTGAAAATGAATATGCCAAGGGAAGTGTATGTTCTAGAAAGTTTCGGTATGTTTAAATTGCCTATTCATATAATTTAGACCTCAAATTCATACGAAGCTTATAATTTAATCAAAAGGATGATGTTGTCAAGCAATTATTTTGAATTCCTAAAGTATGCCAGATACAAGCAGTTTGTCATTTCAATCATTCAGATGGGGAGGACACACGCATGAAGACACTGATGCTCAGCAAGGCTGAATAACTTGCCTAGTGTTCAGTTTAGTTCTGTCACTCAGCTGTGTCCAACTCTTTATGACCCCATGGACCACCCACTGCACACCAGGCCTCCCTGTCCATCACCAACTCCCGGAGCCTACTCAAACTCATGTCCATTGAGTTGGTGATGCCATCCAACCATCTTATCCTCTGTCGTCCCCTTCTCCTCCTGCCCTCAATCTTTCCTAGCATTAGGGTCTTTCCCAATGAGTCAGGTCTTTGCATCAGGTGGCCAGAGCATTGGAGTTTCAGCTTTAGCATGAATCCTTCCAGTGAATATTCAGGACTGGTTTCCTTTAGAATGGACTGGTTACACCAGTCAATTGACTGGATTGCCTAGTGTTACACCTCTGAAAATGGCAGAGTGGGAGTCAGATCTGAGTCCTTCTGAGTCCAGAGATGGCGATCCACTTAATCACTGAGTTAGTGTCTTTCATGTTTGCTTCTCTTGCCTACAATGCTAAAGATATTCCTTCAGACTCTTGGCTAGTGAATCTATCTTGGATAGGGTTTTCTTTTTTTCTTCAGCTGCATTTTAAAATGATTTAATGAGAGAAATAGTTTAGTTGAAACTGAAAATTTAAGATGAGACTCAACATTTCTGAATTTCAAAATTCACACCTTGTCCCCATCACAAGAAACTATCTCTTTTTTAAGATTAGTTTTTATTGATGTATAGTCCTGGAATGTGAAGTCAAGTGGGCCATAGAAAGCATCACTATGAACAAAGCTAGTGGAGGTGATAGAATCCAGTTGAGCTATTCCATCCTTCAGGATGATGCTGTGAAAGTGCTGCACTCAATATGCCAGCAAATTTGGAAAACTCAGCAGTGGCCACAGGACTGGAAAAGGTCAGTTTTCATTCCAATCCCAAAGAAAGGCAATGCCAAAGAATGCTCAAACTACCGCACAATTGCACTCATCTCACATGCTAGTAAAGTAATGCTCAAAATTCTCCAAGCCAGGCTTCAGCAATATGTGAACCGTGAACTTCCTGATGTTCAAGCTGGTTTTAGAAAAGGCAGAGGAACCAGAGATCAAATTGCCAACATCTGCTGGATCATAGAAAAAGCAAGAGAGGTCCAGAAAAACATCTATTTCTGCTTTATTGACTATGCCAAAGCCTTTGACTGTGTGGATCACAATAAACTGTGGAAAATTCTTCAAGAGACGGGAATACCAGACCACCTGATCTGCCTCTTGAGAAATTTGTATGCAGGTCAGGAAGCAACAGTTAGAACTGGACATGGAACAACAGACTGGTTCCAAATAGGAAAAGGAGTATGTCAAGGCTGTATATTGTCACCCTGCTTATTCAACTTATATGCAGAGTACATCATGAGAAACGCTGGGCTGGAAGAAACACAAGCTGGAATCAAGATTGCCGGGAGAAATATCAATAACCTCAGATATGCAGATGACACCACCCTTATGGCAGAAAGTGAAGAGGAACTCAAAAGCCTCTTGATGAAAGTGAAAGTGGAGAGTGAAAAAGTTGGCTTAAAACTCAACATTCAGAAAACGAAGATCATGGCATCTGGTCCCATCACTTCATGGGAAATAGATGGGGAAACAGTGGAAACAGTGTCAGACTTTATTTTTCTGGGCTCCAAAA
>NW_011495082.1:17612423-17654352 GCF_000754665.1 Bison bison bison
AAACTCCAATACTTTGGCCACCTCACGCGAAGAGTTGACTCATTGGAAAAGACTCTGATGCTGGGAGGGATTGGGGGCAAGAGGAGAAGGGGGCTACAGAGGATGAGATGGCTGGATGGCATCACTGACTCGATGGACGTGAGTCTGAGTGAACTCCGGGAGTTGGTGATGGACAGGGAGGCCTGGCGCGCTGCGATTCATGGGGTTGCAAAGAGTCGGACACGACTGAGCGTCTGCTCTGATCTGATAGTTGATTTACAGTGTTGCGCTAACTTCAAGTGACTCAGTTATACACATATATTCCTTTTAAAATATTCCTCATTTGAACTGATTCAAATGTATTCTTTTTAACAGAGTGAAGTAAGCCAGAAAGAAAAACACCAATACAGTATACTAACGCATATATATGGAATTTAGGAAGATGGTAACAATAACCTTGTGTATGAGACAGCAAAAGAGACACTGATGTATAGATCAGTCTTATGGACTCTGTGGGAGAGGGAGAGGGTGGGGAGATTTGGGAGAATAGCATTGAAACATGTAAAATATCATGTATGAAACGAGTCGCCAGTCCAGGTTCAATGCACGATACTGGATGCTTGGGGCTGGTGCACTGGGACGACCCAGAGGGAGGGTATGGGGAGGGAGGAGGGAGGAGGGTTCAGGATGGGGAACACATGTATACCTGTGGCGGATTCATTTCGATATTTGGCAAAACTAATAAAAATAAAATAAAGTTTTAAAAAATATTCCTTTCCATCATGGTTTATTGCAGGATATTAACTATAGTTCCTTCTGGTATACAGTAGGACTTGATTGCTTATCCATGAAAATATCTCTTAGTAGGCCATGGTATTTGAAGATAGCATTTAGAGAATCTCAGTTTCTCAAGTTACAGACGTATTTTACATGATTATTAATTCTTTAAATATTTTACTAACAATTTAACTGTTTGGTTTGCTCCTCCCACTTTAAGGAGAAGCTGTGAATAGCTATCTTGTGGGATGTCCTGCTTACTTTGCTCTTTTTCTCAGGGAGCAATTTTATGATAGTGGCTAGAGTTTGTTCTGAATTTCAGATGATGATTAAAAATGAAATAATAATTAATAGTTGTAGAATTTCCATAAGGTATGTGGTAAAGATGATGAAAAAGGAACACATGTCAAGATATTTGCTAATATACAGATGGCCTGTTCAGACTCGGCTTGTATCATCGAGTGATAGAGGTCAGTGAGTGTGAAGAGTAACCATCCTTCTCTTGGTTGAGGAGAGTGAACTCTAAAGGAATGATTAATTGATCTTAGAGTCGGGAAAAAGCCTATCTCTTCAGAGTCCATCAGCCAGGGGGCCGTGATCTGAACTCAGGCTGTTTGATGCTCTGTCCTGTCCTGTCGGGCAGCCCAGCGGGTCTGGGTGTCTCTCTGGGAGGCCGCAGAGGCAGAGGCCTGGATCACACAGGTCCTTCCAGAGGTCGTCGGGTCTCTCAGGCAGAGGTTGGGTAAGAGTCGGCCCCCGGCCCTCGCGTGGTGTCCACCGTCGTTGTTGAATTAGCTGCCTTGACACGCACAGCCCTTCTGCCAGCACTGGCCGGTAGTCTGGGCTGCTTCTGCGGAATCACTGGCTGGGACATCCAGCCCAGGACTACCGTGCCTGCTTGCGGAAGCTCTGTGCAGGCAAGTGTGAGTTTCTCCTCCTTGGTAAGTCTCTGTCTTTCCCCAGGGGTCGCAAGATCCCTACAAGGTCCGTGCCGTGCCTGGTCAGGTACCAGGTTCAGGGTTTTCCCCTTTTCTACAGCTTCACACAAGGCAGAGATTGTGAGACTCCTGGGAAATATTTGATGAGGACAGAGAAAGGAAGGGGCTTGCTTGCTTTCATACTGTTAATATTTTAGAGAAGCCATGAGTTACATTGATAAAGGGATTTAAACCAAAGGGCCATCCACAAAGCAGGGTCAGATAAGAAACCCCACAGGTAGAAAGAAAGAGTGTGTTAAGGATAAGGTCCCTGAGACTGAGCTTAGGGGCCTGACAGATAGAGAGAGTGGGATGTAAGGGGATGTGAAATCAAATGTGCCTATTCAGCGGCTGATCAGAAAATGACAGATGGATTCACTCAGCAAGCTGAAGAGGCACGCACCCCAGAAGAAAACAATACTATTATTTAAGATAATGGGGACATTCTTCACGGATTGTTTCTGGAAAAACGAGCAGGCAAGTTTATCCCTTGATTGAGGCACTGACTTCTTCTCAATCAAAGCACAGTGAGTTGACTATACAAAACTTTTAGAGCAAAAGTAAAGAAAAACAGGAGACATTATAAGCAGCGAGCACTTTACCTCTGTGCAGTTGGCTGTGCCGTTGAGCAGTCACATTAGCCATCTCAAAGCAGTGCTTCTCTGTGTCCTTTCAGGGGTTCTGTGAGGTCAGACGTTTTTTGGAATAATGCAAAGATATTATTTGCCTTTACTGCTAAAGGCATGGGTACATGTTAAAGCATTTCCAGAGGCTACATGTGATATCATAACAAATCGAATGCAGAAGCAGATACGTGAAAGTAAGTAGCTGTCTTCTGTTTAATAAAGATTTCCAAAAATAATAATTAAAAACTACCACTTCTCAAATATTTTTTTGTTTCATTTGGACATATATTTTTCACTAAAAATTATTATTATTTTTTTTTTTTAATTTAATTTTATTTTTAAACTTTACATAATTGTATTAGTTTTGCCAAATATCAAAATGAATCCACCACAGGTATACATGTGTTCCCCATCCTGAACCCTCCTCCCTCCTCCCTCCCCATACCATCCCTCTGGGTCGTCCCAGTGCACTAGCCCCAAGCACCCAGTATCGTGCATCGAACCTGGACTGGCATCTCGTTTCATACACGATATTTTACATGTTTCAATGCCATTCTCCCAGATCTTCCCACCCTCTCCCTCTCCCACAGAGTCCATAAGACTGTTCTATACATCAGTGTCTCTTTTGCTGTCTCGTACACCAGGTTATTGTTACCATCTTTCTAAATTCCATATATATGCGTTAGTATGCTGTATTGATGTTTTTCCTTCTGGCTTACTTCACTCTGTATAATAGGCTCCAGTTTCATCTACCTCATTAGAACTGATTCAGTGTTATAATATGATGGATGTATTACTTTTCTCTTAAAATGAATTGATATATTTTAAAATTCTCAGCTTTAATTTCAAATGTTAATAGACAAAACCAACATCAAAAATAGCTCTTAGGGGAAAAAAAATAGCTCTGAAGGGCCTCTATTATGTTTCCCAGGTAACTTAGTGGTAAAGAATCCACCTGCCAATGCAGGAGATGCAAGAGATGCGGGTTTGATCCCTGGGTCGGGCAGATCCCCTGGAGCATGGCACGGCACTGTATTCTGGTATTCTTGCCTGAAAATTCCCCTGGGCAGAGGAGCCTGGCAGGCTTAGTCCAGGGGATGCAAAGAGTCAGACAGGACTGAGCCCAGGACACACACATGCATACTCACAGCCCTCTATAATTTATGAGTATATAGAGATCCTGAAAGTAACAAGTTCAGAACCTTTGTCTTTAGGGATATGAGAATGTTCCTTCTAAAAAGTGCCTGAGTATGACACTGTAAAGGATCATCGTGCCCATTTCTTTTTTTCCTTTCGGAAGCCTGGGAGGCGTACACCTCCTCGTAGCCCTGAAATAGGGCAAGCCTCTGTTACTAGTTCTGGCAGTGTGTTGTGGGTGGCAGTGACATGTGTCACTGTCTGTCCCAACGTTTGATATCTGATAAGAGATTCTTAAGCACTCTGCTGTCCTGCTGTTGAGACTGTGGAAGCATGTGTTGACATGACGGTGTCAGAGACTAAGGCAGCTGGAGTACTGAGCCCACTCTGAGCGGAAAGCCACCCTGGAGAGCCACCGGGACTGGCAGTGGGCCTAGTAAGAGCTCGAGGAGGACGTTCTTGCTGATACGTCTCTGGGGCTTGAAGGCTGGAGACCACTCTTGCATAAACTAGTCTTTCCTGGCTTACACCTGACTTTTCATGGGAAAACCAGCATGGGCGGACAGCTTTTGGGGTTATGCACTGAGAGCTAAGGGAAAGTCCTCATACTATTAGAATAAAAGGTGATTCTGAATAGTTTTTTTTTAAAGTCATTTGTATTTTTTAGGAGGTAATTATCTTAAAAAATGACATCAAGCTCTGTGTACCTAATATGTCCAATATGGATAATACGTATGTCCTTACTCTGGAGGAATACGTGACCTACATAGTCTTCTGTTATATTATTACCTCTTATATTTACAGAGAGCAGTGTTCCCCCCGTGTATTTATTAACTCTTTGAATAATAGTTATTAAATGACAACTATGCTGTGTGTTGTTTGTTGGGAATGGTGCAGTGATAAAGACAGTCTTCAGCGTCACCACTTAATTTATAGGCAAGAAATTGAGGGAAGGCAAAGGGCAAAGTCTCCATGCCTGTTGGGTTGACACATTTCAAGGACTTTCCAGGAAGTCCCTCCAAAGACTTAGGCTTACATCTTGTTGAGCTCTCTGAGCTGCGAGGGAAGCTGGAAATCAGAGTGTTTTTTTTTTCCTCTTGGGCACATGGACAGCCTGAAGAAAATAGGTTCTAAAATAGGTTGTTAACAGGGTGGAAGAGTCGATAGCTATTGAGGAGATAGTCAGACACATCTTCCACACTGGCCCTCGGTCCTTTTGAGAATCTCTCCACCTCGGTCACACCATGACCATCTGGACTCACGTGCATTGCCAAGGCATGAAGTCCTGAGTCCCCAGTGCTCCGGAATATCCCCGAGTCACCTGCCAATCTGCCCCCGTGGGGATTTCGGGTCCAGCGGCCCTCTGCCTCTCGTGTTACTTTTGGGGTACGGCTGTCTGAAAACTGCAGACACATACCACACAGTTACTCAGCCTGCTGGACTCTGCTCTGGGAGCCGACCCCAAGTCCTCTCTGCTCTTGGCCCCATAGATCTCTGTTCTCTAACCCCTCCTGCCCCCATGACGGAATATTTTCTTTTTGTTAGCAGGGAAATCTGTTTTCCTTCATGATACAAACCTAGTTATTTTGCCTCCACCTAGAAATCCTCTCCATCCTTTGGAAGTCAAAAGATTCATGGGCTATTTTTCCTGTCTACTCTGATGCAAATGGCAACCCACTCCAGTATTCTTGCCTGGAGAGTCCCGTGGACAGAGGAGCCTGGTGGGCTACGGTGCATGGGGTCACAAACAGTCGGACACAACTGAGCGACTTAACACACACACACTCTGATGCATCTCTCCCTGAAGCACCATTTACATCACCAACTACCTATTTGAATTAAAGAGAGGGAAAAGGAAATTCAAGTTAATATCATAAAGTATCATTGTATCATCTAAGTGATTGTGTTTTCAATATAATGTAAGATTTCTCATATGCATACACACAATATGTGCTGGGAAGCCCTAGGAGTGAGTTCCAGGGAGTCTCAGGCATCCCTGCAAAAGGTGGTGTCCAAATTGAAAAGTTAGTAGAATTTACCCAGTTGAAAATAAAAGAGGCGGGGAAGAGAAGAGGGAGTAAGGGGGAGAATGAGAAGTACTTCAGAAAAAGGAAATGGCACATGTAGAAGCAATAATAAGTATGACAAAGTCAGGGGATTGTCAGTAGCTCAGTGTATGGCTTGAAAGTACAATGTGAAATAGAGAGAGATGTGGTGGAGAAGAAGAGAGAGGAGAAAATAGCTTGTTTGGACGTTATGCAGACAGACCTGAGCACCCCAACAATTGTGTGTTAGTAAGCTCTCTCTTGCTACAGTATGAAAAATAGATTCAAGCTGTGCAAGACTGGGGCTAGGGAGACCTTTTAGAGGTTTGTTGTAATTATTCCAGCAAAAGATAATGTCAGGCTGACCTAATGTCATAGCAGTGGGAAGGAAACAATTGAATGAATTGGAGAGTTATTATGGATATAGAATAATTGCAACATTGAACAGCAGTCTTTGTCTTTGGATTGGTGGTTGAGTGTGTGTTGGTGACATTCTGAGACCACAAACACAGAAAGAGGATCAAATTCTTCAAGACGACCCCACTGTCTAAAACTCCTCCCTGTTTCCTGCTCTGATTTTTTTAGAATTTATCATTATCAGGTACATTTCATTTTATCCTACTTTGTGCATATGCAATAGAATATAAACTCCTTGTGTAAGACATTTGTGAAAATTTTTTTTCTCCATCATATTGCCAACTTCTAGAACAATGCCAAGTGCATAGTAGCCACTGAGTAAATATTGGGTAAATAATTGTCCAAATGAGTAAGAATTGGCCAGTAGTAAAATAAATAAGGTCAGTATTTGGACCTGCTGAGTGTGAATTGCCTTTGGGAGGTGCAGTAGACTTTAGAGATAAACATATTAAGTTCAACTGAAGTCTGATTCAGAAATAAACTTTGGGAAGTCTGCAGAATATAGCTAGCCTTTGAAATTATGAGAGTGAATGCAATGTTCACCCTGTAATTAAGATCTTGATTAAAGAAAATATGCTATCAATAGATATTCTTCTTTGCAGCTATAGTTGCTCCTGATGTGAATTTCTTTTATTCATCAATGAGGACATGAACGATTTGTCTTTGTAATCACCTTCCCTATACTTCACTCCTTTAATCACTTCCTCAGCAGGAATGCAGTCCCTTCATTGAGATGTGACAATTCTTTTAATTTATAACTTACAAATCATCTTCTCTCTCATGGCTTAGGTTACTTGGTACCTCTGGAAACTTATAAAAGTTGGTGATTGATAATCAGGTAGTTCCCAGAGGCAAAGGATATTTATCTTCCATTCTTTGCAATCTTATGAAAATACTCTTGAAAAAAGTTATACTCACCTAAGTATTTTCTTAACACTTCCCATTTTCTTTCTTTCTAATTATTCCTCTTTATGTTACTTTGGCCACTTGATGCGAAGAACTGACTCATAGAAAAGAGCCTGATGCTGGAAAGATTAAAGGCAGGAGGAGAAGGGGATGACAGAGGATGAGATGGTTGGATGGCATCACTGACTCAATGGACATGACTTTGAGCAAGCTCCAGGAATTGGTAATGGACAAGGAGGCCTGGCGTGCTGCCGTCCATGGGGTTGCAAAGAGTCAGACACGACTGAGCAACTGAACTGAACCGAACATTCTTTAAATGACGTATACCTAAATGATTTTTCTCAGAACAAATTTATGACATCAGACAAATATTTTTTTTTCCTCTTTTGCTGTGAGCATGCATATAAGTTGCTTTAGTCCTGTCCAACTCTTTGTGACCCTATGAAATATAGTCCACCAGACTCCTCTGCCCATGGGATTCTCCAGGCAAGAATACTGGGTTGGGTTGCCGTTTCCTACTCCAGGAGATCTTCCCAACCCAGGGATCAAACCTGGGTCTCCTGCATTGCAGGCGGCTTCTTTACCGTCTGAGCCACTTTTGCTGTGTAGCTGGCCTCTAGTTTGCCATTATTTGTAATAATAGGGAATTCAAACATCTGCCGACTAGTCAGAGACAGAGCCAGATTTTGTGAATGAGTCCTGTAAGGTAGAGTTTAGTGGCAGTTCTCTGTAATGGTTGTTTTGGGAATGGCTTAAATTTTTTTTTTTTTTTCTGTCTTTAGAGTAAATATGAGAGGAGTTCTGAGATACGGGAGAAGTGATGATGCTCATAAAAGCAGGGCATGTGGCTAAGGAACTGGTGGGGGGCAGGAATCACTAGCGTATTGTAATATTTTTGTTCCAGGCAACAAGCTGTACCACAGGGGTCTTAGGAGGATCGGGGGAGGGGGGTATCAAATTGATGATTTTGGTACCAGAAGACGTATTTCCAGATTTCATACAATAGAGTAATTGCTTTCTTATAACTTGGAGTTAGTTGAAACCTGTTTCTCTGTAAGCTCTTAAAAGAGCTTAAGGGTGAGGAACGTGAAAAGGCATATTTGTCTAGTACTGTCTTTCTCAAGAAACTAGGTCATGTCAGGCTGAGCTTCCTTGAAAGTCACCGGGCCTCCTGTTTCTGCTCGTGCAGTGTGAGGGGCGGCCATGAGGCTGTTAGAAAATGGTTTGTGGTCCATCTGTAAATGACTCTGGAAACCTGAGTGAAGCCATTAAAAACTTGGTTTTGGCTTTACCATGTATATTGTGACAGAAAGATCCCCTGGAGAAGGGAAAGGCTACCCACTCCAGTATTCTGGTCTGGAGAATTCCATGGACTGTAGAGTCCATGGGGTCGCAAAGAGTCGGACACGACTGAGCAACTTTCACTTTCACTTTTCTGTATATTGTGGCATTTGTGAAGTCAGGGACTATGCATTCTTAAAAAGAAAAATTATTCATCATGTATCATAGTGCTCTGTATACATAAAGAAATTATGTCGATCATTCATTTAGTAATTATACAAGTAATTTAAAATTGTGCTTTAATATACGATTTTTTGGTAGAAACTCAGCATTTACTATATGCCAGGTATTCATTTTTAGTGTTTAACTACCTAACTTGAATATCTTATAAGTAAAAAATTGAGGTACAGTGTACATCACCCAGAAAATTATCAGTTGAGTTTTAAATAAAACCAAGGATATTATACTCTCTTCTCTTAAAAGCTCTTTAGAGATCGGCAGGTTTTCATTAAGAGGAAGTTCTGGGGATGGAACATGGATCCGCCCATTTCTAATTCAGTTCGTAATAGTTGCTTGAATCTCTCTATACTCCACATCTTACCCTCCTTATCATAAGAAATTCTGACATAGTTATAAAAAGCTTTTAAAGAAACAATTTAATCTTCTCATACCTTTGGGGATAGGTAATGATGAAGTAATTATTGTGTGTAGAAACAATATCAGCTTTTCGTTGAAAATCCAGTGACAAATTGCAAATGAAGCCTAATAAACATCATTTATTACCTTCCAGTTTAAAAGTCCCATGAGTTCCAAAGGCAGATTGTTCTTTAATCCCTATTTGTAAAAGAATTTTTTTTTAAAATTTTATCCCTAGCACCAGTTCCTACTTTGAATAACATGATTTTAGATTCAAACGCATTTCCTACCTCAGGCTTAACATTGAAAATCACAATTTTAATAGAATAATTCATTTCAGAGAGGTATGCAGCCAAGCAATCATGTTAGCTACTGCTATTTATTAATAATAAATGTAAAATACCAAGAGAAAATATACATTCTAAAGTTAATCAGACAATGTGGCTTTAGGAATTACAATGCAAAATCTTTCAACTGTTTCTTGAAAACATTGGAGCATCAAGTTCAATATTGATTGAAAAAAAATCTGTAAGCACAGGCATGGAATGCACAATGGATTCTCTTTGTAGGGTCTACTCAGTGAATGCATTTTATGCCAGTGTATGTACATGTATAGTACAAGGAATCTGTATCTAGGAAAGTGGGACTTGTGCTTAAGGACTTGCTCGAGTGAGCTAAATTACTTTCAAGTACCTGGCTCTCAGTAATGCCGTAAGATTTAGTGTTGCTCCTCCTGATCCATTCACTTCTATGTGACAGAAACTTCTAAGGAAGGTCAGTGTTCTATCTAAGAGATTATGACAGCTGAGTTATGGTTTCAAACAGGTTTGGCTTTTACACTACCTTAGAAAATGAAATAGCTTTTGATTTATAGTCATTTTACATTAATATGCATTTCTCTCCTGTATTTCATTTGAAATTGGGCAGGCCAGGTTTATACATTCCTCATTACTTCTTGAGGTGCCTACTGAATTACCTGTTTTAAACAAATCATTCTGACTGAGTTGACATCAGGGGCAAACAGTGAGAGAATAAGTAAGAGGTTCTGAATTTCCTGGCTATTAATAGCAACGTTAACGGCATGGAGATCTCTGCACAACATGCTAATCCAGATATATTTCTTTGTTAATAATATTGTACCCAACAAAGTTTTAAAAAGTGTACCAGATTAGAGATTCTATGGTATCAGACATGTGATTTTTTTTTTCTAAACTATGATTAAGTAGGGAGATAAAATTTTCAAGTTTCTGGGTCTTTGGTGGTAGGAAACCAAATCCCCCATTTTATAAACATATCAGTTGTAGAAAAAGAATGCATTTTCTTCTACATACTAAAAGGTACTATGTCCATATCTGGGTGGTCTTGTGATTTTAATTATTTTCAAAACTATGCATGGTTTACTGGATAAAAACTTCACATCCCTCTGCAACTCTGGAATATTTTCAAGGGTACTGTAGCCCAGGATTTAGAGGGATAGGAAGAATGTCAACTGATAGTCTTGGCACTGTGGTTGACTGCAACTTTTAAGCTGATAGAGTATTCTACTCTGGATTATCTGAAGTCTAGGTTTTTGAGTGAAAAAATAATATGTTTTATAACAGGAAGACTAACATACATTGACTTTTATTGTATCCTTCACCATCTCCCGGAGCTTGCTCAAACTCATGTCCATTGAGTCAGTGATGCCATCCTACCATCTCATCCTCTGTCATCCCCTTCTTCTCCAGCCTTCTATCTTTCCCAGCATCAGGGTCTTTTCCAGTGAGTCAGTTCTTCCCATCAGGTGGTCAAACTATTGGAGTTTCAGCTTCAGCATCAGTCCTTCCAATGAATAGTCAGGACTGATTTCCTTTAGGATGGACTGGTTGGATCTCCTTGCAGTCCAAGGGACTCTCAAGAGTCTTTTCCAACACCACAGGACAAAAGCATCTATTCATCTGTGCTCAGCCTTCTTTATGGTCCAACTCTCACATCCACACATAACTACTGCAAAAACCATAGCTTTTACTAGATGGGCCTTTGATGGCAAAGGAATATATCTGCTTTTTAATATGCTGTCTTGATTGGTCATAACTTTTCTTCCAAGGAGCAAGCATCTTTTAATTTCGTGGTTGCAGTCACCATCTGCAATGATTTTGGAGCCCAAGAAAGTAAAGTCTGTCACTGTTTCCATTGCTTCCCCATCTATTTGCCATGAAGTGATGGGACTGGATGCCATGATCTTAGTTTTCTGAATGTTGAGCTTTAAGCCAACTTTTTCACTCTCCTCTTTCACTAAAGTTCTTCACTTTCTGCCGCAAGAGTGGTGTCATCTGCATATCTGAAGTTATTGATATTTCTCCCGGCAATCTTGGTTCCCACCTGTGCTTCATTCAGGCTGGCGTTTCTTATGATGCACTCTGCATATAAATTAAATCACCAGGGTGACAATATAAAGCCTTGACGTACTCTTTTCCCAATTTGGAACCAGTCCTTTGTTCCATGGCTGGTTCTAACTGTTGTTTCTTGACATGCATACAGATTTCTCAGGAGGCAGGTGAGGTGGTCTGGTATTCCCATCTCTTGAAGAATTTTCCACAGTTTCTTGTGATCCACACAGTCAAAGTCTTTAGCATTGTCAATGAAGAAGAAGTAGATGTTTTCCTGGAATTTTCTTGCCTTTTCTACAATCCAGCAGATGTTGGCAATTTGATCTCTGGTTCCTCTGCCTTTTCTAAATCCAGCTTGAACATCTGGAAATTCTCGATTCATGTACTGAAGGCTGGCTTGGAGAATTTTGAGCATTACTTTGCTTTGGCTCATTCTGTTTATTCTAAAGAAGAGTAGATCTAATATTATTAATTCACTGGTTTATTTAACAAATATTTGTCATGTGACTGGTTTTCTAGACCAGTCTTGTTCCAGAATTTGGGGATACACAGGTGATTACAGCAATGTCCATGACTTTATAATGCTAAACTTTTGCTACCTGTTTAATATGTTATTGGTATTATATATTGAATTAGACTCCAAAATTTGAGTTTCTGTTAACAGGTGAAATCCTCCAATATCGTATTCATAAAAAGAAAGGAATATTAGGCAAGAAGGAATAGTTTTATGTGTGAATAATAGTAGATGAAAGGAAGGGAGAATATCCTCAGGAAGCACTTGCTCATGCTTCATTCATCATGAATGGGCTCTCCTTGATGCAGGGATGTTTTTTCTTAAATTTTAGTTCAGAGAGTGACTCATTACTCACTAAACCTCATGCCTGATATAATTATTTAAATTATGTGGAGTAAACCGTTTTTTTAATAGTATTCAGAATGCTTAGGTTAAAGGAACTATTTTAAAGGACACAGAAAAATTATGTGACTTTACAGAGGAAAGAGATATGAGACTCTAATAATGATAAAATGACCTGTAATAAAGTTAGTTCACCTTTTAAAATTTCATGAAAATATTCTCACAATCACCTGAAAATATTTAAATGCAACGTAATTCTTTTTTTAATAGAAAGTTTATAGTCACATTGGTGTGTTAGAAGCTTTTGATCTTAGAGGAATGACAACCAGAAGCTTGTGATCCCCTCTGCAGGAAGCATTTTCTCTTCTTTAATACAGTTTTATGCCTGAATACAGGAAGCAGTTTGTTCTGCTAGAATGGATGATCCTCTCATCATTCTTGTCTCTTCAGCCAAGTCTTCCTTAAAGATCAGGGATATACAGGGCTCCATGGGTTGTTGATTGAATCCTGATTGATCTCCCAGCTCAACCTGTACTTCTCTATATATTTCTTTTTTTTTTTAATTGGAGGCTAAATACTTTACAATATTGTGGTGGTTTTTGCCACACATTCTATCTTAATCATCATCATTAATATTTAGGAGTACGTTGTATGCTTCCCTAAACATTGCTTTGTGTCTGCCATGTGTTTGAATCAACAAGTTGTAGGCAAATAAGCAAGAAAAGCTCTTTGGCATTGAGGAGTTTATGGTTTAGTGCAGTTAGTCTTAGCTATTGATGAGCACTTTACTTGAGGACTTTACAAAAATATATAGACAGTTATTCCTCACCAAGACTAGATAGCAATGATATCAGTAACTTACAAACTTTCTCCATGTGATTTTAATGCATATTTGCAGTTGATATCTTGAAAGTGGAAGTTTTGGTCTTGACAACCAGTAATCATAGAAGAATGCAACAAATATCATTGTCCAAGTACCATAAACGTGAAGTTACAGATGAGAGAGCCTAGATTTGTGTGCACAGGTCACCTCACTGAGGAAGTGACGTTTGAGCTTAAAGATGATTAGAATTATTGAGTGGAGCAGATGTAGAAGTTCAATATATGCAAAATGCAGAGAGGCATAAAGTAACTCATACTATAAGTATTTTAACATATAGAAAAATTCCAGTAGGATAATGAATACATATATTATCTCCACCTGTATTCAAAAATTGTTGGCATTCTAAAATAACCTTTTGAAAAAACAAACCAAATCAGAACCAAAACCAAACCAAACCAAACAACAAAAAAAACCTTTAGTTTCTTTATAATGCACATGTCTGGGAGATAAGGCAGTTGATGTCTCAGTCATGATTTTTTGATTCATAAATAATAGGCTTATTAAAAATTAATATTCCCCTACCTAAAATAATCTTGTTGTCTTTAGGAAAAAACAGTCTAGTTTATCTGCTCACTTTCTTCTAATCCTAAAAGTTTGATTCTGTGTGCATATGAGGGGGGATATGTTTTGCCAACAAAATACAATAAACATATGGTTTGCTCTGCATGAATGAGTGAGTGAAAGTCGCTCAGTCGTGTCCAACTCTTTGTGACCCCATGGACTATACAGTCCATGGAATTCTCCAGACAAGAATACTGGAGTGGGTAGCTTTTTCCTTCTCCAGGGGATCTTCCCAACCCAGGGACTGAACCCAGGTCTCCCCCATTGCAGGGGGATTCTTTACCAGCTGAACCACAAGGGAAGGCCAAGAATACTGGAGTGGGTAGCCTATCCCTTCTCCAGGGGATCTTCCTGACCCAGGAATCGAACCAGGTCTCCTGCATTGCAGGTGGATTGTTTACCAACTGAGCTATCAGGGAAGCTTTTGCTCTATATAAATATATCTATTTTAAGATAATGCTTTATGCAAACCTCTCATACTCACAGCAGTCCCAGATTGTGACAATATGTTGCCATATTTCTTTGGAAAACCATTTGATATATTCTAGTACTGAGCTGCTTGCTGGTGCTCCATGAAGACCTATGGTGGTACTGAGGATGGAAAAAGAGGATTAGCAGGGAGGTATTTGAGATGCAAATATACAGCAGTAGGTTTCCCATTAGAAGTTTGGAAATTAGAGGCTATTGGAAAAAAAAAACCCAGAGTTAATGTTCAAAGTGACAGTTTTTTTTTCCTGGTCCCCCAAAAGTGAAATGTCAAAAGTAGACAGTGTATTAGCTTTCATAACCTTTTTTTCTAGCCATATATTTCTGATATTCAGGAGCCTGCTGATTATTGTCCGGACCCAATCTTGTTTTCTGTGTTGACTTGTCTGAACTATGCAATATACATGTTTAGAGCATTGAGAATCTAATGAAATAATGTTTGGGCAAAAATGTTTCTCAGTTACCTTCTAAGAAATATGTATGTAACATGCTTTGGAAGTTGTATCAAAATATCGTCTCTGTTCATAAATAAAATGATTTAAAGTTTTGGGGAATTATTTAAACTTGTTCATTGATTTTTCACTATATAAGAATTATTTATTAAACAATGCACAATATACATTAAAGATAATGCTCATATCATAAAGATTTATTTGCACTTAGACAATTATTAATTTGGAAAATATATAAGTTGTTGGGACCACTGATACGGAATTTAGAGTTTTACTTGGTGTTAAGCATTATTAGTCATCACATTAAACTGAAGCTATTTGATTCTTTTCTTGGTGGTTTATTTTTGCTCAGAACAGATAGTGCTTCATGAAGGTAGGTATATGAAACTTCTACAACATTAAATGTTACCAGCGTTTAATGTTAATGACTGTCAGATCAAAACTATCTGATGCAAATTTCTCTCAGGTGTTCACGCAGTCAGAACTTACTTTCAGGATTTTCATGCTAGTCTGAAGCATGAATGAAATGGTATCTGAGGTGATCCCTCTTCTCTTCCTTGGGCCAGGACATAATGACTATCTCCACAGTATACTATGGTGGCTCACCAGATGTATAAATATAGTTTGATTTGTGACTCTAGACAAAAATAAATAGATTGTTGGTCCCACAGGCACTCGGACTGCTGGTGGTAAACAAAGATATTCATAAACATTATCACTTGAGGGGGGCACTTGTCCCAGATTTTCCGTGTATCCTTTGCTGTCTAGGTATTGGGAAATTTTAATAGTGTATACATTTTCTTGTATGTATGATAATAGGCATATTTGCAAAGTGAGGCACTTAGAGTAATAGGGAAAATTTGAGGGCAAAAGGAAGAGGGGTGATGGAGGATGAGACGCTTGGATGGCATCACTGACTCAGTGGACGGGAGTTTGAGCAAACTCAGGGAGATAGAGAGGGGCAGGGAAGCCTGGCGTTCAGCAGTTCATGGGGTCACAAGGAGTCGGACATGACTTCACAACTGAACAAACAGTAGTAGTAATAAAATACATTTTTTTCCCTTTCATAATCAACACTAGGAAGTTTGACTAGAGAGGGATAGGTTTTATGTTTTTACTGTCCAGAATCAATTTCCATTTCTTGTCTATACCTTCACTTTTTTTTTTTTTGAAAGGTGATCTCTCTGCTATTGTATGTAGTCTGGAAGGTGGAATCAATTAGTTTTTTTGTTTTTGTTTTTGACGTACTGAAGCTGAAGGGATTGCCACATCTGAATTCACAGTTACAATCAAGGGGTATGTGTGAAACCTAAGTTTATCCAGAAAGATCCTCTCTTTTGGAATTTTAAATCTCCAATGGAATGAAACTGGATGGAATAAATAACTGGAACTCAATTATTTCAGTGGTATTTTCAGTTTTTCAGAAAAGCAGTTCCAATGCGTTCTTGCTTTGATTCTAATCCTGGGTTTTCCAGGATTGGAATGCATTCATTTACTAACACCCTGACAGCCTTCTAATAAATTTCTTTTTATTAAGTTGTCTAGAATAGATTTCTGTGATTTTCAAACAAATAACTTTAATGTAGGATACACTAAAATTAAGTTGCATTGGTAACTGACATGATCAACTTCGGCAAGGAAATAATATGCCTTTTAAGCTGCTAGTCCAGACTTTTTTACCGGTGTCTGGAGTCTATCAATTAGCTGCCACCTTTTTTGAATCTTTTTTAAACTTTGAAAAGTCCTTTTGCTCTTGACCTTCAGAAATGAACAATTCTAATAAAATATTAAAAGATATGGACCTGATTTATTTTAACAGAATGAAAATGAGAGGAGAGAGGCTTTTTTTTTTTTTCCAGTGTGACAATATCGATGTCTGCTTGCCTCAAATTTTAACGCAGAAGCTGTCAGTGTACATTAGAGACAACTCAGTAAATCTTTACAGAGAAGAGACATTGAAAAATATTCTCCTGATTATCCATTTCCCTCTTGAGCCCAGAGCTACACTGAACATGATATACAGTATGTCTCAACCAAAATGGAAAATATAGCTAATTACCATGTGAGTCAAAGGGATTTGGGGAAAAAAAAAATGTGAATATGGCCTATTTCTAATTATCCAGAGCAAGAAACTTGCATCTGTGAGTGATGCATTTTCCTATAGCTTCTTATCTTCGTCACTCTTCTCTGTTTTTGTCTTCCTGTCATTTGTATCTCTGTGTATGCATGTTACAAACATGTGTGTGTGTGTTATGACCTATTTTAATTTTTCCGTTGCTCATTTGCCACACAAAAAGAATGCATGAGAAGGATTTGCAGCCCACAGTACTTTCGTAAAGGGTAGGTGGAAAGAAATCCCTTTAGTTGAAATCACGGCTGTTTTACTAATTTCCCTGATACACATACTTACAGAAATAAGCTAGGGAAAGTCTTTACCATTCCAGTGGTTTTTCACTATCATGGAAGAGTTTGATCCTGGTAAGCATTGCAGCTGCTTACTCTCCACATGATGTTGAAAACACATAACCTGAAGAGGTGTTTTTCAGGACTTGCTTTTTATGCTGTTTGATGAAATGCTTGGCTTAAGAGATATCTAAGGACTTTTTCCCTCTAAAATGAGAATGGTAGATATTCTTGCACATAATTGTTAATATACGCATCCCTAGGAACAATTTCTTCAGCAGAATGAAGTCAAATTCCAGTAACTACTTTTCTGTGGAAAAAGCCAACAATAAAAATTGTGTATAATTTGCTGTATTTCCCCTGTGTTCGTTTTAGGTTCTGACAGAGAGTCTCTTCACCATGCAATGCAATCCTTACTTAAAATATCCCATAAACAGGATGACTCATCTAGTTTTAGAATTAGATCTTGCTGGCCAAAATGTAGAGGGCTTCACTGATAGCTCAGTTGGTAAAGAATCCGCCTGCAATGCAGGAGACCCCAGTTCGATTCCTGGGTTGGGAAGATCCCCTGAAGACGGTATAGGCTACCCACTCCAGTATTCTTGGGCTTCCCTTGTGGCTCAGCTGGTAAAGAATATGCCTGCAATGCAGGAGACCTGGGTTTGATCCATGGATTGGGGCCAAAACATGGTATTTGAATCACATACTCTTGAGTTTTAACTTGAAATTGAAGGCTTATAAGTTTGCTGTTGCTTTTGAATAGTGTATGAACTTGGATATAGGACATTTATATTCTGTCTCCATGTAGAAAGTATTTTACAATATAGACACTATATGGTTTATTTCTCAATTTAATAAAAAATTGTATTTGTCTCAGAATAAGTTTAATTTGACAAACATTTACTGAGTGCCAAGCATGGTGGAAGATGATGAAGTTACAAAACAAAATTATTGCTATCTCAAACCATAGTAAATTATGAGTCTACTTACTGAATATATCCATTTGTTAAATTTGAGAGAACTCTTAGTTCCTTCATTCTCTAATTTTCTGTTTCTCCGTCCTGATTTCATTTTCCTCTGCATTTAATCTTGAAACCGTGAAACCTTCCCTTCATCCTTTTCCTTCACGTCTTTCTATATAGCTGCACTTTCAGGCCCAGTTGTCAACTTGGAGCGTCGTTTACTGTGACCAGGCAACTGAGCACTGTAAAGGAAATCACATTACTACGGGAGTGTTGGAGAGTGCTCCCTGACTCAGGTTTGAACCTGGGTCTCCTGCGTTGCAGGCAGATTCTTTACCACCTGAGCCACCAGGGAAGCCCATTGGAGAGAGCAGATTTACAGCTTCTAGTTTCGATTGGGTGCTTAAATCTTCCTGGAATTCTTACAAGCTTTTCATCAGTCTCCTGTGCATTATTATTCTAAGTGCCCACAATTTTTCTCAGATTCCCTAACCTACTTGTATTCTTCGACTCCCAGAAGTAGACTGTGGCTTGGAATTAATAAGAGAAAACAGACTAGATTAGACTAGGAGGAGTCTTCTAGTTTCTCAGCCTTTCACCTGCAAGATACCTGCATACACTCGAGTAGCCTTTTATCCACTCTTCTCATAAGAAGCAGTCACTTTTTTTCTGAAAAAATACCCTCCTACTTTGCCATGAATCCCACATCATCCCATTTCCTCAGGTACTTCAGTTCATCAAGTGTCATGGCTGAATCTCCTAAGTTGAATGTTTCTTTCTATACTGACTCCTTTCAACAAATTTCTACCTCTCCAACCTAACACAATTAATAAATCCAGAACTCCGTCTTGTATATTGTTGCAGGCATTATATCATATCATTCTGTCCATTAACAGCCAAAAAGTAGGAAAAGAATATCCTTGGTTCTTATCCTTGCCTCTCATACGTAGCTTATTGTAATTAGAATTCCACTCCAATCAGTGAAAGGACTTTTGCCAGAGTTTTGCAAAACTTCTAATTGTAAAATTGAGTTGTTTATGGTTCTTGTACAATTAACTTCTGAGTAGTATTTGATAGTCGACTTGACTCTTTGATTTTTTTCCTCATTGAGATGCTCTCCTCTCCCGGCGGCTTCATTGTCCTTCTATTTTCTGACCTGCCTCTTTGGACCTGTATCCTCCACCATCCTCCATGTTTCTGTCTTTTCCATGGTTCCATCCAAAGCCCTACTGTCTCCTAAAAAATGTACTGAGTGACCAATATGTGAATTCTCCCAGATTTTCTGTCACCTCAATATGGCCTTTAGCTGCCTCTGTGATCTCCCCTGCCTCAGAAAGGAGAAACTGGGAACTGTGTTTCTGAGGAGACCCATGGTTATAGCAAAGACATAGTTTAATGATTTCACATTCCTGATTTGAAGTACAGTTTCCTCCCAGGCATCATGGTACATCTCCGACTCCGAAGAGAACTCCTTTTGGCTGTCCGGTGGCACCTCAGCTTGAGGTTGTGTAAGACTGACCTCTTAATGTCTGTGTCCTAAATCAGGCGTTTCATTTTATCCCTTTAGTAAACGGTCCTTCAGTTTGACTTGGTTTCATAAGCTAAACCTTAGGAGGCATTCTCTACTGTTCCAGCCCTACTCTTTCCTACTGTCCACAAACCCTGTCTATTCCTAAATGCCTCTTTGGTGAATTCTGGCCTCTTTGTATTCTTAGACTCTTTCTTAGCTCTGTCCAGCATGATTCTCAACTGTTATTATGTTAATAGTCTTACAGCTAATGTTTCTGCCTCTCATTTAGCTTCTTTCAGTTCTTAGATATCTGTTTGTTCAGATTCTTATGTGATATCTTCAAACTGTTTTTTCATTACCTTTACGATAGAACTCAGACTATCTTGGGTGTAAAAGAAAAGGCCATCTTTTCTGGCCTATTTTCATCTTGTCCTGTTTTCCCCAAGTCATTCTCTACATGGGCCCCTGTTTGGACCAAAGCTTAATGATGTTGTTTGAGTTTTTGCACTGTGACTTTGCACTATAATGACTTAACCCTCTTCTTTGCTTCAAGAATTACTATAAATACAATCTCCTTTCAAAAGCATTTTGATGGTCCTCAGCAATCCATTCTCAACCGCAGTTGTTAAATTCTTTTGTGCCTGCCCTCCTCACACCTTGTTCTTATCTTCCAACATATCACTAATTATGCAGTATTGTATATACTTTTTAATAGCTGTGGAACTCTTACTTGGTTTATGAGAGTGTGAGATTTTTGAGGACAATGATTATAGACACTTTTTCTGAGTGTCTAGTGCCTTGTATACTACTTACCAAATATAGTTAATACAGAATAAAAGATGGATAAATGAATGAATTCTAGTGGCTTCCAAAATCCAGTGAGAGTACAGATCTATAAAAGTACTTTATACATTTTAAGGTGAGTGGGATTTTAAAAGTGAATTGGTCAGTCATGGACATGGAGTTCTTATTTTAACTTCTCTACCATAAGCTTATAAGTGACACAGACCTTCTCTAATCTCATTAGTGAATATTTACCCATATCAAAATAATGTGAACCAGGTCGGTGATTAATGACTTCAAAGGAAAATACAGAACTTTCACTATTAGGATAGTATAATTTCATTGTCTGGACAGATAATCAGGTTTCACATAGGAGGAGCTAGGAAGATATTTATTCCTAGTTTTTTCAACTTGGAATGGCTTGTTCAAGTTATCTCCTGAATCCACTTTTTGCTAATGATCACAAGTCATAAAAACTATTCCACAAAACTCCTCCAGTCTGCAATTGTGACTTTCCTGTCCCCTAACTTTATTCTATCTCTTGATTGATCTTATTTGCCCTTTGGAGTCAGTACAGTTTTCTTGCTACCAGCTTGGACAATAAATATTGTGGTTCTAATTCCCAGTTACATGGCCTAAGGCTTCCTTTTGAAGAGTAACCCTTCCCTGGTTAATCCAGGTTAGTGTTTCCCACTATAGCTGTATAGGATACAAATATCTGTAGAGCTTAAAAAACACAGATTAGCAGTTTGGAACCAGGCCAATTAGAGAAATCCCTGAGTGTAAGGTTCAAGCACGAACATTTTTTAAAAGCCAAGAGTGAGTGTTATTGACAGAGACCCTATGGCCTTCCACAGTGACACTTATGTATTCTTGAACCGGAATAAAGCCACCATCCTCTGTTCTTTGGAATAGGGAGTTGAGAGAGTCTATAACTCAGTGTAGAGATATAGGTTTCGATCGAGGCAATGTTCTAAAGGAATTCACAGATAAGGTAGGGGAAAATAGGTTTTAGAATGGTACAATAAACAATTCACAAAAATTACACGGTTACTGATTCAATTTAACTGTGTTCTGAGACACACCAGATGCCCAAAATTTTACCTAAAACTTTTGTTTTGGAAATGAAGCTTTCTAGTATTACATAAATTTTTTATTCTTCTCCTGATTACATTGAGTAGTAGATACAAGATTTTAAGTTTTCAGAGATTCAATTAATTTGTTTCAATGCAAGTTTTAAGTTTAATCTGATTAAACTTCAATTTATTTTTATTATTATTACTACCATTGTCATCATTGTTTTAGTACCAAGCTATTAAAAAGCTATTGAGGACATATACTCAATAGTTTCCAATAATAGCATCAGTACTGTAAAAATTTGTGTCCAACATTTTTGTTTCTGGGAAGTTCTGAAATCTGAAAAGCTAAATCTCTGAATACATTGTTTTTATTTGCAGGACAAAATGAAATAGGTTCACTTTGAAATTAGAAATTGCTAATCCTATTTCCAGAGTTGTTAACAGTGAGTCACTGTTTACAATTGGATTATCCACTGAACCAGAGGCTGTATACCATGTGCGATGGAAATTGAAAAGGCTTGTATGACTGGCTGCCATTGATTTTATGTTACTGCACAATAGGAAATGTGCCATCTCTTTAGCACTACACTCTATAGCATTTTTAAGTACACTCTCACGATTAGAAGCACATGAAAATAGATCATTTGGTGAGGAGAAAATTGAAAATACAATTATTAATGGAACTCACTTAACTTTTAGGTACCTCAATAATAATAATATTTTTTCAGGTAAGCATTTTGTAAAAAATGTGCAGACATTATCAAAGGCACCGTGTTGTGCTGGGAGATAACTTTTTTAAGTTTAATTCCCATCACTGGATAAGATACGAAGCATGAACTGATATCTTGGTGCTCACGTTATGATGGAGATGTTGCCCTCCGTCCTCTTATATGTGTTTTAGTTGGAGCACTGCAGAGCAACAGAATGTGTGTGTGCATATAATGGTAACCATTTGTTTCTAACATTTTTGTACATCTATCTGTCTGTCTGTCTGTCTGTCTGTCTCTCTCTCTCTCTCTCTATATATATATATATTTTTTTAAGGGAACAAAATGCAACCTGTAATTCTAAGCAGAGTGCCCCCTCCTCCCCATCGTTATCATATGCATCATGCCCAGGCTTTGGACAGTAAAATACAGACTCAGAGACCTCTATTTTTATCTCCATCTATAGAGCCATATCGACATATAATTATATACAAATGCATATTGTAAAGCAGAAAAGCTGGGAGTGTGATTAAGGTAGGGCAGAGAGTTAGGTGAGATACAGTGTGAAGGAGCAGAGCCCCAGTAAATTGTGTACTTTAGGTTTGAGTATGAGTAGGACCTGGGAGCCAGGACACTCAGAAATGCTCCTGTCGCCAGGCCTCTCGATACCATCCAAGGGGGTCTGAAGGCTTGGGTTCTGCCCGTGATTTGGGCTGGAACTGGAAGGTAGAATTGTAGCTGCATCTCCTGGAGACTAATGGTGAGCAAGGGTTTGGTTTACGTGACACCTCCGCTCTAAGCCAAGGTTTTAGGGGAAGCCACAAGTTCAGAGTGAGAGTCTTTGAAGCTTGGGAGGTGCAAGTAGTTCAGTTCAGTTCAGTCGCTCCGTCGTGTCCAACTCTTCATGACCCCATGAACCGCAGCATGCCAGGCCTCCCTGTCCATCACCAACTCCCAGAGTTCACTCAAACTCATGTCCATTTAGTCGGTGACACCATCAAACCATCTCATCCTCTGATGTCCCCTTCTCCTCCTGCCCTCAATCTCTCCCAGCATCAGGGTCTATTCAAATGAGTCAGCTCTTTGTATCAGGTGGCTGCAGTATTGGAGTTTCAAGTTCAGCATCAGTCCTTCCAATGAATGTTCAGGACTGATCTCCTTTAGGATGGACTGGTTGGATTTCCTTGCAGTCCAAGGGACTCTCAAGAGTCTTCTCCAACACCACAGTTCAGAAGCATCAATTCTTCAGTGCTCAGCTTTCTTTATAGTCCAGCTCTCACATTGCAAGTAGAGGACAAGGCAAACTGGATAGACAGGCAGGGCGGCCTGCCTTTTTGAGGTCTCCTTGAGCTGGAGTTTGCTCTTGCTATAGAGTTTGAGAAGCTAGAGGTCCAGGTGATGCGGGAGCTGTAAAAGGTGAGGTGAGGAGGGGTGCCTGGGGGCACACAGGCTTCTGGAACTTTCTCTGCCTGTCTGGCTGCTTCTCACTATCACCCTCCTCCTTATAGTGCTAAAGGTTCTAGCCATCCAGTGGTCAAGACAGCCAATAGATCTGACCTCTAAGCATCATATTTATTTTTCCTTAGTTTCTTCTGGGAACCTTCACTTGGGAGTAGAGACAGGGAGAGGTCACAAACATAAATGCTGTGTGTGCTTGAGTCCAGACTGGGTTTGCCCTGTACAGTCAGTGCCAGGGATAAGAGGAGGAGGACTGCTCCCTTATTATGGGGACAAAAGCCCATGTCCCACAACCCCAGGGCTGCAGAAGGCATGGAAGATACCCATGAGAAGGCCTCTGCTGACAAGCACCTGTCAAACCTGGAGGCAACTTGGTTTGCCCTTAACTGGTCACCAGCAGTATTTCATAGGGATAGATCTGGAGGTCTAGGCTTCCATTCTCATGCCTTATAAGCTAAAGTCTGAGAATTATTGTCAGCTCAGCGTGGTTCTGCCATAAGTAGAGAGAGAACAGTTAGACCTTCTACGGTACAGGGAAGTATGGAAAGGGTGTCTGGTCCAGTATGGACTGGTACCCTCTGGAAAGGTAGTGATTTCTCTGTCTCTTCTTTTTTAAGACCATCTTTCCCAAGTTGGACATTGCCTTACTGAGTTTCTCTCTCTAGCACTTCTTTGAGAGCCTTCATTTTTTTCTCTGGAGTCATTATCTTGCTCCTCTTCCTTCTCTTCTTCTGCCTCCCTGTGAGATGTTGTCTGCTTCCTCCATCCTGTCTCCACAATGAAGAGTCATGGGGGACAG
Organism: Bison bison bison; assembly: GCF_000754665.1. NCBI lineage: Eukaryota > Metazoa > Chordata > Mammalia > Artiodactyla > Bovidae > Bison > Bison bison. The sequence goes on from NW_011495082.1 coordinate 17,636,513, forward strand.
ACCAGAAGGCAGTTTTGACCTTGGCCATTTGATTGGAGTCCGGAGCCTGGGATGCAGGGAACTTGGATAATTTGGTGATGAGTTCCTCAATGAAGGGCTTGCTCTGAGGGCTGCCTCCCATGAACTCTCTCTGTGTGTAGATGAGTGACTTCTTGTAAATGTTGGAATCTGGGTACATGATCTTGGGGTGATAGAAATGGTACAGGCTGCTTCTTGGAGCTAAAATCTGAAAGGTGGTTCCAGGGGCCAGCTCTTCGCCCACACCTCCAGGATGATGGAGATAGTAGGGGGTGCAGGTTTGAGTAACAGTGAGCTCTTGGCTTCTGGGAAGCTCTATCTGTTCCACGAGGGAAAAGAAAGTAGTTTATGAGATCAGGCTGCCCCATGTCCAGGATGGCCTTATCCTTGGGGTTGGCAAGCCAGGTCCTCGTGCCCGGCCTGTGATTGTCCATTGAATTCATGTGCTAGCTCTACTTTTCCAGCTGCCATTAAGATAAATGTATAATTAATGCATTTAAATTTTTTTTTATTTCTGTACTTTGTAAAATAAACCAGGTTATCATCTGCAGTTTGGGAGGGATTAAAGTTTCTCATGATTATCTTCAAAGGACTATGATACCAGCCATCATTAGGAAAGTTTAAAGCAGCTATTTTTAATTTTGTAAATGCCTATGAAATAGGCTATCTGTGGGGGTTTTGTAAACTAGATGCTGCAAAGTAAGAAAAATCAGTGGTAAATTTGATTACATAACATTAACAGTATTATATAGGAAATCTAGTCCCAAATATATGGACACTTATGAATTTATAAATAAATTTAACATAATATATGACATTACTATAATTTTGTGAGTTGGAAAGCATACATTAAAATGAAAGTCTTAAAATATGGTTATATAAACATGGTTAGAAATACATGTATAAACAGTTTCCCCCACTCTTCAGCTAATAGTCTCGAGTAGCCCTTAGTGCTTACACTCCACTGAGTCAGGTCTGTGACTCAACATCAGAATTTGACTGATCAATCCATTATATTTTTAAAAGACTCCATCTTTTGCCTCAGTCTCTGAGATTATGTTGTATTACCTCCTCTCCGCAATATCCAATTATTTGGATACTTTTATTTTTAGCTGTGTCCTAGTGGTAGCAAGGAGAAGGAAATGGCAACCCACTCCAGTGTTCTTGAAATGGCAACCCACTCCAGTGTTCTTGCCTGGAGAATCCCAGGGACGGGGGAGCCTGGTGGGCTGCCGTCTATGGGGTCGCACAGAGTCAGACACACCTGAAGCGCCTTAGCAGCAGCAGTGGTAACAAAGCAAAACAGCAAGTCATGAAATCAAGAGAACAGCTGAAAGACCAATGCAAGCAGACTTAGGTCAAATTAGTGATGTTCAAGAAAGCTGAACATAAATGTGTTTTCTAGGAAACCTATAGCTACAGCCAAAAGCAAAGCATGGATAGATGAATTGGCAAAGAGATACTTTGCAGATTGACAACTCAGTATTGTGTTACTTCCCAGTTGTCCTTAAGGACAAACAGGGCTCCTTCAGGTTTTGCTTATGAAGACAAAGGGGAAATCATATATTTTAAGTAGCGTGTGGCTTATAGAAGCATCTTATTAAAATGACATTCTCCCTGTGGGAATGTGCATTAAGAAACAGTTCACCCAGTCTAAAATCAATTACTTCTGCCTGTGGCAAAGAAAGTCTGAGTTAAACATAATTCTCAGAGGTAGTTAGCATTCTATTGAAGGTTACTGCTTCCATCCAAGAGAGGAGTTACCCAATTTAATCAATTCTCTGAATGTGAAATCTCAGATAGTAAACAACTTAGATTACGGACAGTGCAATTATTAAGTGTAACAGTTAAGGCACTGCATTTTAACTCGGTAATTCAGAGTACTCAGTGGTTAGCTAGTGAGTTCTGATTGTTTAATACTTACTTGAACGTTTATGGATGTGAGAGTTGGACTGGGAAGAAAGCTGAGCACTGAGGAATTGATGCTTTTGAACTGTGGTGTTGGAGAAGACTCTTGAGAGTCTCTTGGACTGCAAGGAAATCCAACCAGTTTATCCTAAAGGAGATCAGTCCTGGGTGTTCACTGGAAGGACTGATGCTAACGCTGAAACTCCAATACTTTGGCCACCTGATGCGAAAAGCTGACTCATTGGAAAAGACTCTGATGCTGGGAGGGATTGGGGGCAGGAGGAGAAGGGGACAACAGAGGATGAGATGGCTGGATGGCATCACTGACTCAGTGAACGTGAGTCTGGGTGAACTCCAGGAGTTGGTGATGGACAGGGAGGCCTGGCGTGCTGCAGTTCATGGGGTCACAAAGAGTCGGACACGACTGAGTGACTGAACTGAACTGAACTGAAATTTATTCTGAAGTAAACACAGAACAAGTTTGAATATTAACTTATTTCCATGATTCTAGACCCTCCCCCTCTCGTATGTTCTGCACACTGAAGTCAGTTTTCTTTCTCAGGGAAAACTTAGGTCTCTGTCCTGCTTCAGTATTCATCTGTTCATTTGTGTTCTCTTGGGAGAATTCAAACAACCTTACACGGCCCTTGATCTGACCCTTATTTACTTCTCTAGTCTCATCTTTCATCTCTGTACCTCTCAATCTCCTTTCCCTTTCTTCCACTTTATTTCTATATTGTGGTCATTCTGGATTTCTTTTTTTTGTAATTTGACTGCATTCATGATCAGTCGCTAAGTCTTGTCTGACTCTTTGTGACCCCATGGACTTTTCTTCCAGGGAGCAAGCGTCTTTTAATTTCATGGCTGCTGTCACCATCTGAAGTGATTTTGGAGCCCCTCAAAATATAGTCTCTCACTGTTTCCACTGTTTCCCCAGCTATATGCCATGAAATGATGGGACCAGATGCCATCATCATGATCATAGTTTTTTAAATGTTAAGTCAACTTTTTCACTCTCCTCTTTCACTTTCATCAGAGGATCTTTAGTTCTTCGCTTTCTACCATAAGAGTGGTGACATCTGCATATCTGAGGTTATTGATATTTCTCCTGGAAATCTTGATTCCAGCTTGTGCTTCATCTAGTCCAGCATTTCTCATGAAAAAATAAACAGGGGGACACCATACAGCCTTGATGTACTCTTTTCCTGATTTGGAACCAGTCTGTTGTTCCATGTCCACTTCTAACTGTTGTTTCTTGACCTGCATACAGATTTCTCAGGAGGCAGGTCAGGTGATCTGGTAATCCCATCTCTTTAAGAATTTTCCACAGTTTGTTGTGATCCACACAGTCAAAGGCTTTGGCGTAGTCAATGGGTATATGCAGGTATTTATTAGGCCCAAGTGTTTACCCAGATAGCATGAATTTTAGACTATAGGTGTAGCTACGGTCCAATAAAAGGATTTGCCAATGTATTTGCAATAAAAATAAGTTATGGATATTAGTAAGATGTTTAGAAATTTTTTTTAAAAAGTGATTTTTGGAATTATCAGTTTTTAGGGGTAAAATGGGAGAGGGCTTCAGGTTTCTCTTACATTAGTCTTAATCCTTGACGTGATTGCCTGAAGTATTCAGGGAAGCATATGAAGAAAATGCTTTTTTTTTTTTGCATTGATAATTTGAATCTTTAAACTCAATATTAAAAAACTAAGATGATGGCCCCTGGTCCCATCACTTCATGGAAAATAGAAGGGGAAACATGGAAACAGTGACAGATTTCCTCTTCTTGGGCTTTAAAGTCACAATGCATAGTGACTGCAGCCATGGAATCAGAAGACAGTGGCTTCTTGGCAGGAAAGCTACGACAAAACTAGACAATGTGTTAAAAAGCAAAGACATCACTTTGCTGACAAAGGTCCGTATAGTCAAGGCTGTGATCTTTCTAGTAGTCATGTATGGATGTGAGAGCTGGACAGTAAAGAAGGCAGATCACCCAAGAATTGATGCTTTCTAACTATGGTGCTAGAGAAGACTCTTGAGAGTCCCTTGGACTGCAAGGAGATCCAACCAGTGACTCTTAAAGGAGATCAGTCCTGAATGCTTTTTGGAAGGACTGATGGTGAAGCTGAAGCTCCAATACTTTGGCCACGTGATGTGAAGAACTGACTCATTTGAAAAGACCCTGATGCTGGGAAAGATTGAGGGCAGAAGGAGAAAAGGGTGGCAGAGGACGAGATGGTTGGATGGCAAAGAGTCATACACGACTTGGCGACTGAATGACAACAACAACAAATTCGTTTTTTCACTGAAAGTATAGTTTATTTACAGTGTTGTGATAATTTCTTCTGTACAGAAAGTGACTCAGATATACATGTGTGTGTGTGTGTTTTTCTTTTTTCTTATTTTCCATTACGGTTTATCCTTGAATATTGAATGTAGTTCTCTGTGCTATATAGTAGGACTTGTTGTCCATCCATTCTATATGTAATAGTTTGTAAATATTGTATCCATTCTATATATAATAGTTTGTATGCCAAATGACTTGGAAACCACAAGTCTGTTTTCAATGTCTGTGAGTCTGTTTCTGCTTCATATATAAGCTCATCTGTGTCATGTTTTAGATTCCCCATATAAGTGATATAATATGGTACTTATTTTTCTTTCTGATTTACTGTACTTAGTATGATAATCTCTAGTTCCATCTATTTTGCAAGTGACTTTCTTTTGTTCTTTTTTATGGTTGAGTGGTATTCTACTCTGTGTATGTACTACATCATCTTTATTCATTTGTCAATAAACATTTAGGTTGTTTCTATGTCTTGGCCATAATGAATAGTACTGCTGTGAACATAGGGGTGCATGTATCGTTTTGAACTACAGTTTTGTCCAGATATATGCTCAGGAATGGGATTCCTATATAATACAGTAATTCTGTTTTTAGTTTTCTGGGAATCTCAATACTGTTTTCCATATTGGCTGTACCAACTTACATTCCCACCAACAGTGTAAGAGAGTTTCCTTGTCACCACACTCTCTCCAGCATTGGTTACTTGTAGACTTTTATATTCTGGCCATTCTCATTGGTGTAAAGTGGTACCTCACTATAGTTTTGATTTGCATTTCTCTAATAATTAGTGGTTCCAAATAGGAAAAGGAGTACGTCAAGGCTGTATATTGTCACCCTGCTTATTTAACTTATATGCAGAGTACATCATGAGAAACGCTGGGCTGGAAGAAACACAAGCTGGCATCAAGATTGCCGGGAGAAATATCAATAACCTCAGATATGCAGATGACACCACCCTTATGGCAGAAAGTGAAGAGGAACTCAAAAGCCTCTTGATGAAAGTGAAAAAGGAGAGTGAAAAAGTTGGCTTAAAGCTCAACATTCAGAAAACAAAGATCATGGCATCTGGTCCCATCACTTCATGGGAAATAGATGGGGAAACAGTGGAAACAGTGTCAGACTTTATTTTTTGGGGCTCCAAAATCACTGCAAATGGTGATTGCAGCCATGAAATTAAAAGACGCTTACTCCTTGGATGAAAAGTTATGACCAACCCAGACAGCATATTGAAAAGCAGAGATATTACTTTGCCAACAAAGGTCTGTCTAGTCAAGGCTATGGTTTTTTCAGTGTTCATGTATGGATGTGAGAGTTGGACTGTAAAGAAAGCTGAGCACTGAAGAATTGATGCTTTTGAACTGTGGTGTTGGAGAAGACTCTTGAGAGTCCCTTGGACTGCAAGGAGATCCAACCAGTCCATCCTAAAGGAGATCAGTCCTGGGTGTTCATTGGAAGGACTGATGTTGAAGCTGAAACTCCAATACTTTGGCCACCTCATGTGAAGAGTTGACTCATTGGAAAAGACTCTGATGCTGGGAGGGACTGGGGGCAGGAGGAGAAGGGGACGGCAGAGGGGATGAATGGCATTACCGACTTGATGGACATGATTTTGAGTGAACTCCAGGAGTTGGTGATGGTCAGGGAGTCCTGCATGCTGCAGTTCATGGGGTTGCAAAGAGTCAGACATGACTGAGCAACTGAACTGAACTGAACTGAACTGAATACCTAGGGATATTGAGCATCTTTTTATGTGCCTATTGGCCACGTGTATATTTGGAGAAGATGTTTATTTACATCTTCTGCCCAGTTTTTTATTGGGTTCTCTTTTTGTTGTTGTTTGAGCTGTTTGCACATTTTGAAAATTAAGCCCTTTTTGGTCACAACGATTGCAAATATTTTCTCCCATCTTGAAGGTTTTCCTTTCATTTTGTTTAGAATTTCCTTTGCTTTGCTATACAAAAGCTTATAATCTTGATTAGGTCTCATTTTCTGATTTTTGTTTTTGTTTCTATTTCCTTGGGAGACTGACCTAAGAAACCATTGGTATGATTTATGTCAGCGAATGTTTTGACCATGTTCTCATCTAGAAGTTTTATGGTGTCTTATCTTCAATTCTTTAAGCCATTTTGAGTTTATTTTAATGCGTATTCTAACTTTATTGATTTACTTGCAGCTGTCCAACTTTCCCAGCATTATGTGTTGAAAAGACAGTCTTTTCCCCATTTTATATTCTTGCCTCCTTTGTTGAAGATTAATTGACCATAGGTGTATTGGAGAAGGAGATGGCAACCCACTCTAGTATTCTTGCTTGGAGAATCCCATGGCCAGAGGATCCTGGCAAGTTATAGTCCATAGGGTCACAAACAGTTGGACATGACTGAAGCAACTTAGCACATTATGGGGCTTCCCTGTTGACTCAGCAGTGAAGAATCCCCCTGCAATGAGGAGTTGCAAAGGTGCAGGTTCTTTCCTTGAGTCAGGAAGATTCCCTGGAGGAGAAGGTGGAAACCCACTCCAGTATTCTTGCCTGGAGAGTCCCATGGACAGAGGGTTGTAAAGAGTTGGATACGATGGAGGCAATTTAGCAGGCAGGCAGGCAGGCACTGGTTTATTTCTGGGCTCTCTCTTCTGTTCCACTGATCCATATGTGTGTTTTTGTGCCAGTACCACACTGCTTTGGTTACTTTCGTTTTGTAGTATTGTCTGAATTCTGGAAGGGTTACATGTCCTGCTTTGTTCTTTTTCCTCGGAATTGCTTTGGCAGTTGAGTCTTTTATGATTCCATATAGATGTTAGTATTATTTGTTCTAATTCTATGGCAAATGTCATGGGTAATTTGATAGAAATCACATTAAATTTGTATATTGCTTTGGGTACTATGACCGTATTAGCAATATTAATTCTTCTAATGAAAGAGTATGGGTTATCTTTCCATTTCCTTAAATTATCTTTAATTTACTTTGTTAATGTATTATAGTTTTCAGCATATATTTTTCACCTCCTTTGTCAGGTTTATGACTAAGCATTTTGTTTATTTGTTTGTAATTTTAAAAGTTATTACTTTTTACTTTCCTTTTCTGATATTTCATTATTAGTGTAAAGAAATTAATACACCAATTTCTGTGTGTTAATCTTGTATCCTGCTACCTTGCTAAATGTATTTATCATGTCTACTAGCTTTTGTGTGGAGTCTTTGGAGTTTTCTGTGTATAGTTGTCACGTCATGTGCATATAATGGCAACTTTACCTCTTCCCTTCCTGTTTGAATACATTTTAATTCTTTTTCTTGTCTGATTGCTGTGGCTAGGACTTATAATACTGTGTTGAAGAGAAATGGTGAGAGTCAGCATCCTTGTTTTTGTTCCAGATTTCAGTGGGAAGGCTTTCAGTTTTTCATCAAAACAATTGTATTGGTTGTGGTTTTGCCATAAACAGCTGTTATTATGTTGAGATATATTCCCTCTGTATCCACTTTGGAACAAATGGATGTTGATTTTTGTCAGTGCTTTTTCTGCATCTGTTGAGGATGATCATATGGTTTAGTCTTTTCCTTTGTTGTGATATATCACAATGATTGATTTGTGTACACTGAACCATCCTTGTGAACTTGGGATGAATCTTTCATGGTGTATGATCCTTTTTGAGTGTGGTTGGATTCAGTTTGCTAATATTTTGTTGAGAATTTTTGCATCTATATTCATCAAAGGTATTGGCCTGAAATTTTCTTTTTTGATGGAGTCTTTGTCTGGTTTTGGTATCAGGGTGATGGTGGCTTTATAGAATGTCTTTGGGAGTGGTCCTTCCTCTTCAATCATTTGGAAGAGTTTGAGAAGGATCAGTAAAAATTTTACTTTGTTTGTTTGGTAGAATTTTCCTGTGAAGCCATCTGGGTCCTGGACTTCTGTTTGTATGGATTTTTTTTTTTTAATTATATATTCTATTTAGTTTCTAGTGATCAGTCTGGAGAAGGCAATGGCACCCCACTCCAGTACTCTTGCCTGGCAAATCCCATGGACGGAGGAGCCTGGTGGGCTGCAGTCCATGGGGTCGCTGAGGGTCGGACATGACTGAGCAACTTCACTTTCACTTTTCACTTTCATGCATTGGGGAAGGAAATGGCAACCCACTCCAGTGTTCTTGCCTGGAGAATCCCAGGGATGGGGGAGCCTAGTGGGCTGCCATCTATGGAGTCACACAGAGTCAGACATGACTGAAGCGACTTAGCAGCTGAGGAAGTGATCAGTCTGTTCACATTATTGACTTCTTCTTGATTCAGTTTTCATGGGCCAGGAATCCTGTGGACAGAGGAGCCTGGTGGGCAACAGTCCATGGTGTAGCAAAACAGTTGGACACAACTTAGTGACTAAATAACAAATGTTTCTGGAAAGTTGTCCATTTCTCGAGATTGTCTAATTTGCTGGCATATAATTGTTCATAGTATTCTCTTATGGTTTTCTGTATATCTGTGGTAAGAGTTGATGTTTCTCTTTTTCATTTCATTTGGGTAATCTTTTTTTCTTTATTGGTGAGCCTAACCAGAGGTTTGCCAATTTTGTTTACCATTTCAAAGAAGTATTTCTTGGTTTTATTGATTTTTTTCTATTGTTGTTAAATCTCTATTTCCTCTCTGATCTTTATTATTTCCTTCCTTCTGCTAACTTTAACTTTTGTTTGTTCTTCTACTTCTAGTTCTTCTAGGTGATCTGTATCGCTATGAACTTCCCTGTAATAACTTCTTTTGGGGCATCCCACAGATATTATATCATTGTGGGAAAATATTTTAAAGAATTATTTAAAAAAATTTTCCACCATATATCTTAGAGAGCGAATGCCTTTGTTTTCTATGTTTATGAGTCTAAAGTGTAGTTAACATTACACTATTACATTAGCTTCAAGTGTATAGCTTAATAATTCAGCATTTGTATACAAATTATAACCATTATAAGTCTAGTTACCATCTATTACCATAAAAAATTGCAACTTTCTTTTGTGATAACTTTTAAGATTTACTTTCTTAGCAGCCTTCACATTTGCAATACAGTGTTATTGATAGTAGTTGCCATACTGTGCATTGCATCCTCAAAACTTGTTCATTTTATAATGAGAAGTTTATACCTCTAGATCACTTTTACCCATTTCACCTACTCCTCAATCCTTCTCCCTCTGGCAACTACCATTCTGTCCTTTGTATCTATGCATTTTGTTTTATTTGTTCACTATTCTCTTTCTCTCTCTCTCTTTCTTTTAGATTCCACATATAAATGAAATCATAAGGAATGGTATTTGTTTTTTTCTGACTGACATTTTTTGCTTAGCATGATACCCTCTATGTCTACCCATGTTGCCACATACGCTGAGCTTTCATTCATTTTCATGGCTGACTAATATTCCACCGTGTGTGTATGTACATCTTTATTATCCATTCATCCATGAAAGGCCACTTAGGTTGTTTCTATATCCTGGCTGTTGTAGATAATATTACAATAAACATAGAGATACATATATCTTTTTGGCAGTATTTATTTTGTCTCCAACCTGTATTTGGGTATAATTGACAAATTAAATTGTATATATTTAATGTGTGCAACGTGATGGTTTCATACACCTATATGTCATAGAATGACTAGATTGCATTATAAAAGTGCTTGATGTCATTATATTCCCATGTCTCCCAAAAGCACATGTACTAAAAATGGGGAAAATATAAACTTAAAAATATACTTGATTTTAATGTAAATTCAAGAATATAATTTCAAAGTTTGTTGTAAACAGTCAACCATTTCTTTTTTATTTTCATTTCCCATGAGATCTATTGTTTTATTTCTGATTTTACAAGCAATACATGTTCATTGTAGTCAACCAGAAATACATAAAAGCATCAGTTAAGCTCACTTCAGTCACTCAGTCATGTCTGACTCTTTGAGACCCCATGGACTGCAGCACACCAGCTTCCCTGTACTTGACCAACTCCCGGAGCTTGCTCAAACTCATGTCCATCAAGTCGGTGATGCCATCCAACCACCTCATCTTCTGTCATTCCCTTCTCCTGCCTTCAATCTCTCCAAGCATCAGGTGTTTTCTAAAGAGACAGCTCTTCACATCAGATGGCCAAAGTATTGGAGTTTCAGCTTCAGCATCAGTCCTACCAATGAATACGCAGGACTGATTTCCTTTAGGATGGACTGACTGGATCTCCTTTCAGTCCAAGGGACTCTCAAGAGTCTTCTCCAACACCACAGTTCAAAAACATCAATTCTTTGGCACTCAGCGTTCTTTATAGTCCAACTCTCACATCCATACATGACTACTGGAAAAACCATAGCTTTGACTAGACGGACCTTTGTTGGCAAAGTAATGTCTCTGCTTTTTAGTATGCTATCTAGGTCGGTTATGACTTTTCTTTCAAGGAGCAAGTGCCTTTTAATCTTATGGCTACAGTCACCATCTGCAGTGATTTTGGGTCACTGGCAGTGATTTGGATCACCGGCATTTCTCATGATGTAATCTGCATATAAGTTAAGCAACCAGGGTGACAATATACAGCCTCAGAAACGTGTACATCAAGGCTGTATATTGTCACCCTGGTTGTTTAACTTATATGCAGAGTATGTCATGTGGAATGCTGGGCTGGTTGAAGCATAAGCTGGAATCAAGATTGACGGGAGAAATATCAATAACATATAACCATAAGTAAAAATAAACGATCAGCCTTAATCCCCACCCCCAGAGATAATGATCATTAGCATTTTGATAAATTTTCTCACTTCCTATATATTTCAAGTAATATATATATATCTATTTATATATATATTTTTTAATTGAACTATAATTGACGTCTAACACCCTGTTAGTTCCAAGTGTAAACACAGTAATTCAATATTTCAATATATTACAAAACGATGATTGTGAATGTACGTTTTATCCTTGTGACTTATTTTGTGATTGGAAATTCGTACCTCTTAATCTCCGCCTATTTCACTCACCCCCTCCACCCTGTCTTTTCTGGCAGCAACCTGTTTGCCTTTCTATTCTCAGTGACTTTTAGTCTATTTCTGTTTTGGTTATGTTTGTTCATTTTTTTTGACTTTTAGATTCTGAATATAAATGAAATCTTATGGTATATTTTTTTCTCTGCCTGACTTGTTTCACTTATTTCACTTAGCACAATACATTCTATGTCAATCCATGTTACTGAAGATGTTATATATAAGATGTTGTATATATATAAAACACATCATCTTTATCCATTCATCTACTTATCAATGGACACATGAACACTTAGGTTGTTTCCGTATCTTGGCAATTATAAATAACAGTGTCTTTTCAAATTACTGTTGTTTTTTTTTTTTTTCAGTAAGTACGTAGGAGAGGATTTGCTAGATCATGTGATAGTCACTTTTAATTTTTTTGAGGAACCTCCAAATTCCTCATATTTTGAGGAGCTTCCACACAAGCCGAAAGAGTTTACATCACCTCCAGTAATGCATGTGGTTTCCCTTTACTCTGTAACCCCAGCAACACATATTATTTCCTGTTCTCTTGATAATAGCCATCAGAACTATTATCAAGTGTGAGGTAATATCTCATTGTGGTTTTGATTTGCATTTTCCTCATGATGAGTAATATGGAGCATCTTTTCATGTGCCTGTTAGCCATCTGTAAGTCTTCTTTTGAAGATATCTACTAAGATCCTTTGTCCATTTTTTAAATTTAGTTGTTTGATTTTTTTGATTGTTGAGTTGAGTTCTTTATATATATTGAGTATTAATGTTTTAATAGATACCTGGTTTATAAATATCTTTTCCCATTTAATAGGTTGCCTTTTAATTTTTTTCATAATTTCCTTTACTATGCAGAAATATTTTAGTTTGATATAGTCTCATTTGCTTATTTTTGCATTGGTTGGATTGACTTCAGAGTCAGATCTAAAAATATCTTGCCAGGAGAGATGTCAAGGAGCTTACCTTGTTGCTGTCTTCATGTCCTTTGCATTTTAATGAGCTACATTCTCTTTAAGTACCATTTGTTTCAGGCAATATGAACTCCTAACCTATCTCTGATAGTTATTTTATTATATCTATTTTCATATTCCTTAAAATATTCTCTTTTCCCCAAAAGTCTTTGTCTTTTGTGGAAATTCCTCCATTATTCTGAGTGTGTCCCAATATTACTTTCAGTTTTTGAAAGCATAATTTTTAATTGAAATTTTTTATCACTCCAATTATTTTATATACTTATGGCAATTAACTATATATTTGTGTTTTTCTAAAGATGCAATTTCCACTCATAGAATACATTTTTGATAATATGGACTAATGTCTATTTATCAGTTTACACTGTATAATGAAAAGCAAGACATGTTGAATAGAACTGGAACTAGGTTTTTTTTAAAACTACTGTTTTATTCAGTCTAAGTCAGTGTTTTGTTTCATTTTACAGTAATTAATATATGTCAGTAATCTTATTGGATCACACATGCTGGTGCCATATTAAGTGTAATTTTGAAGCTAGCCTGAGTAAGAGATTTGAAACCGATGCCCAAAGAAGTTTTTGTAATTTTTGTCTAACTTACAAATATCTGAAATCTTTTCAGCTGATCCATTTGAGAATATAAGACCAGAAAGTTTAGATAAGCATCTTAGGAATTATGGCTGTGTTTTCTCAAATGTGGCAGGTGTGCAGCACTTTATTTTGGCTTTCATACCGAATCTTAATCCATGCAGGAAGTAAGCCACTTTATCTGTCTCAGTCATTAGTTCTACTGACACCGCTAAGTTGTGAGATCCAAATGCAATCACGGATAGCAGACATCTGTTTAATACTTAACAGCTCTTGTCATGGTGGCCATTTGAAAATAAGGTGGTTCTAACTGCATCCTTATTCCTGGGCGAGGCGTTGTCCGGTTGGCAGATTTCCCCCCCTAGACGCTTGTCCGACATGGCCTCTGCGTCCGTCATATCCTTCCATCCCTCCATTAAGAAGCAGTCATTCAGATGGGAGTTCTCTGCTGCCTCCCCTGGACGCTGAAAGCTCTCTGAACTTACCAGTACTCAGACGCTCCAGGACTGGCTCTTTTGATTTCTTTTTTCCAAGAATGGCCAAGTAAATGTGTGTTAGACCTGGGTTTATGAGAGAGTCAAAACAAAACAGCTTGCTCCACAGCTAAAAACAGAGAAGTCTCACAATGAGTTGTCCCAACTCTCTGAGCTGCGGTTTAAACAGGACTGATTTATTTTAAAAGCTTTTTTGCTCAGATTTCATTACAGAGCTGAAGAGGCTGCCCAGTGTCCTTAGGTTGAATAGGAGAGCAAAGTACAGCCCAGGGAAAGGATTGAGCACAGCCTTCCTGAAGAGATCAGGCCTTTTTATTATCAAGGGCAACAACAATAACAGCAACCACCACCACAGAAAGACAAAGTCTGTTTTTTACTTACTCCCACAATGCCTGCCTCATCAGGTCACACATTTGCCTAGAGAATACCACTGAAATCCTTTCAGACCAGGTTTTGATGTTATTCTTGTCATTATGCTGTAATGTCAGGGATGAGATCTTGGATATTTTAAATATGTAGTTGTGATTTGCTCTTTTTTTCTTTGTTTTCAAAGGTCAAGCATTTTAGCAGTTAGGAAAGTGTTTCAGGGTTTCATTATTTTTTTTTTAAGGTGAAGACAATGTGTGCCTGCAGCATTCATCATTTAAGAAAATGGTGTTTTTCTCTTTCAGACCCCAATTTCCACTCATTATCAGAGAGCTGAATTCTAAATCAACGATTGTGGAGAAGAGATGTGCAAGTTGAATAAAACATTTCCAGAACAGCCTGAATAATGGTCCTGAATAAAGGGAACTGAAATGTTCTTGAATTGTAATTGGAAAAAAATCAAGTGTGTGTACTCAGGAGCACATCTACTAAGAAGAGGTTAGTTGTTATTATTCTTAGTGCTATTTAACGTTTATGGGCCTCAGTGGTATTTTTAGTTCTGAATTGAACACAAGTGGTCTGATAAGTGATCTCCCATCCAAATTACCCACGTGGAGATTCACCTGTAATCATTTTCTGTGCAGAGAGAGACGACACTGATAAACAACCCCAGAGCACGGGGACTGTTAATGCAGCAATATAATCTAACTCAGAGCAAAAGAGAGGGACTAGTTCAGACAAATATGGCATTGGACAGCGTCACTTGGTACTTTCCCCTCTGACCTGGTTTATCCATGGCTGGACATTCAGAACTTAGTGAACACATTTGCTGGACTCATGCAAAGTTGCTGAGACACTGAAGAAGGCAGTAAGTGTAGGTTGAGGAGGACTGAAGATTAGGGTCAACGTCCGATCGCAAGTATTTTATGCTCCGTGGCTAAGTAATGGAATGTCTTTTCCTCTTTGTCTCATACTGATCATATAGAAAAACAGTGATACTCTTTTTGAGAAACTATCTCTGATACTTGACTCTGAAAAACTATAATAGAAACATTTCTGAAGTAATGACTATTATCGTCCAGAGGAAATTAAAAATAAGAGAGCATATTCCTATAATTGAATGTTAGATGGAATTGAGAAATGTAGATATATGAGTCATGATGGAATGTGTAAGAATGAATACATGCTTCTATGTGTAAATTTCTGTGCCAGTTACTTACTATGTACAAAGGGAAAACTGGTTCCAGTACCTAAGATGAAGCTAAATATCAAGCAATTATTATAATAGAGGAGACAGTTTGAATTTTGAGCTAAGAAGTATAGACTTTAAGCTTTGGCGAGCTGCTGAAAATTCTGGAGTAGGTGAATGACATGCCCAGAATTGCGTTTTATGAAGATTAACCTGATGGCATTTTCAGGATTGATTAGCGTGAAGTCTGTATTGTGACAGAACAGATTGTGATAATGCAAGTCTGAAATATGGCGCTGGTGAAGAGAATAGAGAGGAATAAATTGATTTAAAAGATCCATGACAGTAGAACTTTAGGACTTGATTATTAAATATGGGGCCTGAAGTAGGGAGATGTCAGAGATGACTCCAGACACTTTGAGCCTGAGATGAGAAATCAAGAATGTCTTGACTGTCAATGCTTTATTATTATATCCTGGATGCTGTGAATCATGTAGTCAATTGCATTTTAAAAATCCTGGGTCCAAATCTGTTCCACATCTACTCAGTGGCCTGTGTCATCTTGGCATCTGTTTTCTGCACTGTGATCCATGGCCAACCACAGATTTTACATTACCGAAAATTAGAGTGTGTGGGAAAACTAAAGTTGACTGGACCAAGAAATTCAGAAAAAAAATTGCATTTAATATATTTTAAAAATTAAAGCTCAGTGAATAAAAATTATAGTAAAAATCCACTTTCTAAATGAGTCTGAGTTAGAAATTTATATGAATTTATTGAAACCAAGGCACTAATTAAACACACACCCACACCCACACACACACACACACACGCACACACACAAGAATGAGAGCAAGCTTTTCTCTGGCTTCACTTTTAGTTGTTCAGAAAATATTGCTGAAGTAGTGTAATCTGCTGAGGCAGACTTTCCCAGAAGTTTTATATTATGCAAAGTGATTTCTTTTTAAAGTTTTCAAACCAACCCTTACTGACTTGAGATTTAATATATCTTATACTTAAATTCTCTTTTGCATTTTTAGTAAGTCTCAGGCAAATGCTTGCAATAACTGCTTGGCATGTTCACAAATTATGAAGATCCTAAAGGACATGTATTTATACTTTCTTATCTGCATATTGAGAACATGAAGTTTAAATAGATGCCTTATACCTGCAGTATCCCCTAGACTCATTTAAGTGGTCCGGAAAAGTGGGAAAGTAATCATTCCAGTAGACTATTTTGCTTACAGAGATTCTAACTCTTCTAGGTAGAAATATATGCATGCAGTTTGAAAACTTTATGCAGATATATATAACCATCCTATAGAAAAATAAAAATGTGATTGCCAGAGCCACAAATAAGACATTACTGTCCTATCTTTATTTATTCATGATTTCAAATGTTTTCTACCTTTATTTTCTTGTTTTGAATTTCTCATCTTTATTGAAAACTTCATTTTCTTTTATAGTATGTGGTTTTGTAATTCTCATATATCACTTAGCTGACATTCTCAAACTATAGATGTGTCACAGAGGAAAATAAAGCCAGAGGATAAATGTCCGCATCTTCATGGAAAGTGTGAAACTTTTTTTTTTTTTTTTGAGAAGTTTTCAAAGCTTTAGCATTACAATAAACATTTATTTCTGTTGTTGTTTTTGAGTAAAAACAATTCACAGGAATTTAAGTGATAAAGCCAAAATTTGTCAGGTTAAATGCAAACAGCTTTGCACTCTCCACGATTCTCAGAGGACTTGCTCACAAAGTGATGTGCAGCTTTGGTGTCAAGACAGACAGGTCTAGCTTAAGTTCTGAATCCATTATTAACTAGCTGGAACACTTGGTAGTTTACTTAATTTTTCTAAACCTTAGCTTCACTGTAAAAATGGGGAGAATCATAATACTAAGTTCATAGGGTTGCTAGAAAGGTGAAAAGATATGTTGTGGATATAATACTAAAGACCTGTCACAGGGTTAGTGGTTCATATGTGGTCACCTGTATTAATTCATGGCTGCTATTAGCATCATATGGTAGTCTTCAGAGGAGAAACCTATGTGATACTGTGCATTTTAAAATACCTTCCTAGGACATCTCATAGTTGGACAGTTGGCTTTTCTCTTTACTGCTGTATCAACCTTGTACCCTTTCCTTCATTACCACACACATTTCTGTATTATTGTGATTTAATAGTTTTTTTTTGCCTTTGTGACTCCAAGGAAACCATCAGTTCAGTTCAGTTCGTCACTCAGTCGTGTCTGACTCTTTGCAACCCCATGAATCACAGCACGCCAGGCCTCCCTGTCCATCACCAACTCCCGGAATTCACTCAGACTCACGTCCATCGAGTCAGTGATGCCATCCAGCCATCTCATCCTCTGTCGTCCCCTTCTCCTCCTGCTCCCAATCCCTCCCAGCATCAGAGTCTTTTCCAATGAGTCAACTCTTCGCATAAGGTGGCCAAAGTACAGGAGTTTCAGCTTTAGCATCATTCCTTCCAAAGAATACCCAGGACCAATCTCCTTCAGAATGGACTGGTTGGATCTCCTTGTAGTCCAAGGGACTCTCAAGAGTCTTCCCCAACACCACAGTTCAAAACATCAATTCTTCAGTGCTCAGCTTTCTTCACAGTCCAACTCTCAAATCCATACATGACCACAGGAAAAACCATAGCCTTGACTAGACGAAACTTTTTTGGCCAAGTAATGTCTCTGCTTTTGAATATGCTATCTAGGTTGGTCATAACTTTCCTTCCAAGGAGTAAGCATCTTTTAATTTCATGGCTGCAATCACCATCTGCTGTGATTTTGGAGCCCCCCAAAATAAAGTCTGATGCTGTTTCCACTGTTTCCCCATGTATTTGCCATGAAGTGATGGGACCAGATGCCATGATCTTCGTTTTCTGAATGTTGAGCTTTAAACCAACTTTTTCACTCTCCTCTTTCACTTTCATCAAGAGGCTTTTTAG
>NW_011495082.1:17654452-17655813 GCF_000754665.1 Bison bison bison
ATCTTTATTGATATTTCTCCCGGCAATCTTGATTCCAGCTTGTGCTTCTTCCAGCCCAGCGTTTCTCATGATGTACTCTGCATATAAGTTAAATAAGCAGGGTGACAATATACAGCCTTGACGAACTCCTTTTCCTATTTGGAACCAGTCTGTTGTTCCATGTCCAGTTCTAACTGTTGCTTACTGACCTGCATATCGGTTTCTCAAGAGGCAGATCAGGTGGTCTGGTATTCCCATCTCTTTCAGAATTTTCCACAGTTTATTGTGATCCACACAGTCAAAGTCTTTGATTATTTACTTTGGCTTAAATAACACAAGAATTGATTTTAAATTGTACATTGTCAAGAAAGTTAGTCAGTTGTATATAGGATTCTTATTCCAGCTTAGAAGTTTTGAGTATCTAGAGAGTATGTGTTGGGTAGATCTGCTTGCATATTTATTCTTTATTTGTACATTCAGCAAATATTTAATAAGTTTGTATCATCTCTTTCAATTAACTATAAAATACTTATTATAATATTCATTTAAAAAAAATTGCTAGCTTGATTTTTGTTGATAGCAACAAAAAGAGAAATTACCACCATTGTTAGGTTAAACTATCTTAGATTCTTGGTTTTTTTTTTTTCCATAAAAGAATCTAAAGCAGTATTTTGCAAGTTGTGGGTCCTACACCTTCTAAAGAAAAGTTTCCTGAGATACTTTCTAAAATGTAAGTTCTCTAGGAGTGCAGTCTGGGAGTTCACACTTTTAACAAGATTTTAGGTGATTTCTATTTGTACTTCCAAAGACTGAGTGCTACTCAAGAAGAAAGTAGTGATTGAGTCTAGAGTTTGTGGAGAATTTCACTTGTCAATCAATGTTAAACACACTGCTTACATTATTCATAAACACAGGCCCATGCTTTGAGGAATAGTGGATTGCTTCTTTTTTTGTTGTTGTCCTCAACTCCCCTCTGCTTCTCCCTTCTCCTTCTTGCTTCAACTCCCTCCTAAAGCAAACACATATAGGTTTCCAACTTTTTACACACAGACTACTTTGAAAAATCTGACTCCTCCACCATTATCTCTTAAAATAGTCTTGGAAACCACCCAAGTGCAATGTTTTGATTCCATTTTCAAAAATGCTTAAGAAGTGAACTTAACTCACTCATAGGTTCTAATAATGGAACCTGAAAAATTTCCTTGTTTCACAGAATGCTACAACTTGAATACCTGACTATGCTGTGAGATATTTTCATTGATTAATTTTATGTTGAGCTGATCAGAAATTGTCAGAGCAGTTGTTAGTTTTGGGATAATTTTTCTGCTACCTCTAACTGTACCCTGGTGAGAAAAAAAAAAGGCGGGGCGGGGGCTGGGGGG
>NW_011495082.1:17655913-17662035 GCF_000754665.1 Bison bison bison
GTGGGAGGAAAAGTTAAACACATCTTGTCCTAATGCAGAGATGAATAGCACTGAAAGAGTCCCAGTGTGGCGCTTCTGGCATTGGTCAACAAAGCGGAAAGCAACGTGGGACAAACAAGGAAAAATGGCAATGTGTGGAGGGGAGGGGGATGTGCCCATAAATTCAAAATTAAGTTCCTCCTTCAATTTCCGTGAAACAAACTCCCTGTGGTGAACATCTGGCAGGCCATTAACTTTGTTACTTTATTTTATTAAAAAATCTTAAGGTGAGAGAAATTGCTCCATTTGGAGACTGGAGTTAGCACTGAGGCTGAAGTGGGGGCCATTGTGGTGTCATTTGCTGAGTACCCACGAGCCAACAGACCGTATTGCCCTCACAGCCTTTACCAAGTTTTCCACCAAAGCTTGCAGTTCTTTGTCATTTTAAAAAATCATTACTCCTGAGAGTTATTTTTTAAATATATAAATCAGCTGTTCAGTGGCCTGGGGGGAAAGTGACTGCAAGATTCTTTATGCTTTATAGCTTCTTGCTTGCATGTTTTTTACTGTATTATTTTCTACAGGAGCTTGAACATCAAAACTATTTACACAGAGCTTTTTCAATGATCTATCAAAGGGATGTGAACTGTTGATCGCACCATTTTCTTTATTTGCGCAGCTGCTGTAACCTTCAATCTAAATAATTTTCTTACCTTGTCTTCCCTTTCTCTTTTCTTTTTCTTTTTTTCTCTTTTATGAGCTGTCACTTTCTAAATAAACATTTCATATTCCACCACCAAAACTATTTGTGTATGTTAGCTCCTAAGCCAGGAAGTTACTTATTATTTATCAGGTTATTTTCTGTTAAAAATTCTGGTGATATGTTAGAGAAAGGAGTGCAACTGGCTTATTTTTTGTTGAATTTAATGTAATTTTTGAACTTGCATCTTTATGTTTCTTTGATTGTGTGCATACATCCATACATTATATTTTATCAGTCTATAATATATCTATCTTAATTATTCAACATACGATTTTTTCAAACCAAAACAATTTTTAGCTAAAGTATTTATTCAGTTTTATGAATGATTCTAATAGATTTTTCCAAAGCAATACAGATGTATAGTTTCTGTTTATTAGAATTAATTTGTCTCTGAACATTCAGACAATAATTGAAACAAACTGCTAACAAATTCTGAATGTTTCACTGAAAAAATTTTAAATGTTCTTTTAGTCTTACAGACCATTTTTGGTTATAAGCTTATAATAAGACTTCTGAAACAATTGGCTTTTTTCATTTTACAAACATTTTTTTGATGATAATATTAGTTTTGAGACGTAAAAGATTAAATACAAGTAGCTGAATCTTGAATTTTCTTTCCAGATTCTAGTAGAGCTGTTTAGTGAGTTATGTTAAAAAAGTATTAGTCATTACATATTTTTGTCTAATAGCCTCCGCTTAACTGAATATCTTCATCTACCTCTATTAATGTATAAAATGTTGTGCTTTTCCAAAGTGAATTTTATCAAATTTTTTTGCCTTTGACAGTAGCTCTGGAAGTTGAGTTAGAGTGGATATGATTATGGAGATGAGAAATCAAGCAGGAAAGATATGATTTTGAGTAAGGAAAACAGTTTCAGATTTCAAGGACTTAAGTTTGTATGAAGAATAAATGCAAAAATTCTATGATTCTAAGTGTGAGTTCTTTCCTATACAGAGGGATTCACTGTATTTTTTTTTTTTAATTTTTAATTTCACTGAGTCATTTTTAAACACATATACATAGGGGGGTATACAAAGTCAAACAAACAATTTTATGTATAAAATTGGGTCCTGTAAGTCCTTGAGAGAAGTATAGTACCCACAAATAATTTCATATTTGCATGTTTTTAATTACATGAGCAGTACAGAAACACTTTATAAATTATTTCAAAACCCAGAACTATATGGAATTAAGACTGGGATAGCCTACTTTTACAGTCTCAGCAGCAAATCCCATTTCTTTCTGCCTATGTAACAATGCAATTTCCTTATCTATTTACTACTCTTCGTTCTTTTTTGTTCTTAAAGTGGGCCTTAGAGTGCTTTTCATATGATTTATCTTGTTCTTTTTAATTACTTTTTGAGTTTCCATAGTATAGGAGCAATATGATCCAATTTTATTTATAGTTCCCTCATTGTTGAGCAATTTGTTCATGTTTTTCTGATGAAGTTGTGCCCATTTGTTTCTTTTTTCATATGCGTGAGTACACATGTGAGTATTTCCTACAGATATTTCTACAAACAGGATTAATGGTTCTCCGTCACGCTCACTTCTGAGTTTGATTCATCCTGCCACAGTACCTCCGCCATCAACAACTTATAAGTGATCTTTTGTCTCCACCAGTGCCGAGTCAGATTAGTCAATTACTATTTTCTGCAAATGATGACATTATTATTTTAATTTCCATTTACTTGATTATTAATAGTGTTGATCAGGTTTTCAGATATTTGATGTTTCCCTGGGAATTGTCTATCCATATGCTTTGACCATTTTTCTATACAGTTTCTTTCTTATTGGTATGTAGAAGTATAATTTAGTTGAAATCCAAACATAAAGAAGACAAAAGGGTGAGAGAACTTCCCAATCCCACATTCTGTCATCTGCAAAATGGGGACAATAAGACACATTCCTCATAGTAAAGGCTGAGTAGTTGTTAGATGTTCTTATTACCTTTCTGTGACTATGAATCTAAATCTACAGTGTGCTTTACAAAGAAGTCTATTAAGACTCTTTTTGAAGCACAATGGTAGAAAATAGGGTAGACAAATTCCCAAGATGTTAATTATATGTATTTCTGTTACCTAACTTGCAGATTCCTAAAGGGAGTCTTTAAGAGGACCTGCTGGTGTTTGTCAAATATTAAGTGGAAACCATTGTCTGATTCATTTAATCAATACTGACAAAGGGAGTTTGCTCAGGTCCCCTCTCCAAATATGTATCTATCTGATTCATCTGTCTTAACTTCTTATATTAAATAATTTAGTCAAACACTTGGTGATCTCTAATTAATATATTATTTGTAGATAGAAATAATATTACTCTCAGGAAGTTCAAATGGTAAAGAATCTGCCTGCAATGCAGGAGACCCAAGTTTGATCCCTGGGTTGGGAAGATTCCTTGAGGGAGGGCATGGCAACCCACTCCGGTATTGTTGCCTGGAAAATCCCATGGACTGAGGAGCTTGGTGGGCTATGGGGTCTCAAAGAATAATACACAACTGAAAGACTAACAAACACATAAATAATATTGGAGAAGGGAATGGCAGCCCACTCCAGTGTTCCTGCCTGGGAAATCCCATGGACAGAGGAGCCTGATGGGCTATGTCCATGGGGTTGCAAAAGAGTCAGAAATGACTGAGCGGCTAAAGCAACAAGAATAAATAATATACTTACAAGATTTATGATAATTCATTTCATACTTAATTTCATGAAATTCCACCACCATTAAATCTGCTTTATTTGACTCTGAATTTTTAGTTCCACCCTTTATGTATAAGTATGTAAGTCTGTTTGCATATTTAATCAAGCAGAGAAAGAGTATTTAGCAAAATGGCAGAAAGATGAATCCAGATCTAATCAGAAGGCCTATCTTGATTCTGAAGAATAAGAACCTAATTCTATTGTCCAGGCAGAGATATTGACAGGTGATTTTTCTTTTATGAAAGACCATGTAAAGACTTTTTACCATGTCAACTTTCTTATAATTCCCTAAAATTCTTAATAACCTCCTAAGACTCTTGCATAGTTTTAATACCTTCGCTCTTTTAATCTTCCTTGACATTGCTTATCCTGTTGCTTTTTTAAATTCTGAAACTTATTTTTTACTTCCTTAATCTGCTAATTGGGGTTTTCCCTTCGGTGTGCTCTCAACGTGTTTCTTTACACTCACTCACCCTCCGCCTTTTCATCTTTCAGTTTATATCATCTCTCTCATTCTCTTTTCAGCTGCATTGAGCTTGTTTTATTGTGTGTTCATAGAGAAAAAAAATGCCCTCATGACAAGAAATGTCACCGCTAATCTTATTTTCCATTTCTAGTGTGTATTTTATTAAATTTTTTCTCATTTCTTAACCTACGTACTGACACAGTGCCAGGCTTATTTCAAGATTTTTAACTCAGTCAACACCAACTGGCATGTGTTAAGCTAGGAGGAAAAAAGAAATCAAACAAAGTAAGAATTCCCCGAGATCAACTGCACTTTCTGGATGAAGAACTTTGGTAATTGAATTGTTACATAGCCACTAGGTGAAGGGAAAGGAATACAAAATGCCCAAGATAAAACTGAGGAAAATTATTGAGTCTGTTAAATTAGATTTGAATAATTTGCTCCTGTGATAGAACCTATTCCTGGAGGAAAGCCTCATATGACTGAACTTGAGAATGAAATTACCATCAGACCTAAAGCTCATTTGACAGTGCACAGCACTGCCGGATACATAGCCCTTTAAGTAACATAACCACGGGCCTGCTCATGACTGACCGTCAGCACCAGAACACAAATATCCTGCATATGTGTTAGGTTTAGAGTAGCTTCTTTCTTTATATGTATTATTAATAATGAACATATTGAAAGATTTAAAGTTTTTTCTGTTTCTCACATTTTACTGAGTATATTGAGGCTAGCTTGGAATTTTAAAATCTATTGAAAATATATTTTTCAGTGTTTCCATTACAGGCCCTTTGCACAATTTGGTGTAAACATTTGTTTAAATAACCCTACACATGTGAGAGTGTATCAGCAGAAAAGACAAACAGAGTATCAAATAGGATTATTCTGCTGCAGAAAGAACTGTTGGTGTATAATGATGAAAATGACATTAAATATTTGATACAATGAGAAATACTGATTTAAGCTATATGACAACAGCAGATTTAAATTTATTTTCCAAAGGCAGAAGTCATCCTGGCAAAATTCTAGTGTTCCTGAAGAATTATGTATACCTTGGAAGCTTTCAAATTAATCTTCTCCTCTTTTTGACATTTGCAGAATACCCTCTACTCATTCAAGTGCTTGAAAACAGTTTTTGAGGGCCAGATTGCTTGTTTTAGTTATAAGGATGGGTTTACTGGTCTTCCATAAGAACAACAGTTTTGGATTAACTTTTAATATCTTACCTCCTAAAAATAAAGTTTGGATTTTCATTTTTTTAAATAAAAAATATGGTAGCCTAAAAAATGAACAAAGCACTGAGGTGGGATGAAATTCAAATACAGTTTTACATAATATGGATAGGTTTTTATGAGTAGATCACAATATTAATCTTTCTATCAGTCTGATGTAGATACATATCTCATAAAAATGTTGCAGTTTCCATTTCCATATATTTCAGCATAATTTTACTACTTTCACTTTAAAAACCAGTTAGTTGCCTGGTGAGTTTTGCTTGTTAGAGCTTGTGAAAAAGGAGAATTTATGCCAAGCCCATTCCAGTTTCCCTTCAGTTTTTGAGGATTAGTAATTGTCTGGTAGATAAATGATACCAATGGAAAGTTAAGTGCACTTTGCACTTAGAAAGTTGTTTTTAGAGTGTTAGGCTTGCATCGAACGCCTGATATGTCTGCTTCCAGTGTTTAACACTTTATCAGTATAATCAAGAAATACTCAAGGCTGAAGTAGCAAGTGATGGGTCAAGCCCTCAGTTCTGGTGCAGTTTTGGGGACGCAGGTGAAAACCTCTGCTGCTCGAGGCCGCTCAAGCTCTGCTGTCACTGTGTTTCCCCAAATGTTGGAGTCCGGTCGGAACGCCGTTCTGCGTGGGTGTGCACAGGGTAACGGTGCCAAAGCTCGCCCTCCGTATTTTATGATGAAGTTGAAGGAGCAGTAGAGCTAAAGAAAAATGACACATAACGTTTATTATATGCCGAGTACTGAGAAAAACAGGACATCTTCTTATACATTCTGTCACAGAGGCAGAGATTCAGAACACTTGAAGTCCTTACTGTTGTTGGCATGAAGCAAAAGGTGGTGTTTATATATATTCTTTTTTTTTTTTCATTTTCTCCAAACTGGTGTTTCTTATCTTTTCAGCTGACATTAATACTATCTTTTAGATGATTGAGGATGTCTTCCTTTAAGGATTTCAGATTATAATATAGTATTT
>NW_011495082.1:17662135-17663801 GCF_000754665.1 Bison bison bison
GTGTGGGCTTTATTGTTTGTATTTAAGGACTAAAAGTGAGACAGATTATTTAATATACTCTAGTATTCTCCAACAGTATTTCATACTCTTTTCTGTAAAGCAGGTTGTTGATCTCTTGAAATACTCCAAAGCTAGAAACCGTAAAGAAAATAAAAGAACTAGTCAGTTTGAATAGAAAATAGTATTTTTTGGCTGGGGGAACATAAAACCCAATGGAATGATGAGAAGCATAGTGATGTGATGCCATATTTTTAATTTGTATCTCTCTATATATTTTTAATTTCTTTCTCCTAATACATTTTTTTTTTTTTTTTTTTTGTAATTCAGACAGCAAAGCATTCAGTGCTTTTGCTTTAGGAAAGGGATGAGGTTACAGAAAGCAGAGAACACAAAGTACACGAATTCTTGAGTTTTGATATTCAGATTGCCAATTCAAATTAATAGCCAAGAATTATGGTTCCTGTTTACATCCTGTACTCCAAAAAGAAGAGCAGAATTGAAACAGAAATGATTGTGTCATACAAGAACTAATTAGTAGATCAATACATAAATGGCAACCTACTCTAATATTCTTACCTGGAGAATCCCATGGACTGGAGCCCGCCAGGCTCCTCTGTCCATGAAATTCTCCAGGCAAGAGTACTGGAGTGGGTTGCTGTTTCCTTCTCCAGGGGATCTGAAGTTTGTGTAGTTAGAGAGAAATACATGGAGTTACAAAGTATGGTGCTCTCCAGCGTCGTTGCTGGAATGAACTATATGCCTGTGGCCAAGTTGCCTTAGTAAATGAGTGAGGCGTGGCTTCTGAAGAGGCGGGGTCGGGATGTGAGGTGGTTTAGCGTTGAACTCTTGTTGTTTAGTTGCTCCGTGGTGTTGGACTCTTTGGCAACCCCGTGGCTGTATGTAGCCCGTCAGGCTCCTCTGTTCATGGAGTTTTCTAGGCAAGAATACTGGAGTGGGTTGCCATTTCCTTCTCTAGGGGATCTTCCTGACCCAGGGATCAAACCTACGTCTCCTTCATTGGCAGGCAAGTTCTTTATCACTGTGGATCCTCAGGGGGCAGCTGCAATCCAGGCCAAATGCACGTTCAGTCCGTCACTTAGTTCTTCTAATCTGTGAACAGGTACTAAGGGTGGTGAGTGGGGAAACGGAGGGATGGTGGTGACTGCCTAATACTCAGCTCTACAGCAGGGAGGAGTGTAAGTTCAAAAGAGAAAAAATGAGTTATTCTATAGTCTTAGTTGCTCAGTCATATCCAACTCTTTGTGACATCTTGGACTGTAGCCCACCAGGCTCCTCTGTCCAAGTCATTCTCCAGGCAAGAATACTGGAGTGGGTTGCCATTTCCTTCTCCAGGGGATCTTCCAAACCCAGGGATGGAACCCAGGTCTCCCACACTGCAGACCAATTCTTTACTGTCTGAGCCACCAGGGAAGGCCCATTATTCCGTGGAGAATAGATCATTTGTGATTGTTATAGGAAAGTTAATGATTTCTCGATAAACTGAGTTTATGGAATGTGACTTTAATTTCTTTTATTTACACATCATTTTATACATTTCACAGCATATTCTTTTTTAATTAATTTTTTATTGAAGCATAATTACTTTGCAGAATTTTGCTGTTTTCTGTCAAACCTCAACATGAACCAGCCGTAGGTATATACGTAC
>NW_011495082.1:17663901-17670029 GCF_000754665.1 Bison bison bison
CTAGGTTGATACAGAGCCCCTGTGTGACTTTCCTGAGCCAGACAGCAAGTTCTCATTGGCTGTCTATTTTACATATGGTAATGTAAGTTTCTGTGTTACTGTTTCCATACATCTCACCCTCTCCTCCCCTCTCCCCGTGTCCATAAGTCTATTCTCTATGTCTTTTTCTTCATTGTTACCCTGTAAATAAATTATTCAGTACCATTTTTCTAGATTTCGTATATATGTGTTAGTATATGGTATTTATCTTTCTCTTTCTGACTCACTTCACTCTCACAGCATATTCTTTAACTCCAAATGCATATCAAGCAACAGCAAGTTTTAGACATTTTATTTTACCCATGCTTCTAAAATAGAGTCTTTAAAATTAAAGTCTTCTTAAATTAGTACATTTCAAATGTCAGGAATTAGAATTTCTGTTCTTTCTTTTTTTAAAAGTTTAGAAAAAGTCTAGTACCTGAAAATCTATGTAAACCTTAACTTTTTAAATTTTTTTTTTAAATTGAGGTATAGGTGATGTACAATGCTACGTTAGTTTCAAGTATATAGAACAGTGATTCAGTATTTTGGCATATACTCTATTATTACAAGATAATGAGCATAATTACTGGGGCTACACTTATATAGCACCCAGTGTATCTTTGTTGCTGATTTATCTTATATATATATATTTGTCTGTGTCTGTTAATTCCATGCCCCTAATCTATCTCTCCCCACTCCTCCCCCCTTTGGTAACCTCAGGTTTGTTTTCCATATCTTAAGTCTATTTTTGTTTCACACATACGTTTGTTTGTATTATTTTTTTAGATTTTGCATGCAGGTTATATGATACAGCATTTGTCTTCCTCTGTCTGACGTATTTCACTAAGCACAATATTCTCTGAGTCTATTCTTGCTGCTGCAAATGACAGTGTTCCATTTTTTATGACTAACATTCCGTTGTATATATTTGTTGGTGTTTTTAAGTCACTCAGTTGTGTCTGACTCTTTGCAACCTCATGAACTGCAGCATGCCACGCCTCCCTGTGCTTCACCAACTCCTAGAGCTTGCTCAAACTCATGTCCATTGAGTCAGTGATGCCATCCAACCATCTCAACCTCTGTTGTCCCCTTCTCCTCCTGCGCTCAATCTTTCCCAGCACAGGGTCTTTTCAGATGAGTCAGCTCTTTGCATCAGGAGGCCAAGGTATTGGAGCTTCAGCATCATTCTTTCCAATGAATATTCAGGATTGATTTCCTTTAGGATTGACTGTTTTGATCTCCTTGAAGTCCAAGGGACTCAAGAGTCTTCTCCAACACCACAGTTCAAAAGCATCAGTTCTTCAGCATACAACCTTCTTTATGGTCCAACTCACATCCATACATGACTACTGGAGAAACCATAGCTTTAACCATATGGACCTTTGTAGGCAAAGCAATGTCTCTACTTTTTATACTCTGTCTAGGTGTGTCATAGCTTTTCTTCCAAGGAGTAAGCGTCTTTTAATTTCATGGCTGCAGTCACCATCTGTAGTGATTTGGGGCCCAAGAAAATAGTCTCTCACTGTTTCCATTGTTTCCCCATCTATGAAGTGATGGGACTGGATACCATGATATTCGTTTCTGAATGTTGAGTTTTCAGCCAGTTTTTTCACTCTCCTCTTTCACCTTCATTAAGAGGCTCTTTAGTTCCTCTTCACTTTCTGCCATAAGGGTGGTGTCATCTGCCTATCTGAGGTTGTTGATATTTCTCCTGGCAATCTTGATTCCAGCTTGTGCTTCATCCAGCCTGGCATTTTGCATGATATAATCTGCATATAAGTTAAATAAACAGGGTGACAATATGCAGCCTTGACGTACTCCTTTCCCAATACTGAAGCAGCCTGTTGTTCTGTATATGGTTCTAACTGTTGCTCTTTGACGTGCACACAGGTTTCTCAGGAGGCAGGTGGATAGTCTGATATCCTCATATCTTTAAGAATTTTCCACAGTTTGTTGTGATCTACACAGTCAAAAGTTTTAGCATAGTCAATGAAGCAGAAGTACATGTTTTGTTTTTTTTTTTTCTGGAATTCTCTTGCTTTTCCTGTGATCCAACAGATGTTGGCAATTTGATCTCTGATTCCTCTGCCTTTTCTAAGTCCAGCCTGAACATCTGGAAGTTCTCAGTTCATGTACTGTTGAAGCTTAGCTTGGAGAATTCTGAGCGTTACTTTGCTAGCTTGTGAAATGAGTGCAACTGTGCGGTTAGTTAGAACATTCTTTGGCACCGCCTTTCTTTGTATATATACCATATCTCTCTAAACCAATTTTTTGTTGATGGCTTGCCCTCCTGTCCTGACTATTGTAAATAATGCTCTGTGAGCATTAGGGTGCATGTATCTTTTTGTGCATTCATTTTTTTCTCTGGATGTATACCCAGGAGTGGAATTGCTAGATCATATTGTAGTTCTGTTTTTAGTTTTTTTAAGGAATCTCTGTTAGGTTTTCAGTAGTGACTATACCAATTTACATTCCCACCAACAGTGTAGAAGGGTTCTCTTTTCTCCACATCCTCTCCTATTATATTTGTTATTTGCAGACTTTTTCATGATAGGCATTATAACAGGTATGAAGTGATATCTCACTTCTCTAATAACTAGCCATGTTGAGCATCTGTTTATGTGCTTGTTAGCCATGTGTGTTTCTTCTTTGGAAAACTGTCTATTTAGGTCTTCTGCCCATTTTTTTTTTTTTTTTGCATTGGGTTTGTTTGGGTTTTGGTGTTGAGTTCTATGAGCTGTTTGTATGGTTTGGATATTAACCCTTTATTGGTCCTCATTGGTAAACGACCGTAATGTTTTTAGACTTTTCTGATTAATGACTATCCCTGATTAGAATTACTTAGAAAATCATTACAATAATGAAACAAATTTAGGAGCTAGACATCAGAAGTTAATTCTGGCTGTTATATTGCCATTAAACTAGCTTTAAAAATAAATTACCATAAACTTGCTTGGATGCTTATCACTATGAAAAAAAACTTAAATCATAAACATAAATCATTTTTTCGTAAAGACTTGCTGTTTCACCTTTTTTTTTTTTTTTGCTTGAAAGAAGCCTATTCAGTCCTTTGTTGTTCAGTTGCTTAGTTGTGTCTGACTCTTGCAATCTCAGGGACTGTAGCCCACAAGGCTCCTCTGTCCTTTGGATTATCCCAGCAAGGTTACCGGAGTGCGTTGCCATTTCCTCCTCCGGGAGGTTTTCCTGACCCAGGACTCAATCCTGCATCTCATGAGTCTACTGAATTGTCAGGAAGATTCTTTACCATAGAGCCACCTGGGAAGCCTTAGATGGAAGGGTAGTTTGTTTATTTGAGACTTTTCTTGCCTCTTAAGGCAAGAATGTATTGCTATAAACTTCCCTCTCAGAACTGCTTTTGCAGCATCCTATAGGTTTCAGATTGTCATGTTTCCATTGTCATTTGTCTCTAGGTATTTTTTATTTCCTATTTGATTTCTTCAGTTATCCATTGGACATTTAGTGACATTATTTATCCTCCATGTGTTTGCGTTTTTTGTATTTTTTCCTGTAATTTTTTTCTAATCTCATAGCATTGCGGTTAGAAAAGATGTTTGATATGATTTCAGTTTTCCTAAATTTTCCTTTAGAAAAAGCATATATATGGGTCTAGTTTTTGTACCCATTGCGTCAGTTTGTGTCATTCTGTTGGAGTGTCTAATCTGTTTATATTTAAAGTAATTATTGATATGTGTGTTTTTACTGCTATATTCTTAATTGTTTTGGATTTTTGTGGGCCTTTTTTCTTCCCTTCCTCTTTTGTTTTCCTATCTTATGATTTGATAACAATCTTAATTGTTGTGTTTGGATTCATTTTTCTTTTTTGTGTGCATATCTAGTCTTTCCAATTCTATTGTTTCCCTCTATTTCTTCGCATTATTCATTTAAGAAGGCTTTCTTATCTCTCCTTGCTGTTCTCTGGAACTCTGCATTCATGTGGGTATGTCTTTCCCTTCCTCCCTTGCCTTTTGCTTTTCTTCTTTCTTCAGCTACCTGTAAAGCCTCCTTAGCAACCACTTTGCTTTCTTGTGTTTCTTTTTCTTTGGGATGGCTTTAGTCAATGCTTCCTATACAATGTTATGAAACTCTGTCCCTAGTTATTCAGGCACTCTGTCTACCACATCTATTCCCTTGAATCTATTCATCACCTACGCTGTATAATCATAAGGGATTTGATTAAGGTCATACCTGAATGGCCTCGTGATTTTCCCTACTTTCTTCAATTTAAGCCTGAATTTTGCAATAAGGAGCTCATGATCTGAGCCACAGTCAGCTCCAGATCTTGTTTTTACTGACTATGGATCTTCCCCATCTGTGACTGCAAAGAATATAGTCAATCTGATTTCGATATTAACCATGTGATGATGTCCACATGTAGAATTGTCTCTTGGGTTGTTGGAAATCTGTTTGCTTTTTACTGTGCTTCATTTTTTACTTCAAAGTCACTTTCATGTTTTTCTGGGAATCTCTTGACTTCCTACTTTTGCATTCCAATCCCCTATGATGAAAAGGACATCTTTTTTTTAGTGTTAACTCTACAAGGTGTTGTAGAGCTTCATAGAACCGATCAACATCACCTTTTTCAACATCGGTGGTTGGGGCATAGATTGGATTACTCTGATGTTGAATGGTTTGCCTTGGAAATGAACTGAGATCAGTCTGTCGTTCTTGAGATTGCACCCAAGTACTGCATTTTGGTTTCTGCATTTGTTGACTAGAAGGGCTACACTATTTCTTCTAAGGGATTCTTGCCCACAGTCATAGATATAATGTCATCTGAAATAAATTTTCCCATTCCCATCCATTTTGTCCACTGATGCCTAAAATTTCAGTGTTTACTCTTGCCATCTCCTGCTTGACCACGTCCAATTGGCCTTGATTCATGGACCTAACACTCCAGGTTCCTGTGCAACATTGCACTTTATAGCAGAAGACTTTACTTTTGCCAAGAGACTCACCCACAACTGAACAAGGTTTTCACTTTGGCCCAGCAGCTGCATTTTTCCTAGTGTGCATACGTGCTCAGTTGCTTCAGTCGTGTCTGACTCCCTGTGACTCTATGGACTGTAGCCCGCCAGGCTCCTCTGTCTATGGGATTCTCCTGGCAAGAACACTGGAGTGGATTGCCATTTGCTTCTCCAGTGGACCACGTATTATCAGAACTTTTCACTTTGACTTGTCCATCTTGGGTGGTTCTGCCCAGCATGGGTCATGGCTTTATTGAGGCAAGCCCCTTCACCACGACAAGACTGTGATTTGTGAAGGAGATATAATAGATACACACACACACACACATAAATCCTTGATGAGGTGATCACTCACTTAGAGCCGAATATTCTGGATTGTGAAGTCAAGTGGGTCTTAGGAAGCATTTATACATGCAAAACTAGTGGAGATGAAAAAATTACAGCTGAGCAATTTAAAATCCTAAAAGATCCTGCTGTTAAAGTGTTGTACTCAATATGTCGGTAAATTTAGAAAACTCAGCAGTGGCCACAAGACTGGAAAAGGTCAGTTTTCATTCCAATCTCAAAGAAGGACAATGTCAAAGAATGTTCAAACTAGCACACAACTGTGTTTATTTCACAGTCTAGCAAAGTTATGCTCAAAATTCTTCAAGGTAGGCTGTAGAGGTACTTGAACTGAGAAATACCAGGGTACAAGCTGGGTTTCAAAAGGGCAGAGGAACCAGAGATCAAATTGTCAACATTCATTGGTCATGGAGAAAGCAAGGGAATTCTCAGAAAACTTCTTATTTCAGTTTCATTGACTATGCTAAAGCCTTTGACTGTGAGAATCACAACAAACTGGAAAATTCTTAAATTGATGGGAGTACCGGGCCACCTTACTTGTCTCCTGAGAAACCTGTATGCAGGTCAAGAAGCAACAGTTAGAACTGGACATTGAACAGTTGACTGGTTCAAAATTGAGAAATGAGTATGACAAGGCTGTGAATCGTCACCCTGCTTATTTAACTTATATTCAGAGTACATAATGTGAAATGCTGGGCTGGATGAATCACAAGCTGAAGTCAAGATTTCTGGGAGAAATATCAACAGCCTCTGATATGCTGATGATACCACTCTGTC
>NW_011495082.1:17670129-17670637 GCF_000754665.1 Bison bison bison
TTTTTTTTTTTTTTTTTTTAGAATTGATGCTTTTGAACTGTGGTGTTGGAGAAGACTCTTGAGTCCCTTGGACTTCAGGGAGATCAAACCAGTCAATCCTAAAGGAAATCAATCCTGAATATTCATTGGAAAGAATGATGCTGAAGCTCTAATACTGTGGCCTCCTGATGCTAAGAGCAGAGTTTTTGGAAAACACCTTGATGCTAGGGACGATTGAAGTCAGAAGGATAAGGGGGCCACAGAGGATGAAATGGTTAGGTAGCATCACCGGCTCAATGGATAAGAATTTGAGCAAACTCTGGGAGAAAGTAGAAGAGCCTGGCCTACTGCAGTCCATGGGGTCACAAAGAGTCAGACACAACTTAGCTAGTAAACAACAGCAGGAACAGCAACAGTAGCCAAAATATCATATATTTTTGGCTTACATTTGCCATGCGCTAATGAAGCAGGGCAAAGACTAATAGAGTTTTGCCAAGAAAATGCACTGGTCATAACAAACACCCTCTTC
>NW_011495082.1:17670737-17671127 GCF_000754665.1 Bison bison bison
AAGTTAAAAGAAACTAAAGAGCCTCTTGAGAGTGAAAGAGCAGAGTGAAAAAGCTGGCTTAAAACTCAGCATTCAAAAAACCAAGATCATGGCATTTGGCTCCATCGCTTCATGACAAATAGAATGGGGAAAAGTAGAAGCAATGACAGATTTTTTCTTGTGCTCCAAAATCACTGCAGATGGTGACTGCAGCCATGGAATTAAAAGATGCTTGCTTCTAGGAAGGAAAGCTATGATAAACCTAGAGAGCCTATTAAAAAGCAGAGATATCACTTTGCCAACAGAGGTCTGTGTAGTCAAAGCTGTGGCTTTTCCAGTAGTCATGTATGGATATAAGAGTTGGACCATAAAGAAGATTGAGCGCCGAAGAATTGATGCCTTTTTTTTTTT